>NC_055963.1:20163470-20185970 GCF_018492685.1 Alosa sapidissima
AAAATTGGCCACTTTGGCCGCTCTAAAACTCCTGCAGCTGCCGGTAATCGCCGCATGTGCATGTGCCGGCTGGTGCTCTGGAAGATGGGGGTGCTGGAGAGAGAGAGTGTGAGAGTGTGTGTGTGTGTGTGTGTGTGTGTGATGGAGGGGGGGGGGGGGGGGCTGTGGAGGGGTTCACGGCGAGCAGCACAGAAAGCACCATTAAGAGAAAATGATAGTTCTGTCTCTGAAACTCCATTACACACCAAACACTTTAAAGAGTGCACTGCGCTTCATTACAGGGCAACATGAATTATTCAGCACCTCAACCAGCTCCCCCTCCTTCACTCATTCACTCCCTCCCTCCCTTCCCCACTCTTCTCTTCATCCCTTCTCTCTATCTCTCTCTCTTCCTCCCTCATTCTCTTTCCCTTTTTCTCCCTCATTCTCTTTCTCTCTCTGTCTCTCTCTCTCTCTCTATCTCTATCACTCTACTTCTGCTTAAAATGGCCATAGAGACTGACTGACTGACTGGCATGAGGGGAGGGAGATGAGCCGGACAGGAAGTGCTGAATAGGAGTGGGGAATGGGAAAGGTGGATTGGACGTGCATAGCGGGAGAGGAGCGCTAGAGCGAGGGAGTAGTAGTGGCGGAGGAGGAGGAGGAGGAGGAGGAGGGATAAAAAAGGGTGAGTGGAGTGATGGACAGGGTGATTTGAAAGCAGAGGGCACGCCAGCGAATCAGATAAGCACATAGGTTTAGACGGGAAGTGTGACGCGAGGAAGATGATTGGATGCTGTGTGGGGAGGAGAGGAGAAGCAGGAGAGGGAGGAGGGGGGGGGGGGGGGGGAGTCCAAGATGGAGGTATGGGAAAGATATATGGAGCTGATGCTCAGATAAACACTGGCAACACAAAGGCAGAGTGAATTTGATCAGGGGGGATTTATTTGAAGACAGAAAGATACAGAAACAGAAAGGGATGCAAATAGCAAGCACAAAGGGTGTAGGTGATGTAGTAAAATCAGCCTTTCAAGATATGTATATGTGCAGTTAGTATTCTATCTGATATATATGTTATGTCTGTACATATATTATCCTGATGTTTGTTTTGCCTATATGATCACAGCAATTCTTTTGTTTATATAGTTATAAACCCTTTGCGATGAGACCACTGTATTCAGCCAAAGGCATATTATTAATAAAACAATAAATCAGGATGTCTTGCTTTTTAAGGTATACTTTTTCAAACTTTGCTGTTAGTTCAAATCTAATAACTGGAGAAGACATTCAGTAATAGTAGGTTGTGCTTTCCTGTAACAACATCTTTTCGGTTAGAAAGACCAGATCAGTGATGGTATTGCTTATGACATGTTTGTAAAATTCTCAGAAATTAATGATGCCTTTTTCCCGTAGTGAGAGGAAGCAGCTCTGCAAGTGTACCCCAGGGCTGAGGAAAACTTGTGAAAAAGAAGAAATATGTCTTCCATTACACATGTCAGCAGGCTGAAATTGTTATCGTTGTATGCGAGCGATAATTTGGATGTATGTCCTCGCAAATTGTCGAAAGACAGTTCTCACAACTCTCACAATGCCTTGCATTCGGCGGCTGTGTTTTTTGTAATATTCAGAGCTGAAATGGCAGATGTTTAATGTTAGCAAATCATTTGTGAGAGAGGTGTACGCATAGATACGCACACACACACACACACACAAATATATAACTTCGCACACACACACACACACAAAAATATATAACTTCTGCGCTGATACAGCGGCTCATCCCAGTAATGAAGGACACGCAGGAGCTGGATGTTTTCAAAGGAAGGCCCTCGGCAGCTGTTTAAGCAAACTGCTCCACTGCTGCACTGCTGTTGATGAGGGGCTGCTACACAACAACATCCTGTTTCTCAGTAAGGCCCTTTCACCGCACAGAAATAATAGACACACAAATAGGTGTCAGGGATATGCAGATGTTTACATGGAAATGGTAGATAAGTTGTTTGAGTGGAATGATGAAACACACATTATATCCAGTCTTTTCTTCAGAGGCATCTATAGAGACAGTGTGCAGATGAAATGTCTGTGTTTGTGTGTGTGTGTGTGTGTGTGTGTGTTGTGTGTGTGTGTGTGTGTGTGTGTGTGTGTGTCATGAGGGGTCAGGGTGTGACAGGGAGAGTTCAGGAGTGTGTCACTCTCTGTGTCACTTGGGCAGTAGGCTATGCTGGGACAAGCCCTGGGCTCTGCATGGCATTAACACCCTCTTCCCACCCCCCACGACCCACACACACACACACACACACACACACACACACACACACACACACACACACACACACACACACACACACTCAACTAACCCACCCACTTACCCCCCATCTGTGCCATGGCTGTTCCCATTACCCATAAGCTTCTGCCAGACACTCACTGGCACAGTACATTCATGCCCAGATATGCCTGGTAATCTACTTCCTGTTGGTGCGTCTCTGCTGTGTGTGCTCTCTCTCATCTCTCATCTCACCTTCCTGGAGAAATACTGGCTCGGACAAGCCCACCTCAGGCTTCCTCTGCGTGTCTTCCTGCTAAGTTTGAAGCAAGCCTGACCCCTAACTGTGCACCCCTCACAGAACACCTGCTTGTTTTGTTTTAATTGTGAATCAGTCAGTGAAACGCTCTCCATTACGGAGGTAATTTCCAAAAAAAACAAAAAAAAACACTTCACACTAAGCAGACACATTTACACTTGCAGTGCTGGTTATTATCAGACTGCTTTGTCCAAAGCAACATACAAATAACAACAATACAAAGTTAAATTTAACAGTAAACAATTTAAAAAGTTTGTAAGACTACATTAAGGAGAATAGCAGAAAGTAAATACTTCGTAAATACAGTATGATCTCCGCCTAAGTGAAGGTGGACAAATATAGAGCGAAGAGGCTGAAAGGAGAAGAGGAGGAAGGCCCCAGCACAGGAGACACAGTTGATAAGTCAGGGCCTGTTAGAGTGCCGGGGAAATAGCCACATCTTTCCTGCGTGTTTCATTTCCACAAGCTGACGCGTTATGAGTCTCATCCCACCGTTAGCACCTGCCCACTGAGCCGTGATGGCCGTTTCACGCCGTTCAAAATAAAGAGGATGTGATGTCTGGGGGACACAGCGATATTATTCTGCACCGGCCATCACATCTCTGCATCCACTCGGCCATTCCGGAAATATTGGGATGAAGTTGCTCTGCCCTAGATTGGGACAATCACACAGTGTTGAGAGAGAGTAAAAGTGAAAGAGAGAGAGAGTGTGAGAGAGAGAGAGAGAGACAGGTGGCAGGAGACTGAATGAGTGCAGTTAGCTCTGCCGAATGAATCCTGAATGGATCCTGAAGACGAATGACGGATCCTCTCCGTCAAAGTGTCCAGTTTCCTGTCGGGTCACTGCAGTCCCCCTCTCAGTGCTCCAATCTCAGCACCGGAAGGGAACCAGAGCTGGCTCTCTCTCTCCGCCAGATACCAGGCGTGGTCTGGTCTGTTTCTATGGATACGGGATACGGCCATACGTCCCACACGCCACCCCCACCGCCTCCAGACCCCCCACCCACCCAGCACAGCCACTCCAAACATCTCTGTGCCATAATGACATTTGCATACAGATGCCCTCCAAGTAAAGATCCCCCACATTCCCCCTTCCCCTTCAATCAGCTGAGTTCTGTAGCCATGACAACGGAAGCGCATGCACACCCTTTTAAACCCACCCGACCCCCACCCCTTCACACACAAACACACACACACCCTCACACAACACTCAAAACACTCCCATAATTAGAGTTGTACAATAATCCTCTGTCTGAAAACTGTGGGTGTTCTGATCCAGGTGGCCACACAAACACACACACACACACACACAGACTTCATTCAAACTCAGTTTATCCCTGTGCTCTTTTACTCTTGTTTCGTACAGCAGGAGAGTAAGTAAGGGGTGTGGGGGTGGGGGATGGACGTATATGTGGACACAGGGGGAGCATGTGTGTTGGTGGGGGGTGGTGTATGTGGTGTTAGAATATGTGTGAGCCGTGACCCCAGTGGTCCAGATCCGGCAGGGGGGGGCTCATTATTACTGCCCGACCCCCCCACCCCACCGCGCCCCCCAGCAGAGAAGTGTCTAGGCCACGGAGGAAAGTGAGAGTCTTGAACACATGGGGGGGGGGGGGGGGCAGTGGGATGAGTGTGTGTGTGATAATGGGGGGGTTCCGCTGAGTGTAAGCTCTGATTCAGCTCTTAGGCTGACCCCCCCACCCCCCCACCCCCCCTCCGACACACACACACACACACACCCCTACTCTGCTCCCTGCCTCCCACCTCAGCATGCCCCACTCCTCATCCCCTCGCTCTCCTTCTTGGTGGGGTTTTTCTTTTTGGCTTCTTGAAACAAGCCACCTACACTTCAGGACATCTGCTAAGCTGATTTGCTGGGGCTTAGCAGCTTCACAGTGGTATCAGAGAGATTAGGTGAAACAACATCCATTTCTGAGCAAGGCGGCCGCCTTTGTGTGCACTCGCTTAGAAATGCCGAGGTTTTGTTTGTTCATCTCTCTCCTGAGTCACACAGCATATGTACATGTGTGTGCATGCATGTGTGTGTGTGTGTGTGTGTATGTGTGAGTAGATGCACAGACACTCGCTCACATACACAACATTTGTGTGTGTTTTGAAACTAGTCAGAATTACAATGCTGATACTGAGTTGTCTTCAATGTTTCCGGATTTATTTTGTTATATAACCTAGGTTCTTTTCACAGAACAGAACAGAACTTTAGTGGTAGCTAAACAGAACAGAACTTTAGTGGTAACTTATATCTTTACATCTCAGCACTGGATAAATTCGCATTTCCAAACAGCTGTTACTTAAACATCTCTATTGTACATAATGCAACTCCCTTCAAAAATTAGTTGAGCACGTTGTGTAAGTACAATAATATTTGGGAAATGCTGATATTGTGCGATTGCCATTTATTGTGCTGGATTTATTGCCATATTTAATTGCTGCACACTCAGCCCTTTTTTTTGCATGTGTGCACGAGTCTGGATATGCGCATGTGTTAGCGAGTCTGAGCATTTCAGCATTTTTTTCCCTCCAGACATCTTTCACTTTTTTTATGCGTGTGTGTGTGTGGGTGTGTTTGTGTGTTCACCCACAACACACACACACACACACACACACACACAGAGAGTGAGAGAGAAACAACACAGGGGAAAGTTGAGGAGGAAAGGGAATGGAAGGAGAGGTTTGTCGAGAAAAGCGGAAGAGCGCCGCCACTGCCGCTGCTGTCGCTGCTGCTGCGTCAGTCCCGACATTGTGTGGCGGTGACAGCTGGGCCCAGAAGCCCCCGCGCCCCCTTTCTTCCGCGGCACAAAGCCCATTAAGTATGGCACTCTCTCAAAGGCCCCCGCCAGCCTCAAATGGCCGCTGGCTCCACCCAAAAGTGTGGCCGCTCTTTGTCATTGTAATCAGGCCTTGTTTGTGGAGGGCTGCCTGTATTTACCACTGGCCCAGGCCTCTGTTTGCCCAGCCTGCTGCACCCGCGCGCACACGCAGGGAGGGAGAGGAGAGAGAGAGGCGGTAGGCAGGCAGGCAGGCAGCGAGGAAGGGAGGGAGGTATGGGTTGGGTGGGTGTCTGACTGTCTGGGTGGATGGGGCAGAGGAGAGAGAGAGAGAGAGAGAGAGAGAGGGAAAGGGAGTGAGGGAGGGGGAAAGGGGGGAGGAGGCCGGGCCTCAGACAGACAGAGACTGGGTGCCCTCTGGCAGGAGTGACCCCTCAGTGACTGGCGGGGGGTGCCTAGGCTGACTGGGGTGGAAACCGGAGATGACGATCATCAGGCCTGGCACTCAGACCAAACTGTGTGTGTCGTACCGCAAATGTGTGTATGCATGTGTGTATGTGGGTGTGTGTTGTGTGTGTGTGTGTGTTTAGCGTGTGTTTTTGCATGTGTGTGTTTTAAGTCTATGAAGAATAGGGCAGGGTGGCTGAATGCAGGCCTGGGGCAGAGGCACTCTTGCAGTCAGGCTTTTATTTATTTATCTTCCTCCCTGTGTATGCAGTCATCGTCTGTGCACTTTAGCCCACACAGACTACATACACAGGCTCCATACTGTACATCTAGACCTAGGGACACAGATTGGTAATGCAACTGTACAAATAAAAACAACATATTAATTTTACAGGCTATCATACTAATGATTATACATATGTTTTTATAATATAAAATGTTTATTTTATACTGATATACTGATTTTATACTAAAATGAAATAATATGTTTTTTCTTTTTCTTGCTGCCACTGTAGTAGTAGTAGTACTCTTTATCAGCTATAGTAGGAAAAGCATCTATAGTTGTGCTAATTGTAATAGTAAGGCTGATGCTTGAGTGTGTTTCTTATTTGTATTCTGGTCGCTCTTGTGGCGAGAGGCGTAGTGGAATTACGGTGTTGCTCATGATCTCTCATAAATGAGCAGTTGAGACGTTGGGGGATGGGAGGTCGCAATGGAAGGACAATGAAGTCATCATGTTTGGCCTCTGATCGGTTTCGTAAGCCAGAGAGCACGACTCTTGAGTGTGTGTGTGTGCTCGTGCATACATGTGCGTTTGGTGTGTACACGCTGACAGATGGACAACACGCAGGTGTGCAAAACACACACACACACATACACACAAACACACATACAATGAGCTGATCCTGTGCTGTATTTGTTAATGAGAGTTAAACACAAGGTCAGAAGCTCTTACAACCATCCTATCAAATAAAATACATTTACCATTCACTGTGTACAAACCCACTTGCCTCTTATCCAGCTACTGCTATCACAAGCCATTCCAGAGAGTATGAAGGGTTTTGGGATCTATTATGAGCCTAAAACATCAATGGCTAATTCATCAATGTTTCTTTCACATCTTTTCCGTCCATGCATTCTTTGTTTATTTTAACACAACACAGCATCATCAGAGAGAAAGAAATACTAGCTGAATGTTATTTCATACATCTCCTCAGAAGCCACCACGCAACACATTGAAACGCTTGGTATGTTTCTTTTATTCCACTTCACACATAATAATTCTCTTGACTATGTTTTTCTGCCCTCTCTTTCTCTCTCTCTCTCTCTCTCCCCCCTCTTTTTTCTGTGTGTCCCTTTCTTTTTGGTCCTCTTGCCAGACAGCTGTAGGGCATGTCAGAGTTCATCTGTGAGTTGTATGGGACTCTGGGCCCTGGAGTGGAGGGGGGGTCCTGAAGTTAATAGGTTAATGAGTGTTTGGTGCGCGGGGAAGAATACAGAAGGGTGTCTGGCACCCTCAGATAGAGTTAAAAAGAATAAGAAAAAAGTACGATGGGAGGAGGGAAAACTTGTGTGTAGAGGACGTGTGTGTGTGTGTGTGTTTATGTGTGTGTGTGTTTATGTGTGTGTGTGTGTGTGTGTGTGTGTGTGTGTGTGTGTCTGTGTGTGTGGGAGGGGGGGAGGGTGTAGGGGTTTGCACTCCTTTAAGTGAGAGGCTCTCTTTGTCAGCAGACACAGAAAGCAAATTTAATAAGCAGCGAATCCATTACATGTTCTTTCCTCCATTTTCTCGCCATGGCAACAGTGGAGCGAGGGCATTGAGACCAGCCCGCGGAGGACATTACTATCAGCTGAGCCATCTGTTAAAGGGGAAAGCTGTCCCACTCCCCAAACCCGACGGCTCTGCCCAGCCTCCTCATTCACTCACTCACTCACCCTTCCCTTCCTAGTCAGCAATGCAATGCTTACGAATAAGCAGCGACGTCCAGAGAGAAGTGTCAAAAAATAAAGATGCAAGAAAGAGAGGGGGGGGGGTAGAGATAGATGGATGGAGATGAGAGGAGAGAAAAGAGAGGAAGAGGGAGTGACTGAGGTGTGTTTGTATGGAAAAGAGGTGGGGAACGCATAGCCTGCTGAGTGCAAATGGAAACATAATCCTGAGCTTCGCGCTCTCCAGAGTGTTGCACTCACTGCCTTGCACTGCTCTGCCAAGAAGAAGGAATAATCTTCTCCTTCATCTCTGGCTGGATGAGAGCAAAAAGAGAGAGAAAGAAAAACAACATTTTTTTTTTGCTTCTAATCGGTTCCTAAAGAAGATGAAATATTGGGGGATCTTATACCTGAAAGAGTCATGTGCAATGAGAAGTTCATGCTGTTTTCTATTTGGGAGCAAAAAGTGTCTGAACAAGTTGTTCAATGTGTGTCTGTTAGGGACTTAACAGGGTATGTAGATGTATCAGTAGCCAATCCTTCAACCTAAACTGCAGTTATCAAAGATGTACAGTAAATGACTAGTTCTGACAAACCGTCAACAAAGGGAAAATTATTGAGCAGTGGCCAACCTTTTGGAAAACAACACATTTTGTAAATTATGTTGGAGGTGCTATGTTGGTGGTTCTCATAATGTACAATAAGGTGTATAGATTTACAGGTGAACCATCCACTCTAGCAAAGACTGTTACTGTCATAAGGTATATCTAAGTATAACTGAGCAGTTTGTTTTTCAGTCAGTGGTAGCTTACCACCAGTGAATTCTGATGCAGCGGAGGTTGACAAAGTTTTTCTCCCCTGACAACCTCTGGAGTAGAAAAAAATGGCCTGAAGTGAAATCATTATTTTTCCCCTTTTGGAACCATTTTAGGATTGAAAGTATTGTCTTGGTCAAAAAGGAATTTTAACACGGTTTGTTAATGTAAACACATTCTGCTCTTTCCAATCTGCATGTTAAGCTGATGCAGTCAGACTTGAAGTCATATTATTGCAAGGCCATAGGTGGCTATGGAAGCAACATATAATAATGATATTATTATTTTTTTAAAACTGCTAATTATCTTCCATCCTTACAACAAAATAAATGACCAGACAGTGCTATGTATGTATTTAATTACAGATGATTCCACTGCACATCTGTTCAGTGAATTGTAGGCAACTTAATGCTTAGTACTTTTCAGAGGTCAGTGGGCATAGCTTGCCAAAACACAGCGTTCCATGGACTCATTATTATTGCATTATTCTTCATAGAGGTGAACAGAATGCAGCCTCTCACAAAGTCCATTAAAATGTGTGCATCATTGACAGACACAAGAAATGCATCGAAAACAGGCCACAGCAATTTCTTTCTGAATAGGAGAGGACACAGTAAATATTTCATTAGTTATGAAGACCCAGGCCTCAATGCACCACAGACAATAAAGAAGCTCCATTTACTTCACTTGCTTAGATAAGCATACGGATAGTTGTTCTGTGCTAGTGGCTATGGCACAATAGCAAACTGGCTGGAGAAAACGCACAACTGTTATACAACAATGTTGTATACTTAAGCAAATGGTATGCTCCTCTTATGGTATAAAATTCTCATTGATGCGCTGTCCCAATTGTTGGGAAGCACATTAAAACCCCATGCGTTGATGACACAATTCTCGTCACAGGCTGTGTGCCCGGGACGCAGACGTGGGAGGATGTCACGGCCTTTATTCTCTTGGAAGAAGGTTGTTAATCTCTCATATGCTGTGTGCTTGGAGTCTTATGCTTACACGTGATGGTAATTTAAAAGACAATTTAAAATGTCTGATGTGAATTAGTCTAACTCCTACTTTTAGGCTACTATGCTTTACATGTTGAAAATATATTACAATATGACAGAGCAGTTCAAAATATCCCCTAATGTGTAAACTTTGTATTGTTCATATTATTACACATTTGAAATGTCTACATGCTACAATTTTGTGTTGGAACTTTAATGAAACTTTCTTCACCAGACCTTTGTAAACAGTACCAGTCCAGCTGAAGACACTTCCTACCATATCTTTGTGCGCCCCCCCCCCCCCCCCCCAACCATTGTTGTCGAAAACTGAGATTGTGGACAATGATTGGCTGAGAGTTTGGTTGTGCTGGAGTCTAATTACCTATATGGCAGAATCTAATTGGTCTGCTTGGAAACTTTTCCGAGTTTTCACGCCCCCAAACACTCCTAGCCCTCCCTCCCACGCGGAATAAGTTGTACTCTGCCAAGACCAACTTTTTTGAACGAGTTAACTTCCCAGCACTTCGGTCGGTCGGTCGCGCATGGAAAACAAGAGACCGCAACCATGACATTTTGTGGAACTTTTCTAGGTTAGTGAAAACCGCTCGATTGTCCGCATGTATTTTTTACTAAAGTCTGTCAAAGCGTTTTGAAATGAAAATATGTCCTTTTCAGATTATGTATGAGTTCTGACAGCTGATGCCAAGTTCAGACATTTCTCAACACTGTAGGCTACTTGCATACAAGGTATACCTTCAACATGTTTCTTTTTTATGTCAGTGTCACTTTAAAGCGAGCATATTCTGGTACAATTCTAGTGTTGTACATTGACAAGTATCCCTTAATATCTGTTAAGATAGATACGTGACTGTAAAGTAGATGAGTGTATGCGGCCTGCAAATATTTTGTTATGTTATGATGCTATGCTGCTGTTTTCATGAGCTACATCAAGTACGGTAAGCTAGTGGTTGCCAAGTATGGTAAAAGCAATAGGCTAATGGCGAGAGAAGCCAAGTAGTGGCAGAATGATTGTGGCAGTATTTTTGGTATCCTATTGACAGCAGTTGCTGAATTTAAATTCTGATGAACTCGGGAGCTTGTAGACTAGCCTACGTCAACTCAGACAAAGAACGGTTTGTTTTCCTCGGGGATGTGCGGTCGACCACAAGTGACAATACCAGCCCGCGGGCTCTTTCAAACTTTTTGTGCCGTTGTCTGACTCCTAGTTCCATCTGTCGAGGGAGTTCGTCGGGGTGGCCTCTCTACCTCGCTCTCTCAGCTGCTAGCCTATGTAATATTTATACTGACCGCAGCGCGTCACAGTGCACCTCTCTAATTGTGTTGTGCTTGGTGACCCATCTGCACCCTGACTTAAACAAGCAACTCGGCCTCAAAGTGAATTTCCTGTTTTCCAACAAGTAGACATTTTAATTAATAAAATATTGAGAAAAAGAATAATTGATGTCGGTGTTCACTGCAACAGCTTCCACAGAACTTAAGGCTAGGAAGCGAACTTTGATTGAAAAGTTTTGTTTTTAGTGTTCTCTGGTGCCAGTGGCCCTTCTGTGGATACACATATATTTTTAACAAAAGATAAAAGATGTGTTTAAATAAAACAAAAGTTCACGTGCATAAAGCCGTGCAAACCCTCAGAGGGTGGATAACTCCTGTTCGACCACTAAGTCTGTCCCTAATCTGAGTGAACTATTATTATTATTTTCACTGATTCATCGTTCCATATTATGTAGCAGATGTCGTTCATGGTCAATTTTAAACAACTCCGTACTCTCTACTCTCTCCTGACTCGCACACTGACTCCCGACTGCTGTCCATGGTTCTACTTTACTGGAGTGAAATGTGCGCTGTCTTGGGTCCTGAACAGCACATTACTTTAGGTCCGTGTGTTCTTGCTTTTTTCTTATGAATTTGATCACAATCAAAAACTTCTAGTGAGAATTCGACTTTTCACTTCATTCATACACCTGGTCTCGTGGTCTTCTTCTTGGACAGTGTGCGCCTCCAAAACATCCCATCGGTGTGTCTCCTTTATTCGGTGTTTGTTTTGTTTTCCGGCCTTTTCTTTATTCGATTGTGTTGCTGGGTTTGGGTGCACCTACGCGCTGTGCGTCGCACAACTGAAATCATATTGATGCGGCGTGGACGCCAGTGATTGATTTCAGCCCCAATGCATAACAATGGGATTGCAAAAAAAGAGTCTGGCGCAAAGAGATAAGAATTTAATAGAATTTCTGAAAGGCGAAGGTTGGTTTTTTGAATATTTCCCCCTTGCGCGGCATGGCAACAGAAGATAAAGAGTGGCATTTGTGGAGAATATTCTCAAATGGCTTGTAATGAATGGTTGTCATTTTCACTAATGGTTACAAAACAAAGCAAAACAACGGTGTGTGTAACATTTGGGAGCAATTCCAAGTTGCATTTGTCTGCTTTCTTGTTGATGGAAGCTAAGTAGAACAGAGTAAGAAAACAATTATTTAATACTGCTTTTAGAACCTTAGACTGGCGAGACAATAATTGAGACTTTTCTCTTACATCAAAACTGTGCCTGCCATGCAGGCCCGTGGGTTGTAACTGTATTGACAAGGCCCCTCGTTTGAAAAACTTTGATTTTTGACTGACGATTTGATAGACAAAATTGACTTTGAATCAAATGTTGGATTGCAACAATGTTAATAACATACAGCAGGCTATTAGATGATACGCTACTTTACCTCCTAGGCTTAGATAATAAGTTATCTTATGTTCTGTACACCAATTGAGACATGTACATCAGTACATTTTGGGTGAAAGTGTCCAGTGACAGAATTACAGGACAGAAGCAGTGGGGGGAGGGAGCAGACGATGGTAGTATATACATGCTTTGTTGTGTATTAAAGATTAATCGCTTGGCCTGAAATGAGGACCAAAAGTGCCTCTTTAAATTTTCTATTCTAGCTGCTCCTCATGAATGCTCCTCCAAGGTCATTTTTCCACTGATTTCGAAGAGATATGCAAGTCAGAAACTTTATCATTTCCCCCCACCCTGAATCCCCTCTGCTCATACTAAGATGTGAAACACATCTATAGCAACCCCTGTGTTCACTCCCCCCACCCCCGCGCCCGTGTATGTGGTCTTGAGGAGAGAAAAAGCCTGTGAGGAGGAGAGTATCTCTACATGCCCATTGAATTATGATGGGGGGACCCAAAGCCCAGCCCATCTGATGTTGTAGGTTTTACTACAGCTTCTGTGATGTCATGGCAAAGGGCGGAGGGAGGAGGTGGGGGGGACAATGGCTCATAAGGGAAAGGTAAGTCAATATTACGTTTTCTCGCTGACAAAGGCAAATGAAGCCATGTTTTTGCTTACAAACAAGTAACGTTTACCGCCCCGATCCGAGCTCCGTGAGCCCGTGGCCGCATCAGTGGAGAACGACTCCCGCATTCTCGTTTCATTGATTTGGATATACCTAATATCCAATTGGATGTTATGGGACAAATAGTGTGTTGATTAGTTTTTTAAAGAAATCTGGGATACCTAGAAGCATCCTACGCGGCACTCCTCAGGCAGGAAAGATAAACATATAGTTTTGTGCGACGGAGATTCTGGGATTTTCTGCTATTCAGGTACTAAATACATATTTTATTATTATGTCATATCATTATGCACACGTTTTACAGTTATTACTAACACTCAGTAATGGTGTTAGCACATCTTAACGGTGTAGGCTGACAAATATCTCACTCTTGAGACTTTAGGTTTGCTTTTGGAAATTTGGTTGCTTACTTAATGCACACGGTGATGTACGGAGTTAGAAAAAAAAATGTTGCTGTTAGCTTCGCTGGATTCTTTTTGACTCTTGTTTAATGTTTATCTGGATCTTGTCTTACCATGATGATCGACCTTAGCGATGAAGGTTAAGTGTATGCAATCGGGGAATACAATTAATAATATGAAATATTTTTTTTTCGATACGTTGAATAAATAATTCTACTTTGTAAATGGTAATTTCTCTTCTATGCATGATTGATTACATAGATCAGTTATTGCTGCTCCTACATGATGCTGCGTCTCACCATCGCTAACTTATGGCATACTGTGAGCGAGATGTGTCAGATGTTATGTTGTGACGATTCTGCTTTTAACCTGAACCACATTGCTGGTGCGGAGTTCTAAGTGGAAAAGTAATGGAGGAACTGCCAACTATGGCGCTGTGGTAGGATCACGGTGACATGGTTGTTTATTTGCGGAAAACAGTGTGCGCGACTGCGTAGTTCATTTGATGGTGGTTTCCTATGTGCCGTGCCTCGGTACTATCGTTGCTCTCGTATGAGCGAGATTTTCTAGATTTCTACGATTACATGTCCATCTCATCCTAGCTGGTGTCGGGGGATTTTTCCTCTCTGTTAGCCTATTAGAATACGTTGGCATCTGTTTATCAGTAGCACATACTGTCCAAACAGCATGGGTTTTAAGTGATTTTCTTTTTTACTTGCGACAGCTGTGTATCTGCAGTCAAAATCGCACGGTTTCAGGGGAGCATGCAGCACTCGTACTTAGTTCCATATGGCTCTATGTAATTAAGGTCGAACAATGGGCGTAGCACAGGACTCCCGGCCGAGCTCACGGATGAAGGGGAGGAGGGGTTTGGCCATTTGATTTTCCGCAGCAGAAAACACAGAGATGCTCTCTTTAAATGTCAACCGCCCCTAGTGAGATGTGCAGGAAAAAGTCAGGAGAAGCAGTTAGCGGATGAGAGCTGAGGGCAATAGCACTCGCTAGCTGCGCCCGACTACCGCCCCTGATGAGTTCTATGAGTGGTCTCAGGCGTAAAAGCTCATTTGCGTTAAATTACTTTATGCTCAGCTCGCGCGCACACGTTTGTTTGTCCAGTAGGCCTACAATTCAGTGCATTTCACGAACTATTGTGTGCATGCATCATCATCTAAGATGGTGGATGCAGAGCTGACCGGGTCATATTATCATTATTTTATGTTGGCAAAAGTTCCACCTTCCTGTAACTGTGCGTTACTACTTAACTTTTGGTTTTAGTGATTTTCATATGGAGTAATACCCCTGTAGTCTTGTATGGTACAAATGATAGTTAATAGACGATTTCTGTTGATTCCAGCACATATTTTTCATGACTTTTACACTACCATTATCCAAAGCCTTTTATCAGTAGCCTTATATGTTCTTTGGGAATACACCTCATGACCTTGGTGTCGTTGGTTTCAGTGATCTATCATGAACTACTCTTAACTCAAACGTCACCATTGCAACTCACCATCATGTCACTAGTATGCTACAACTATAGGTTACTAGGCTACTACAACTACTTCTGCTGCTACTTCTACTAGTAGTAGCACTGACTACTACTACTACTACTACTAATAATAATAATAATAATAATAATAATAATAATAATAATAACAACAATAACAATACTAGCAACAACAACAACAACGTATTTTACACTTTCGAGAGGTTGAATACAGTACTGTACATTTTGTTCACAGACTGTAGGGTTGTATTCAGCGTGCGTTGTATAATAAACGAATCCTACTATGCATGGCTATGATTCATGAAGTCGTTTATTTTATCTCTAGCCTTGGAGTGGAAAGGGGTTTAGTAATAACTTTCAGGAGATTGTATCACTGTCCGGAAATTGTGTTGAAATGGTATGAGCCAAAGGCACAGATTATTCCACTAACAGAAGCATTTGGATTCAAGGTGTTACTCTTGAAGAGCCGGCTATTTTAACCAGCAGAATTGTTTTGTGACTTGCTTGTGTTTGTGTTTCTACGTATTTTGCCTTTCACTTATATTATGTTTACTGAGCTATCATTTCTTCTCAAGCTCTCTTTGAGGTGGAATTCTAGAATGCAATACCAATAGGCACTACATCGCGTGGATCATCCAATCAAGATCCTTGTTGAAAAAATATACATTTCATATTCATATCAACGTGCGCGAGGTAGATACATTTTCATGGCACTTCCGTGTTCTGAGAAGGTGTGGCATTAAAATTCATCCATCGCCCGTGGTGACGGCAGCAGGTGTCGGGGAATTGCCAGAGAGGGAAGAGCAATAAATATGTCGAATAGAACAGCTGGGCCAAATTGCGCCCTTGTCATTCAGAGCACACAAGTAAGCCAAACCACGAAGGCTAGGGTCAGGGTCGCCTCTGCCATCAATAAAGAAAAGTGCCATTAGTAATAGGCGAAGAGCCTTGAAACACTGAATTACATCCACACTAGCGATCAGGGCGAGCCATATCAGAATGCATCTTGTGTGTTATTTACTTTCCCATTAGCGTGTAACTGTATTGTTTCACCGAGGCTAGTTTTGAAGCACCGTTCATGGCGCGGAACAGGTGTGCTGGAGACTATTTCTGGAGCTGGAGGCTTTCTGAAATGGACCTGTTTGTGGTTACAGAGGACAGGTTTTGTAGTGTAGTCTCAGCAACAGCCTATGGCCATAACCTTGAGAGCGCCACTGTTCTTTTTCCTGGTTTGGTTGCAGAGTGCCTAGGAAAGCCTTGATGCTCTCAGACAAACAATAAAGGAAAGAATCAATTAATAGGATGAAGATGTGATGCTTTTTTATGTCTGGGAACGTGTTCTGACTAGGAGTTCTGCTGGGATGGTAAAGTCTGTCTCCCACATGTAGGCTGCATGTCTGCTTGAGGTTTTTCTCCTTCCTGAAAGGCACTTTGTCTAGCTCCACCATGGAGCGGTGTATAATTTCATTAGTGGGTCTAGCATGTATTTCACGTGACCTTCCGGGATGTAATAGGCCTAAATCATTTACTATCCTTGCTAATCAGAAATTAAAACGTCTAAAGTAGGCCTACCATTCTAAATTTACAGGATAGAAAGCATAATAACAGCAGGGCACAGCACCAACAATAATAGCCTAATAATAATAATAATAATAATAATAATAATAATAATAATAATAATAATGCATAGTGATGTTTTCATGATTTAAATAAGAGATGAACATTGTACTTTCACCATTGCCCTTCTTAAGGGTATTTTCTGTTCTGTCGGTTAATCATACAAAGTTACTTTCTAAATCCTGCTTAACTCGAACTGGGGTGTGGTGCCGGGTCGTCCTGAGGATTACCCTTGTGCCATCCTCCCGTATTTAATCTGAACTATGGATGTAATATCTAGTCCCTGCTGGAAAGAAGAGAAACTCCCACAATTTTAATGGCTGCTTTCACTTAAGAGACCTTTAGCTTTTTACCCCTTTCTCTACCAGCTCTCTAGTAATATAATTGAAATTGCGGCTGATTGTGCTCTCAAAAACATTACTTTTTGAAATGAATGGCATGACTAGACAGTTGGCTTGTAGTATGGCAGTCTCCACCTCCCCCTCACTTCGCACTGAGTGCTGAAGTACTCACTCACTTCTAATGAATTTGCTCTTCAATTTCGGTACACCTGGGCCTTTTGGCAAATTTCTGAGTGCTGTATGGAGGTGGATTAGGACAAGGCCATCCAAAAGACCCCGGAACAACAGATTCAGCTTTGAGGAATTGGGGTTTAGTGGTAAACTTTGAAAGGGCCACAGTTACAGCAGTCACACAGTGCTGTGAATGGTGGACAGAGTAGGAGCTCCAGCTGATAAATATATGGAAAGGCATTACTGTGTGTGTGTGTGTGTGTGTGTGTGTGTGTGTGTGTAGAGAGAAAGAGTGTTTGTTTAATACATGTCAAAACAATGAGTACAAGCAATGAATTTTAGGCCCTTTTGAATATTTATTATTAACTACAGACTTATATAAGAAATTCAATGAGTGTGTGTGTGAGTGTGTGTGTGTGTGTGTGTGTGTGTGTGTGTGTGTGTGTGTGTGTGTGTGTGTGTGTGTGTGTGTGTGTGAACGTGCACATGCATGTGTGTTTGTGTGTGTGTAAAATGATTGGAGATGTAACATGCCTGCCTTTATCCACCCATTGCACTCTCTGCCTGCAATCAAGAGTGAGAGGTGAATAAAAGAGTTATAGAGATTGAGTTGGACAGGAGGTAGAAGAGTGTTCAGGATGTGGTGGAGAGAAATAAAATGTTTATTGGATGGAAAGAGAGAGAAAGGTTCACCCGGGAACCGTTAAATGAAAGCATTTGTATGACATGTTAAAAAGGTCTTCTCTTTCCTTTTCTCTTTTTCTCTTACTTTCTATCATGTTCCAGGTGTTATGTTCTCTCTTTTCAATGCCTCTCTCCCTTTTCCCTTATGTCCCTCAGTTATCCTCTCTCTCTCTCTCTCTCTCTCTCTCTCTCTCTCTCTCTCTCTCTGTCTGGTACTTATCTCCTGCATGTCGCTCTAGTAGCTGCAGGGACCTGTATGAGTGCCCAGTCAAGGACAGATGGATGTATGACACCCCAACCCACTGTCAGGAAACAGAACAGATTGGGATAGAAGCAGGGAAGAGGAAGAAAGAGAGAGATAGAATGAAAAAGAAAGAGTGTGAGAGTGAGATGGAGAGAAATAAAGTGCCAAAGATCAAACAAGGCAGAGGAGGAGATTGAGAGCGACTGGCGGCCCCTAGCCCGTTACGATCGCTTAGCGAGCGCAGTGACTCAGAGCTGGATCCCTCTCGCAGGCTCGGAGCGACTGAGTAATCAAAGTAACGTGGAGTATCCACCCTTAAAGCTACGCAGATAAACACTGCCAGAGGGAATCAGAACGCTCACCTCATTTTTCACGAATATTAGGAGAGCGTACGGTTTCAAACTCGATGGGCAGAGAGGCGGGCAACGTGTAGAGAAAACTCTACTGGTCAACCTGGGCCCCCTGCGTGGCGCATGAGAGATCCCTGGGATACCAAACTCCCCTGTGGGCTCTGATAAATGTAATGATAGTTTTAATATTGCGCCCAAGAGTGTTGAGGATTGAGCCGAGGAGGGATTTTGAGGGATTTTTTTTTTCATCAGGTTTTATCAGGACTCTCTTTTATCACTTTAACTTGCATGTCTGTCAGGCAGCACGAGAGGGGGATGGTGAGGATCAGCTATTACCCAGATGAAAAAAGCAAGGGGGGGAGAAAGAGGCTTGATTTATGGATGATTCATTATTTACTGACCGCTCTCCCCTCCTCCAGTCCACCCACCTCTCTCCTCCCCATCTTCCCCATGCTCTCCTAACTACTAAAAGCTCAATAAAAATGCGCAAATTTGATTGATTCTAATAGCGGACTGACAGAGAATCCAGCTGGTGCACTTTGCATGTTTTTCCATGTATGTGTGTGTGCATGTGTGTATGTGCACAAGCATTGATGTGTGTGTATGTGTGTGTGTGTAAGAGAGAGAGAGAGAGTGTGTGTGTGTGTGTGTGTGTGTGTGTATGTGTATTTGTGTTGTGTGTATGTGTGCCCCCCCCCCCCCCCCCCCATTCACGCGCACCCCATCTTCTCCTCTAGTTAATAAGAGTGCTTAGAGTGTATGTTCAGGGCCCAACCCCCTACTCCCCCCTACTCCCGCCCCTCCTCCTCCTCCTCCTCCTCCACACACTTCCTCTCTGGGCCCCGACCTCGCAACTGAGTCCTTTGTGGTTCTTCTCAATGAGCCATCCCATTACGGATTCCATTTGAAATGTGATTGTTTGTTGGTTTACTTGGTTGTTTTGGGTTGTAATGGGTGTTTTGTGTGATGATAAAATCAGTCTTAACGGCGTTTGATTTTTCTTTTTCCCCCCACTGTGTTCTGAGTTGGTCTCTATCTTTCTCTGCTGGCTTGCCCTTCTCTGTCTCTTTGGCTTTTGCCTCTTTGCTGATGTTGATGTTTTGAAATGACATGTTATTTTCTGTAGAGGTGGACAGGATGAGTTTGCCTTGTTGGGTCTTCTACTGCTGATTCTGGCATTTGCAGCAAGAACTGACTTGACTTCTCGTCCCCTCTCTACCACTCTCTCATTCCCTCTCTCTCACTCTATCTCTCCCTCTCTTTCACTCTGCTGATGCTGATGTTTAAAGTTTAGTGCTTTTTTTTTTCTCTCTCATCCCGCCTGCTGCCCGGACGGTGCATTTCGGGGGCAGGCAGGCGAGCTGAGAAAAGATAGCGTGTAAGAGAGAGAGAGCGAGAGAAAGAGAGACTCTGCTGAGAGTGTTGTTGGCACGCTGATGGATTATTTCTTTATTTCGCTTCTCCGGCAGAGAATGAGTTTCGGGGTGAGCTGGTGAATCAGCGGTGGACGCGAGGCGAGAGGATCAGCCGCTGCGGACCCACACTCCGACTAAAGAGCCCGCCAATCAACGTGAGTGACACACACATAAACACACACACACACAGTGGATGTCAGAGTGCATGTGTTTGTTTTTTTGTATGTGTAGCAGTGTTTGTGAGGCTGTGTGTGTGTGTGTGTGTGTGTGTGTGTGTGTGTGTGTGTGTGTGTGTGTGTGTGTGTGTGTGTGTGTGTGTGTGTGTGTGTGTGTGTGTTTGCATCAGAGGCCACAGTTCACTTTGGCTCTGCTGACTTATCTTTAGGGTTGGAAGAGGATGGGCGCTGGGTGATGTCCATGCAGAGGGCCAAGGGGTTTGGGAGTGCCTGAAATATGCTCTGTATTGGCAGCAAAGCGACGGGTGATGGAGAGGGGGGGGGCATCAAATTTCTGCCTCCGATGCACTTCAGCCTCCTTCTCTTCTTCGGCAGAGAGGGTGGATATGGCCAGACAGCCGGCTCTTTTCTTTTGAAACGAACAAAAAGTGAGGGAGTGGGGGTAGTGTTTGGGTGGGGGTAGTCCCCTTCCCTCTTCCCTTATCAACTCAGTTCTATTTAGGTTTGGCTTTCTCTCAAATTTCATTATGGTGTCTTAAAAAAAAAAAAAAAAATCAAGATGTTTTGTGGAGGGTATGTCCTTGAGGTGCTTTTTACTTTTTCTCTGCTTTCATCCCCCCATAAAAGGAACACTCTCTTCATTTTCTCCCTTTTTCTCTCCCAGCCTCTCCATCACCCACATCCTCTCGGTGCCCTCCTCTCTCTCTGGCATTCGTTCTTAGGTGTGCGTTTTGTCTTCTGAATGACTGTCTTTTTTTTTGTCTTTTTTTAAATGCCCGCTCTCCCATTCACCTCTCTTTGTTAATAACAAGTAAAAGGATGTCTATTTTATTCCTTCAGTAGAGTTTTAAGTGAGGAAAATGCATAAAGTGTGCCAGATATCGTAGAGAAAAAGCAGAGACACAGAATTCAAAAGCTGAATAATAAAACAACCTAAAGACAGCGATCAACAGATAAAATAAGGACAGTCAGAAAGAGAAGGAAAAAGACAGGAAATTAAGTAGGATGGAAAAATACAGTAGGAGAGAAAGAAAATAAAAAGCTAGAGAGAGAGAGAGAGAGATTAGAGGAGCGTGAGTGCATCAAGGTGAAAGTGATGCACAGAAGGATGGGATGCCCTGTAGGCCCTCTACCAGTAAAAGTGTTTTTTTTTCCCCGCTCCTCTCTGATGGCATGAGCTCATCCAAGGCCATGGATTTATTGATTTGGTTCGGTGTCTTTCAAGCTTTTCTGCCAAAGTGTGGCAGGTATTCCTTTCCGAGAGAGGATGCCATACACTGACTCTAGTAGTGCCTTTCTTCCTTTGAGTGAATGCATTTTGTGTGTGTGTGTGTGTGTGTGTGTGTGTGTGTGTGTATATATATGTGTGTGTGTGTGTGTGTGTGTGTGTGTGTGCGTGCACGTGCACATGTGTGTGTCTGTGTGTGTCTATGTGTGTGTGTGTGTGTGTGTGTGTGTGTGTGTGTGTGTGTGTGTGTGTGCGTGACATTTATATTCATGGTGTGAGGTCTAAAGATAGACACACAGTCCAGTAACCTGTTCCTCCGCGGCACGAAACAAACATATGTACCAAACACACACACGTATAATGGGTGCACACGGACGACACGATTAGAGCAGGCCCCACCCTCTGATGGATGGGCTACAGATTGCCTTGGCGACAGTATCGGACTCCCTTAATTGGCCAAGGCTGTCCGCAGGTAATTTTGGAGACGCCAGTCTTGCTGTCAGTCGGGGCCCGTTGCCGTGGTGAGCTGCGGTGCCCAGCATGACGCTCCAGGATCCCTCTCCTCTTGTAAACGTGCAAACGAATAAAAGGCTCATTTATTCACACCAGGGGAAGAGGGGTGACCTTCTTTGTGAAGTCATTGCCCCCAGCCAGCAATTTCCATATAGCTGTCAGAATGTAGCGCGGCACCGGGCCTGCCCGCCTGCCTGCCAGTATGGCATGCAGAGAGGGACACAATTAATAATGTACAATACAGCCTGCAGGGAGAGCGTGGACTACCCTCAACACCCCTGCTCACACTGCTGAGATCTCCTCCCTTTCCACCTCTGTCTTTCCTTCTACCCTGAGTTTTCCCTTCTATCTCTTTTTTAATCACCCTTGTGCGCCCCCTGCTTCATCTCTCTTTTCCTTTATCATCTTCCACCCCCCCTTCTCTCTATATCTCTCTCTCTATCTATCTATCTATCTCTCTCTCTATCTCGCTGTCTTTCTTTTGGTATCCCCCAATGATTCCTTATGTACATTTCACATGCACAGAGCGTGATTAAAAACACAAGCAGCCAAAGGAGAGCAGTGAACATACATTAAAAGGCCTTTGAATGCGCCTGTGTGAAAATCAGGTGAATGGTCAGGTTCATTCCTGGCAGAATCAGTCAGAGTGACTTTGTGTTCATACAAATTTAATGAGCTGGAATCCGAAGAAGGGGGGGAAATGAGATGAAGAAAGGAGGGAAAGAATCTGAACTGTGATGCGCTTACCTATTTGAGAGAGAGAGAGAGAAAAAAAAGAGAAGAGAGAGAGGTGTGTAGCCATGGTTACGCAAACATGAAAGCAAATAGGGGCTCTTTTTTACATCCCTTTTGATTCACATTGCCTATCAATACCAAAAAGAAATAAATGAATGCGGGGAGCATGAAAAGCACTGTTTCCCTCGCAAGGGTGATGGCACAAGAGAGA
>NC_055963.1:20193470-20260970 GCF_018492685.1 Alosa sapidissima
CAGTACTTCAGCGAGGAGCTGCACCAACACCCCGAGGATCAGCAGAAGCAGGAGGAAGAGGAGGAGGAAGAGGAGCTGGAGGAGGGAGAGGTGACCGGACCGCAGCCAAACCAGCCGAGAGAGGAGGAGGAAGACGATTATGAGGATGAAGAGGATGAAGAAGAAGGCTGTGGTGAACTAGTGGAGCGAGGAGAGTTCATCACCCACGGGCGCCCCAACATCATCACCAGCACCCACATTGCCATGACGGCACACAGCACCCCGGAAAGCCGCAGCAACGGCCACGGGGATCTGGAGGAGCGGGAGAACTACATTACCCACGGTGCCTCCCCGCTGCACGTGCCCATCCTTCGCAAAGCAGGCTCATCACCTGTGGTCATTGAGGTGCGCTCGGAGGGCTCGGAGAGAGACGAGGACGGTGATGACGAAGGCGAGGACGACGACAGCCTATCGCATCGCTCGGCCATCACCGACACCGAGTCGGAGATGTACGACATGACGCGCGGCAACCTGGGCCTCCTGGAGCAGGCCATCGCCCTGAAGGCCAAGCAGGTGAGGGGGCCCCGGGGCCCACTGGGGGCCCACCTGCCAGAGCAGCAGCAGCACCACCGTTACTTCACCTTCGACGAGAGGCCCAGCCCTAAGCACCTGGACGGCCTGCGCAAGAGCTACTACAGCAAAGGTAACACAGACACACATACAGGGCAGACTGGAGCCTTAAAGACCTTTTTGTGGCATAAATTCTAATTAATTTGAGGGGGTAGGGGAATTACCATAAGTAACACAGAAGTGCCCTCTCCATCCTCCTTGTGTGGGTGAGCATTTATAACATTCTAACGGCTGTAAATGACTATCAGTGTGTGATATGTAATATGTGTATATGAGGGAGAGAAACAGAGTCCAATCAAGACCATATAAATGGCTGCCATAGTAACTACGCTTAGCATCAGTAAGGCAAATACACTTTCTTGTGCGTTGCTAAACTAGTGAGTATAAATGAGAAGCAATGAATTGCTTTCCCTAAGATAAACGGATGACACAGTCTGTAATTACTGCAGGAAGTACTTAGGCAGAGAGAGAGAGAGGAAGGTGGGGGTGGTTGGAGGAGAGGAGATGTTAGCAAAGCGGAGAGAGAGAGGGAGCAAAAGGGGGAGAGGGGGTGGGGGGTGCCCGTAATTAGATTGGTTTGGTGTTTGTTTATTCGTTTATTGGTTTTTGTTTGTGTGTTGTTCGGCTTGGTGTTGGCACAGCGCCCAGTCATTCTGCTGCTCTTGTCACTGAGCAAGCTCAGTATGGGGTCCACACACACACACACACACACTCACACATACACCCAACCCACCCCTACACCCCCATACCCCACACATGCTCCACTCTGTCCAGTTTTAATTAGAAGGTGCATGTCTCGTTAACATTTTAACATTCAATTTAGGGGCCAGTGGAGCGCTACAGCCAGGGCCATAACATCTCTCTCTCTTCCTCTCTCTCTCTCTCTGCTCCTCTCTTTCTTCCTCTCTCTTTTGAGTAAATGAAAGTCGCTAGTGGTAGAGTCTGATAATGAGCCCCATTTTTCAGAATAAGGTCCAATAAGTCCCCGTGTGGCCAGGGGCTCCTCACCAATAATCATAATTCCATATTAAACTCACCATGGGTAATGACGTGTAATAGCCTTGATTGCTCCCATAAATCTGCACAGATTATTACCCCCCACCATACATATGCAAGCATAAAAAGACATTACACTGGAGCTCCTCAGTGGGCCTTTGTCTCACAGCCATTTCACTGTGTGCATTTGTTTTTGTGGTTGTGTGTGTGTGTCTGTCTGTGTGTGTGTGTGTGTGCGCATGTTGTGATTGACCCTGTTTTGACCCCGAGTGTATTCTCTCCCCTTCTCCTTCTCTGCCTCGCCTCCTTCCTTCCTTCCCTTTCCTTCCCTCCGTTCACAGATACCCCCAGACCGGAGAAGCGAGAGATCAAATGCCCCACCCCGGGCTGCGATGGGACGGGCCACGTGACTGGCCTCTACCCCCATCACCGCAGCCTTTCCGGCTGCCCCCACAAGGACCGGATCCCACCTGAGAGTGAGTTACAGCACCCTCACGCTTCGCCTGAGCACTTATCACGCCCTCCCTGTCCCTCCCAATCCCTTGTCCACTCCCACACGCATCCTATAGCACCGACACTATGAGTGCATGTGGCGTTCTATACAACCACTTTTAATGTCAGACAGTAAATATCCCCAGTCACACGGAGAGTAAGAATACATGCAACACTACGGGTGTAATGTGGTTTATGGCAACAGTAAAAACATACACACTGCCCGGTGTTTATGGCTGTCGATCACTGATGCCTGTGTTGTTGTCGGTGTGTTTTGTGTGTGTGTGTGTGTGTGCGTGTGTGTGTGTTTGTGCGTGTGCATGTGTGTGTATGTGTGTGTGTGGTTCTCTCTAGTCCTGGCCATGCATGAGAATGTGCTGAAGTGCCCCACACCCGGCTGCACAGGACAGGGTCACGTCAACAGCAACCGCAACACCCACCGCAGGTAGCACACCACCGTCTACATGTGTGTGTGTGTGTGTGTGTGTGTGTGTGTTTGTGTGTGTGTCTTTTGCGCCTGTGGTCATGTGTCACTATGTGTGAACGTAAACATGTAGAGTCTATGACAAGGTGTGAACATTTATGCGTAATACTGTGTGTAACAGTGTGTGTGTGTTTGTAATAATGTGTGTGTGCGTGCGCGCGCGCGCGTGTGTGTGTGCGTGTGCGTGTGCGTGTGCGTGTGCGTGTGTGCGTGCGTGCACATGCACACATGAGTCTGTGCTTATTACCTCCTGACACCTTTACGTTTGACCTTTAATGTCCTTTTAGTGCCAGAGATCTGTGCACGGGCAGCTTTTTAACAAGTAGCCTCAGCTGCAGATCTGTTTGGCCATCACAAACCCAGCAGCACCCTCTCACTTCCTCTCCCCCTCCTACCTCACTACCCCCACCCCACCGTCTGTTCTAGCTTGTCAGGTTGCCCCATCGCCGCAGCCGAGAAGCTGAACAAGAGCCACGACAAGCATCTTACCCAGCCTATGAGCGACCATCCCAAAGGAAGCCCCAACTCTGACCGCGTACTCAGGTGTGTGTGTGTGTGTGTGTGTTTTTGTGTCTGAGTGTGCCTAATACCCTAATAGCCGTCAGAGGTATGCACAAAGACATTGGGATGCAAAAGTGTGTGCGTGCCTCTTTGAGTACTCATGTTGTCATTTTGTGTGTGTGTGTGTGTGAGAGAGAGATAGAGAGAGAGTTGCTACAGTCTCTGATGGCTTTAATTACTGCATGTCCATCTGCCCCCAAATCCCCCTCCACCCTCTCTCTCCTCCTCCACGCGACCTTTCCACCACTGTCAGCCCTCCACGTCTGATTAGCTCGTCCTGACGTTTCCTGCCGCTCCCGCCCGCCTCTGTGATTTGTCAGCACTTGTGTCACTCTCCAGTGGTTGGTCAGCACAACTGTCCGTCCTTGTTAATGAGACAAAATAGAACAAAAAAAACCTCCACTTAACAGAGCCTGATTGGTGAAGCCTTCTGAATCAGGACATCTACCTGCTCACCCCGTTCCTGCTGAGGAATTGTAATGTACGTCCAGACTCAAGCACAATGCTAGCTATCCAATTTGCTAATAATGAGACTTATACACTAAGTATAGGGCAAAGAAAATAATTAAAATCAATGAATAAAATAAATAATCATCACTCTCCTTTAGGATTCAGAGCTATGGTCAAACAAAGCATGAGAGATTAAAGCATAATCAAGGCCGACTTGGTGGTATTATGGTTATTATTGTCATGATGATTATTATTCAAATGAGCGTCAGTGCGGCGCGGAAGCCTATTAAAACAAACTGAAGCAGAGTCACCAGAGAGCTGCTCTGCTCCACTCAGGCAGACGTGACATGCAGCTCCGCTGCTCTGCTCGTGGCTAATGAGCGAGCAGAGGGGAGGCGCGGGGCATGGAGAAGGCATGGAGGTAAAGATCCATTAGTGTCTTAGTGGCTGGGGTGTTTGTTTTTATTGGGTTTATAGCGCTTTGGTTGGGTGTGGAGGAGTTGGCTGTGTACAGATGAGAGTTAGTGAGCTTTGGTTTATGTGTGTGTTGTTGTTTGGGTCCATGCCAGGCCTAGCCTAGCTTAGAAAGGCCATGGCTCGTTGCCTCCCCACCCCCCCACCACCCTGTCCTCACCCCTCATCTCCCCTGCATTTAAATTTACTCCCGGTGGAGGGCTGTGTGTGTTTGTGTGTGTGTTTATGTGTGTGTGTGAGAGAGAGAGGGACACAGGCGGCTATCCAGGAAAGCGACACAGGTTCTAAGCCGGTGGATCCTGTGCTATACACTATGCAAATGTGCCCTGTGCTGATAAGAGCACATTTAATCCTTGTCCACTTCCCCTCTAGAGTGCCTCTCTGTAGCCCACTCTTTATAAATCTCTCTCACTCACCCTCTCTCTCTCCCTCTCTTTCTCTCTCTCTCTCTCTCTAACCTATTGCTCTCGCCCTCTTGCAATTTCTGGCTCCGTTTCAGATTCTCTCAATTGACATTTTTCCTCCCTTGCCCCTTCCTCTGTGCCAGAGAAGCCCTGTTCACTTTTCATCGTTAAGCCCCATTGTGGTTTTATTCCTCCCAGACAGATACTGACTCCTTTAATGTTCTATCAGTCTTTTTTAAAACTTCTCTGTCCTTTCTGTGTTCCTCTCTCCTTCTGCTCCTTTCACCACTCAATCTCTTCCCTTTCTTTCTTTCTTTCTTTCTTATTCTCTCTCTCTCTCTCTCCTCTCTCATTGTTTCTGTGCCTCTCTTTCTCCCTGCAGGCCCATGTGTTTTGTGAAGCAGCTCGAGATTCCGCACTATGGCAGCTACAAACCCAATGTGGTGTCCACCACGCCGCGCGCCAACCTGGCCAGGGAGCTGGAGAAGTACTCCAAGGTGTCCTTCGATTATGCAAGCTTCGACGCCCAGGTGTTTGGCAGGCGCATGCTCGCTCCAAAGATGCATACCAGCGAAACCTCACCCAAAGCCTTCAAATGTGAGCTCCACTTACGCAAGCACACACACACATACACACTCTAACTCATGCTCACTCACACAAACTCATTACATTACATTACATTTGGCTGACGCTTTTTAACCAAAGCGACTAACAACATGGCAAACAGTAAGTGTTAGAACAACTCATGTTTCAAACTCAAACAGGTTTTTTTTTTCCAACTCAAAAATGTTCACTCACCCCACCCACTTGAGCTTTCAAGCTACACACTTGCCAAGCACGATCCAATTTTCGAGCAAGGCCCTGGATTTTGAAGATTTCATTTCAGTGTAATTTCAGATGGGATGCTTTTATAAATAGGCACACATCATCAGGCCTTGATCTATTCCTTTGCCCACTCACAAGTCTTTGTCCTTTGAGAGTAAACCACAGGAGCATGTTGACGTTGACACCACATCAATGAGGAATCACAATGACTTCATCTGTCAGGAATTTGATCATTCTCTCTTCCCCCTCTCTCCCTCCCTCCCCTACCCATGTTCACTCTCTCCCTCCCTCCCCTACCCATGTTCACTCTCTCCCTCCCTCCCCTACCCATGTTCACTCTCTCACTCCCCCTGTCATCTTTACCTCCCCCCTTCTCGTTGTCTTCCCCTCCCTCCTCTTCTCTCTGTGGGTCTCCATGCAGCCAAACTCTCCTTCCCCAGAGCCCCCTCTCCCAGCCACGGTCTGCAGGGTGGCTTCGTCAAGGGCGTCCCCTCTGCCTACGACTACTCCCACGACGCCGAGGCCGCGCACATGGCCGCCACCGCCATCCTCAACCTGTCCACGCGCTGCTGGGAGCGTCCCGAGAACCTCAGCACCAAGCCCCAGGACAAGGTAGGCGCCGCTCACACCCCCTCTTCTCAACACACACACACACACACACACACACACACACACACACACACACACACACACACACACACACACACACACACAAGGGCAGTGTTCTCACTGGTAACACAGAGGCAGGATATCACACAACATCGAAAACAGGTAAATTGTGTGAATGATCTTTTAACAAGTAGCATTAGACAAAGAGGTCATCTCCAGTTTGACGGTTCTGACTCCGATCCTAGTGAGAACAGTGCTCTCTGGTCTGTTCAGTAGAATCCCCACGTGGAAGTCTTTTTTTGTTTTTTTTCCCCGTGGGGAAGATGGAGATTGCAACAGCTCCTAACCTCGGCCTTACCAACACAAGGAGGAGCAGATGGAGAGGTTGTCCCCCTAGCAATGGAACACCGTCACCTGGGGAGCAACTTGATGGATGACAAGTGGAGGCAGTGAGAGTGGGACTGGGTGGGGGGGTGGATGTAGGGGTGGTGGGAGGGGGAGGGGGGGTGTTACACTTCAAAGATGGTGCTGAGAGAACCCTTAACAACAGGCAGTAGCTCGGGTGAAGTTGTCATAACAGACTCGGTTAAAAAAAAGGGAGGAGGATATCTAGCTGATATCAAGTTGTAAAGTTGCTCCAAGTTGGGTGAGACTGAATATTTGCCTTGATTTATTGATTAGATGACGCGCGCTGTCAGGAAAAACGAACAAAAAAAACTGTATCTATTGCTCGTCAATGTGGGATGAGTTTGCAGGGGTGGCAAGAGTGAAGTGATGTTGAGGTAGGATTGCATCACCTCTCCTCTACTTCTCATCCCTTTCCTCCCATACTGAGAGAGAGAGAGAGAGAAAGAGAGAGAGACGTCTCTAGCCTTCTGGAGCCATGTGTTCTGTGCTGTGTCACTACACTGTTTCAGTTTATATGGGCCTGACTGATGAAACGGTCGGTCGCAGTTCCTGAATGATAAATGCAGGTCAGGACACAGTCTCTCTCTCACACACCACCCCACCCCTCTCCAGCCTTTTTTTCTATTCTCTATCTGTGTCTTTTATTCATTCTTTCTTTCTCTCTATCTCTGCCTGTCATTTCTCACTTACACTTGCTGTCATTTCTGCTCTCATTCTCTGGTGGAGTGGCCCTCCTTTTATTGTCCCCTTCTCTCTCTCTCTTTCAGTGGTCTCAGTCCTCCTCATTTGTCCTCTATCTCTCCTCTTCCGTCTCTTTCTTTCTCTCTCTCTCACCCGCTTTCTCCATCCCCCATAGGAAAAGAAAGAGGTGTGTGTGTGTGTGTGTGTGTGTGTGTGTGTGGAGGGGGGTGGTACTGTAATTGCACATGCTCTTTCCTCCGATATTGTGATTTTTTAAAAGCCTCTCCCTGAGCGCAGAAAGTGACTACTTCATCATTTTTCGATTTCCTGACATGTTTTTTTTGTGAGGATAAAAAGGGAAGATTAATGGGCAACGTGGCACAGAGGCACAGCACTAATCAGCCAGGGACTGTTCTAGGATCAGAGCCCAGCTCACTCTTCCCTCTCCTCTCCTCTCCTCTCCACTCCTGTCCTCTCCTCTCCACTCTGCCTCTTTGGCAATCTAGTTTGATGCCATGTTATGCTTGCACTCAGGGACCATCTTCCTCACAATCTCATCTGTTCAATTTTTGAAATCAGGCGTCCTGTTCTATAATGTGTTACATGAAATTGTATCAGAATAATTGCATATTGCATAATATCTCAAACGTGCAGTTATGCATAATGTATGATACATATACAGTATACATTACACATCATATTTATATCTGTGTGCATAATTTCAGTGTGTTTATATGTGTGTGTGCATATTCACATAGATTGTATTTACAATGGTTCTATGTGGTACTATAAATAAGGGTGAACACTGTGTCTGTGTGTGTGTGTGTGTCTGTGTCCTGTGTCTGTGTGTGTTGCAGACTATGGAGATTGAAGTGGATGAGAATGGGACTCTGGACCTGAGTATGAAGAAGCCCATGAAGCGTGAGGGCAGCGTGTCGGGGGCCAGCCCCGGTGTCCGCTCGCCCGATCCCTCGTCCTCATCCTCGTCCTCGCTCCACTACGGACACAGCGGCATGACCTCGCCACACTCCGTCCACGCCTACAAGCAGGAGGAGTGGGACGGCCCACTGGACTACACCAAGCCCAACCGCCAGCGCGAGGAGGAGATGGAGGAGGTCAGTGCAGAGGGTGTAGCCCCACCCACTCACCCTACTCCCCTCCCACCTCCTCCTTCTCTACCCCTCATTAATTCTGTCCTTTCTCTCTTGCCGTCCTCCCAATGAAGGTTATGCAATGCAGGCCCATTGTCCTGCCACAGGACTGGCCCACAGGAGTTTGTTTTTAAACACCTGAGTAGGTTTCTGAGGTGTGCCTTAAAATAGCTGTAGCTAGAAAACACAGTTCTCCCAGTGACTCAGAGGGAAGAGATATTATGCAGTTTCCGTGCGCTGTATGTTTGGCCTCATGCATTTTAATGGGAGAGGTCTAACATGTCTGGGGGTTTTTTTCCACAGATGGAACACACAGCACAGTCCTTTGCCTCGTCCGACCCCGAGGACTGTGAGATGATGCAGGACTGCTTGGAGGACAGGAAATACCCTGGAGAGGTCACGACCCCCAACTTCAAGGTTAAGTTCCAGTCACCCAAGGACATCAAGAAGGACCTGCTGTCGTAAGTAGTATTTTTTTTTTTTTGATTGAGAAAAATGTTCTAATCATTTATCAAACGGGCCTTTTGTCTTCCTTGCTTCTGTTCATAGTGTCATCAGATATTCTAACGTTTTCTTGTAGCCTCAAAGACATTTTGTCAGCGTGTTATCATTCCGATCAAGTGTGCTCTGTGACTGTGATTGAATTGGAAACTAGCTGCTGTCTTATCTGAGGTCTCTGTGGCCATTCTCTTTGCAGGTGCCCCACCCCTGGATGTGATGGTAGCGGCCACATCACTGGAAACTATGCATCACATCGCAGGTATGGAATCAGAAAAGCCGGGTCATCATAGAGCATTGTGGAGAGAAGACTCATCTTTCCTTAAGCTCTTGGCTTTGTGCAACATCTACACTTTAGACAGGCAAATCTGCTGAGGGTGCATTTGGATCCTTCCTGAATAATTCATCTCTCTTGAAGTGTCCGATTACTTAAGTGTTGAGCGCTCTTGAGAGTTGTCATTAAACGACAGTTAAGCGACTTTGCCAACAGCACTTCAAAAGCCAATCAGTTTGAAACACACTCAATTTTTCTGGCTGTCCCTGTTCTCTGGCTGCTTGAAATTACAAAAAAAAAAAAAAAAATCTGACTGGGAAAATCATGAGTTTTTTTCTCTTTCGCTGCCTCCTTGCTTTCTGTGTGTTCTCTAATTGATGCGCCTTATACATCTCTCTCTCTCTATCTATCTATCTTTTCTCCTTCTGTGTTTGTCTTCCTCTTCCCTCCTCACTTTCTTCCCTGTAGCCTGTCTGGGTGTCCTCTTGCTGATAAGAGTCTGCGGTCCCTCATGGCAGCCCACACTCCTGAACTCAAGTATGTCTGCTCTCTTCTCTTCTCCTCTCCTTTCTTCTCCTCTCCTCTCCTCTCTTCTCTTCTCTTCTCCTCTCTCTCTCTCTCTTTTCTCCTCTTTCTTCTTTCCCCCCTGGGCCGCTACAGCCCCCAAAAGCTTCACACTGCACACTACCGTCTGTTTATCACCAGATCCACACACACTAGTTCCTCTCCTCTATCTCTACCACTTCACTGATGAGTCCATGCTCCCCAAACAGTCATTCCTGGCTATCACACTATCAGATATGAATGTATTTGAATGTATGTTATGAATGTAACATGGGTTGATATAATTATGTGTATGAGTGATAACATTGACTTTATTACTAATGTTTTCAGGTTTTAATGTAAAGACAATACTGTAGTGCATAATAAAAAAAAGATATTCAGATAGTTTGACACCATACTCACGAGTGCCTGTGCTGACCGGGTTATTTGGTTGTCTCAGGTGCCCCACTCCTGGATGTGATGGTTCTGGTCATATCACTGGTAACTACGCCTCACACAGAAGGTACAACTCTTTGTTTGTCGACTTTAATAGCTTGCTCACACAGACTGTGCACACACATACACGCACGCTCACAGTCGCACACACACACGTGTTCACATAGCGGACAGAGAAGATTAGTGTTAGACAGTGGTAGCTTTAGATAGGCCCCATACACACACTGCCTCCCACATATGTACTGATACTATTTGATTGGTTGCTTTAGTGTTCTTTATTTTATTTTATTTCCTTTTATCGGTTGACACTTTAGAGTAGGGAACAACCTGAATGGATTAGTCCACATCCAGCCCCATGGGTGTGCATGCTTGATATCGTAAACCACTCCAGATAGAGTGTTCCCTATTCTGAAGCACTGGCATTTTTTTTTTTTTTTTAAAACGCGGGCTTCATGATTTCAGGCTTAAAGATAAATTGACAAACTCCTACTATCTCTCTCTCTAGAATTCCATTGCAGTTTTTGTCTCCCGGTTTTATCAGCTTCATACTTTCTATTTTCAGTTTGTCTGGTTGTCCTCGTGCCAAGAAAAGTGGAATAAAAACGACTCCTACCAAGGACGACAAGGAGGACTCCGAGCTCATAAAGTTCGTACCACGTAGAAAACCACGGCATTTTTTCTTTATTGTACCATACGGTAAAGAACATTGCATCGATTTGGTGTTAATGGATTTCAATATTCCTGTTCCTGTCCAAGGAAGAGGATAGAGAGATGCCTTGATTCAACCCCTTCTAGATGATTCCCATACACAGCCTTCCCACATAACAGTCATGTTATGCAGTTCATTTTAGTCTAATGCAGCTTAGAGAATGTCAGAGAGCACAACATTTCAGATGCCATCTGGAATGGATGCTAATTCTGTCTTAAATGTCACTTGGGACACAAACACGTAGAGTAGTATTCTCAAGGGTTTCAGTGAATCTGCATGGACTTCTGTTGTGTTTGTGTTGTGTATTTGTGTATTGGAAATGCAGTAAACAGAAGTGGAAACTCCTGGTCAGATATTACTTTGCTTGTAGGAAGACCTTTGAGTTATATTTAGCGTCATTTTTTTCCGATATGGTTGGAATCCAAAAACAGCCTTGGATTTACAAACTCCCGTAAGCATGTGGTGTGTGTTTATTAGCTGAGCACAGGGCAGCAAAGGCATGCTCAAAAGGGCAACGTAATACTTCTGACCAGATGCTTGTCTTTTATAGTACTCCTTGTGTATCCTAACCACTTCCAAACCCATTGCTCCATCTCTCTCTCTCTCTTTCTCTCTCTCCCTCTCTCTGTCCTATACCCTCACTTCCTGTCCACCCTCAGATGCCCAGTGCCTGGCTGTGACAGCCTGGGCCACATCAGTGGGAAGTACGCCACCCACCGCAGTGCCTACGGCTGCCCACTGGCCGCGCGCCGGCAGAAGGAGGGCCTGCTCAACGGCACCCCCTTCTCCTGGAAGGCCTTCAAGACCGAGGGCCCCACCTGTCCCACGCCAGGCTGTGATGGCTCGGGCCACGCCAACGGCAGCTTTCTCACCCACCGCAGGTAACAATTCATACAGACATACAGTAGAGTAGCATACAGTCATTGATATCCAACTTTTAACAACATCCAGATACAAAATTATATTGGATAATACTTCCTGTATGATGTAATAAGTCATCTTGGGGGCATTGAGCATGTAAAAGCACTTAAGATACTGCAGGGAGATACAGTACCCACAGCAAACCTATCAAGCAAAGTGTGGTAAGCTTAGAAATTATTGACAATTTAGACATGCATTCGTCATGAAATATGTATTATACACTCTGGTATGTAGTCTGGGTGTTTGAGGGGAGCAAAGCTAAATCCAACCTGGTACTTTGCCTAATGATAGAGAGGCTCTGCAAGAAATATCAATTGAATTTCTTAGTGTTGGAAGGATTAAAGGACTGTTTGAAGAGCAGAACAGAGAAAAGTGGGTCACAGGGTTGGAACGCTTGGTGCACTTCACTCTCTTAATATCACTGCCTTCCTCTCTCTCTCTCTCCCTCTCTCTCTCTCTTTCCTCCTCTCTCAGTCTCTCTGGTTGTCCTAGAGCCTCTCTCACCAAGAAGAAGACCCGCCTGCCTGAGGACGATTACCTCAGCACCAAGTTCAGGGCTAGCGATGGTGAGAGATGTTTTTTTTTACCTTTCGTTTGCTTCTTGTCTGTCCGTCCTTCTCTTTGTTCAGTGTTGTGGTCAGTGCGCTCACACTGTGATGTCTTCCTCTTCATCATCTTTCTGTAGTCCTTGACAATGATGAAGATATCAAACAGCTGAACAAAGAGATCAATGAGCTCAGTGAGTCCAACAATGAGATGGAGTCAGACATGGTCAATCTCCAAACACAGGTGTGCTTACGTGTGTGTGTGTGAGTGTTTATGCGTGCTGAACGTGAAATAGAAGTTTTTTTCGTATCTGCCATGTCTTTTGGACAGGGGTTATATTTGTTCTGTGTTGTATGCAGATCTCGTCCATGGAGAAGAACCTGAGGAACATTGAGGAGGAGAACAAGCTAATTGAGGAGCAGAATGAGGCTCTGTTCATGGAGCTGTCCGGCCTCAGCCAGGCCCTCATCCGCAGCCTGGCCCACATACGCCTGCCCCACATGGTGAGATCCCTCACTTCACACGCCAAAGCCTGTAGACATACTGTCTACACACAAAAAAACATAATCCCAAGCATATAGGCACATGCACAGTCATACCCAATCAATCTTGTGCAGCTAGCTACCTTGCATTTATCCACTAACACTCAAAATACACACACACACACACACACACACACACACACACACACACAGTTGGTCATTAGCATAACTGTGTTTATTTATTCTGCACCACAGCGTGAGCCCATCACCGAGCAGAACTTCGACAGCTATGTCAGCACACTGACTGACATGTACACCAACAAGGACTGCTACCAGAACCCAGAGAATAAGGCTCTGTTGGAAACCATCAACCAGGCTGTCAAAAGCATCAAGGTCTGAGGGGCACGACGCACGACCAGAAGAGAGGAAGAAGAAGAAGAAGAAGAAGAAGAAGAAGAGGAGCGACTACAGTATAAATAATTGGAGTTCTGATCTGTTGTGAAATGTGTTTGAAGGAGAGAGGAAAAAATGGGGGGCATTCAGGTTATTTTTCAAATGCCGACTTAAACCCCAACCGTCATCCCAAGGAGTGTTCTGTGACACAGTCAGCATGTCAGGCGATGGGGGGATTGAGGGCCAAAATTGACAAAAGCTGCTGGCTATGGACCGAAAAGCATGGGCAGCCCAGAACAAAATTCTTCAGTCTGGTTCACGCAATGGCATATCTGTAGAGTACTTTTTTTATTTTACAAGCGTTCCTTTTTTTTAATTCTGTTTTTTTTTTTTTTTTTTAAACCCATGATCATGAGCGATACCTGTCATCTTCGTTCACCAAACATGGTGGGCACCAGATCAGGAGCGGAAGTGTGCAGTGAGGAAGAGTTACTTGATGTCAGCAGCACCTGCCATCAGAGAGGCGGAAAGGGGAGGAGGAAGAACCAGCCAATGAAATCAAATCTTGTGCGGTGATCCGAACGTGCATCAGGGAGGTATCTACTACATGAAAAGTCAATCAGCTTGCAGTAAACTGTCAAGTTTCTCTACCAGTGTACATAGCAAACGTACGTGAAGAAGGATAGCTGTGCAACTGCAGATCCACTTCCAGAGGCGGAAAGTCTTTTGCTCAATAGAATGGCTTGGCCTGGTCATGGTATGGAATCCTATTCACCACATCTTTCTGAAGTTACCGAGGAAAGAAAGAGAGAGAGCAGGACAGGTTGTGAAGGAAAAGAAAAGAAAAAGAAAGAAAGTCCTTACAAATGCAGTGGAGGGAAATCTGAAGAGGAGTTCACACTAAAGCTTACGGCTTCCGACCGCTTTAAGATTGCCTTCCTGGACACTGAGGAGGAACGTTATCTCCTAGTGCAGTTCCATTACCAGTCCTTTGACATCAGTCTCCTATTGTCCTACTGTGGGGTCAGATATGGTACTCCAGCATCCCACATAGCCTCTGTCCTTCAGGTTATCATCCACGATTAAAAGATGAAGAGTTTTGCTGCAGCCACTAGATTACATGTTTTATCTGCTGTCTCTAGTGTGGGAGGCAGACCTTGTAAATATATTTCAGTTACACTCAGTCATATCAATGCTATTTATGAACGTTAAAAACTGCACTTCATCGTAGTTTATAGTGTAATTATTATTGGTATATAAATTATTTAAGATCTCTAAAAGGATCATATTGTAATTTATTTCTATTTTATTACTATTTTATTTGAATGTTGCCTATTTATTTTTTATTTGTATCATTTTTCCTATTTAAAATTCCTATTTAAAAACGCAATGCAGCCCATAGTTTTTTTTTTTCCTGAGGCCATGGAATATGGGAAGATATCAATATTTAAAAAGAAGCTATATAATGACCAACCACGCATACTTATTTTGTATATCTTGTTTTCCTTTGAAGATAGTTTTTTAACATTTTTAAGTGCAAATATTTTTAACAGACAAATTTTGATAGTTTTATAAAGTTTTTTTTTTCATCTTATTGTTTCTGCTTTCTGACACCCATAACTAAGGGAATATTTCAAAATGTATTTATTATTTATTTAATATTTAATAACTAATTGACTGTGACGTTGTATATTTTGTAATGTCTATGTGTTTGTGATGACTGGGTCTGAGTAGTCTTAAAATCCTGCTGATATTTAAATAAAGAAAAAAAATCTATGGGGAAAAAGTATAAATAGTGTTTGATTATCTGAGGCTCACTTGGCAGATCTACAGTTCTTTCTGGAGAACAAAAATTGGAAAACAAAAATACATCCTCAACAAAAATCTTTTTTTAGTGCCGCAGGGGCTCACCTTTGACCCAGTTAAAATGTCAGAAAATGTTGTTTTCCCAGTAGAAACCTGGATAGAAAGAACCTGACATTCTTTCAAACATCACCTTTGCTGCCAAGACCGCCTCACCCAAAACTTAAAGAGTTAAATTACACCATTCCTTGAGATTCTTACTACTCCCATCCCTCTTGAAGCGACATTTTGTTCAGGATCTGTCAGACATGGCAGAGACATTAAAAAGCAAGCTGATATCAGATGCGTATATACCCTTGTAGCCTTATTCTTCAGTTCCGTTGCTCACGCACAAAGTGCCACTAGCCCTTTTTCTTTATCATTCAGCAGCTACCCTTGGGTCACGTGACCATGGCATAGAGTCTTGATTGTTACAGATGCCTTTATACCGCCAAGATGGCCATAAATACACTATGTATACACACTGTATAAAAAAAGATTAAACTCTATATATACAAAGATATAAAACATACATATATTTTTTCAGTGTAATTGTTAACTCTTTTTCTCTTGTTGTAGCTTCTCAGAAGAAACAAAAAAAAAATATCAGTCCAAAAGCTGTGAGAATAATTTTCAATAGGAGGAAATTTCAAACCTAATAATGGCCCAGTCAACTGTGCTTTAAGGATACATGTGTACTATGGTCAGTCAGTCAGATTTCTAAAGTTCTAGAAAGCCGGGATTCTTTGTATAGTTTCATATCCCTGTTCATTTGTCATCAGTCTACACAGGATGTAACTGTGTGTATTGTCATATCCTTGTCATTTGATCTGGTGATGACTAAATCCTATATTGTGTGTTCCTTGCATTTGAGTGCACAAGCATGTGCATATGGTGTAGATGCAGTTCATGCACAGCGAGTACTCCATGGTGGTGATACTTGTACGTCCTTAGTATTGTACAGTGTTGTGAAGTTACAATGGAAGAAACTGGAGTTGTGTTTCAGATACTGATCCCAAGAATTGTGTCAACAATGAACTATTATAGAATGGACAAGAACATGCTTTAACTGCAAGACAACCCATGTACTCCTCAGTTAGTTAGTGGCTTTGTGAAAAATGGTGTAGAGTTAGGTATGATGTAAGTCATAGTTTCTTGACCATACAATAGGTCTCTTTTGTGCACTTTTTAAGTGTTTCCAATGCCAGCAATGAACCTAGGATCCAAGGCAATGAAACAGACAGGACATGTGTGAATATGAGTGACATCACTGGCTATGAATGATACAATTGTGTATGTATGACCTGTATTGTTGTTCTCGCTGTCTCAAATGTACAGTGCTTTTTGCCACAGGTTCTTTGAATTGTGATTCAATGGACATCCAATGAGAATGTATATGAGCAGAACACTGTGTATCTGACACATACCAACCATCAAATCCTTCCCACAGTCCTATCAAACTAATACACAAGCCTTCATGCCTGCTCAGTCAATGGAAGCAGTGTTTGCTTGTTATAAATTGGGAGCCCTGAATCTGGGTATAAAGTTTGAGGTTACACTGTGCCTCTCTCTCAGTCAGACAGGATTACGTATGTCTGATTTTTTGTGGCCATTTTGTCTTGTTTTTTCTGTCCCTTCTATTGCATGAAAGTATTAAACTAGAGGATGATTAAGTCTTTTTTATCATTTTGAAGCGTTCCCTAATTGAGAAATGCTGCCCCTCAGTTATTGTGCCATTTAAGATGTTGATGACATTGATCTCAGTTCTTCCAGTTAAAGCCTTTTGCCCTATGGAATTTGGAACCAAAAATATACTGCCCAGTTCATCAACAATAACAATAATTTATTCAATGCCAATACACCATTACTGTCAACAGTTCCCCTTTTTTGGCATCATCAAAGCACCAAACATCTAAATAATTACTGTATTATTAGACATGATCACTATCTAATAGCACAGGGAAACCCATAAGGTATTAACAAAGCAAATGCCTGACTAGTTGCTTGAAAAGGGTTGGCATTGGTGAAGATGGCTTGCAAAGAAGACTGCTGATGCACTAATGATGTCATACCATCACATGTTGTATTGAGTCACTTAGAGTCTAAAGCACTATCCAGTGTTGGCCACTGCGTCCTGGTTCTCTGTTGTGTGTCCACTATCACCCTAATGGTTCTTTTGTTTGGATTTCACTAAATAGTTTGACAACTGGGCTATGGGCCTTTACCCCATGCTGTTGCACTATACTTGACTGGAGCAAATGTATCCTTCCTCTGGTGGCATATAAACGTATTAGCATAATGGATAAAACCTGTGTCTATCTTTGGTCTGATTGGATGCACTATGTGTTATAACTGCAATAGGGATTTGAGTAGTGTTCGTTGAGTAGTATTACATACTCGTAATACTCAATTAATAGAAGCTACTGTAATTCTAGGCCCATGGATCTCTGATATGGTCTCTTCAGCATAACTCACAGGCACAATCAGGTGTCTTTACTTGTGTGTCCTAAAATGCCAAGTCGGTGGCAAAACGACTATCTAGATATGTAAATGTACATTAACATTTGTTTGAGTATTTTGAAAGCATACACATACAAAATACATAGACGAAAGGCATGTTTCTGACAACAGTTTGTTCCATTAAGTTGGTATAACCAAAATTTGCCCTCATAGGTACTGTAGCTTAATGCTGTGTGACTCATCATGTGTGCCTTTCTCAGTCCACTCACAGCAGGAAAGGATATGTTTACATTTGGGATCTAGGTTCATATCTCGCTCAGGATGAAGGCGGGCAGGGGGAGGGGGATATCTTAGGGTCTTGATGGGGCGGGTTGGAATGGGAACAGGGATTTTGCTCCACACTAAAAAAAAAAAAAAAAAACAGGTTAATGATGCCTGTCGCTGTAGGCATGTTTTTAAAAAATAAAAACATATTAGTCTATTACCATTTAGACACCTTCAATTTGTTACTGAGACATGAAACATTAATGTTTTCACGTGACTCAAGAGGGAAAAACATTGAAATTCTCACACACAAAACTGTGATTTGATCGTGTTAATTCAGGTATTGCACAGCATGAGAAGCCAAGCGTCTGTGAAGGAAAGATTGAAATAAACGCAAAACATACTGAAGAAGATGCATACGTGCATAGGGCATTACTCTGACACCAATGGGACTCTGTACAAACTTGTATTAAAGAACAGTGTTATGGTTGTTGTACTAAAGAAAAAATGCAAAAAAAAAAAAAAAAGGTTTGTGATGCCATTCACAGCCAAGGTCTATCCAGCTAGAGCATTTTTACAGAGATGAGCTATTTTTACTGGTCATTTTCTAGACATAGGTAATGCTCTCCTTTAGGAAAACAAAAAAAAAATGAATAGGTACTTCCAAAATAAAGAGCACTTCCACAGTGATAGATGAATTTTATTGTTAATTTTTGTAGAGGTGGTTGTTCCTTTGCTACTGTGCCATTTTGTAGAGCGGGATGGACCTTGGCTGTGCACATATAGAGATATCTTTGCGTTTTTTGTTTAATTTTTAATTTATGTGCATTTTTGGAAGTGACTACAGTAGTTGGGTCTGGATTGTGACTGTGTTTGTGTACCTATGTACTCGTGTTGAAGTGTCAGTGTTAAAACCAGGAACAGTGATGTCTTATTGTGAGGGAGGGGGGTATGATTCATTTTAATGTTATCTATTGAAAACATTAATAAAGAACAAATACCTTTGAGACACTGTGTCCTTTGTGTTTTTTAATTGCATGTGTAATGTGTGAAATGGTGAAAAAGAGAGGTTTTAATAGCATATCTGATTCTGACTAAGCCTAGTGCCAGAGACTATGTGATGAAAATCAATAGCATTAGAGAGCTGACATCTAGTGGCCAATAGAAGACATACCAGGAACATGTGATTGTGTAATAGGTCTACAGATGGCAGGCGACAGAAACAGATCTGGCCTTATCCTGTCCAGAGTAAGCTATATCAAGGCCTACACAGAGCATATTCAGTGGATCAGCAGGCTAAATAGAATTATTCTAGATACGATTTAATTAAGGCAAACAAAACAGTCTAACATCAAATGAAGTCGACTAAATAAGACTTAGAATTTACTCAGTCATTGGCAAACACTATTAATTACTTATACTTATATGACTTTTATACTGATTTCTTTTTTCATTTTGTTGCTGTGGTTGTTGTTTTTAGACCATCTTTCAACAATGTTTGACATTTTAACCTCCACTAAGAAATTATTATTCCAATCAGATTTTGACTGGCCATCTGTCTCACTTGTCTCCAAGCGCCAGCATGCTGAATTTAGATTTTACTGAGGTCATGCCCAGAACCCAACAACATCAATACCACATTGTTATGGAAATGTGGTTATGTTATGGCCTATAGATGCACATCCACACGGGCATATCACCATGGGCTGCTCCAAAGTAGAAGGTCTTTACTAATGGATTAGAAACATCAATTTGAAAATTAGAATTAGAAGTGTAGAATGCAGTCTACTCAATAGTCATTGATTTCCTCATACATCACAGAAATGGTTTGATAAGGTTTCTGTTTACATTTTGTTGGGTTGTTTGCCAAAGAACTGCCATATGGAGTAGAGTGGGGAAAATGAGCTGTTTTTTTTAAACAGAGTTAACCTTTCACCAATGGAATATGAGGCAGAGAGAACATCTATTCAACACAAGTTCAGGATAGGTGTCAATTGAAACCTTAGCAGTGTGCCTGACTCAAATAGAGAACTACATGTGGCTAAACCTGCCCCATGTTAAAGGTGTATTGGGCCATCTGAGAAAACAGTTAGTAACTACTAAGCAGCTTATTAATATCATCAGGATTAAGAAAGAATGGAAGAATGGAAAACTTAAATAACTTTTCATTTGGTAATTAGTCAACTGTTATCCATGTTTTGGGGATTGGGTAGGATGGGATGGGGATGGGGGGTTTAAGGGAAAATGTTACGCTGTGCTTAAGACAAATGCTATGTTTACTTCCCTTTGTTCAAAACACAATATGCATTGCATTAGAAAACAAAATCTAATGAAACACCAATGACACTCATCTGCGTGTTTGGCATAATAGCAAACCTTTGGCCTGTACACATGATGTAACATGTCACAAAATGTTCTGAATATCCGTACTTTCAAATCAACACTGACATATAACTATGTAGCCTACAAAAATGCTATTCAAGGTGGCAAAATATGTGTCTATGTCATCCACAAAGAGGGTAAACAAGACAGACGACGAGCACACTGTGAAGCCCCTTTCATTTTTCCACTGTAATTGTTATGGTTATGGTTATGGTTATGGATTTGGCAGATGCCTTTGTCCAAAGCGACACACAAATACAAAACAACATAATATTTAAAATTGAACAGGGAACAGATTAGAATGTTGGTCAAACTATAATAAGGAGAATAGTAATAATAAACAACAATATCAATTCAATCAATAGCCTAATAAATAAGCAATGAAAAAGAGGGAAAAAGCAATAATAAAACAATAATGTCCATTCAATCAATAATATAAAAACAATGACATGGTAAGACTACATTAAGGAGAATATCAATAATAAACAATAATGTCAAATGAATCAACAGCCTAATGAAAATAAAACAATATTATACAAACCATAACACATAAGAAGCGCTTAAACAACTAAGTATGTTGAACAGGAATGTCTTTAGACCCCTCTTAAACGACCCAAAACTACCACAGGAACGGAGAGCACTGGGCAACTAATTCCACCAACATGGAACCACTGAGGAGAGTCTTGAATTAAACCTAGTTTTTATGACTGGTCGACATTGTGTGGCATGACGACTGTTACACTAAGTTAAAATATGAAATATAATGTCAGTTATTCATTGTTAGCTCAAACCCTACCCTACCTGTCCTATGTGTCACATGCTTACCTGTCCTAAGCATCCCACCTACTCCCCAGTCTCCTCCATTCACTAGCTTTCTCATTCACAGGGGGTGCAGAGGACATTGCTATAGATCATGGCCAGCTACCAAGCCAAACCTATGCCGTCAATGAGACAAACATGCATATTCTGCACTCTATTCAATGATTCCAGTGGGCAAACTAATATGCCAAGTGAACCACTGACTACCCCCAAGGCTTTGGCTCAATATGCCCCTTTGCACAGCCAACTGGGGAGAGTAGGCCTATAATTTTGCAAGCCAGCTCATTCACTAACATTACACACTGGCCAGTTCATTAACATCTTATCAATTCTTAAACTGGAATAAATTAGCCTACTTTTGATATTAAACTATTGGGAAAAGAAAACGTTGACGAGCAAACGTTTTGTATTATTAGGCCTATAATTATTAGGCTATATTAAATGTTTTGTTTTTTTAAATGTGGGGGGGGGGGGGGGGGGGGGGGGTGTAAGAAGGCCTTATGTAGCAAAATTGTGAAGGATATGGTTTCCAAGATACAGACAGGCCCGTTTAAAGACTGGTTCATTTCACTCCTACCCTTTACAAAATAATCTGCTTTTCTATGTAGGGAAGCCTATATTTACAAGAGAGTGTAGGGCAGGCTACTGTAGGCCTACCTTGTTCACACTTCTGCCGGTGACACACATTTTGACGTGTTCATGCGTGCGACGTCAGTGCGTCTGCTGTCCTGGCCAGTGTTTACATCCAGTGTTGCAGCCACAGAAGCAGAGTATTTCCGAAGAAAACCTTGAAAACACACGGCCAATAAAGGATATATCGCCTTTTTGCATGAAACAGCACAGAAAGGCTATAATTAAACGGTAACAATGATTACGCAAAAATATTGAATATATTCCCAAATATTTCCTTTTGCGACTCTTTTGTCTTAGATAACCAGATGGCTAGCTAGCCAGCCTGCCTTCACTTTAAACGTGGCTCTCTCTTTACGCTGTGGATTTCTGTTTGGTGTCGGTGTCTTTTGAAAGAGCAAGCCTTAACGCTGAACGTTTGAATGATGACAGCACGTTTGGTGCTACGAAATTACAAACAACCTTGTCCGTATCTGTGTTTATTTTTGTTATGCTAACATTAACTGGGTTATCGATAGCGAAGTAGGTTAACATAACACAAGCGTTAGATGGATGGATGGGCGCCACTCAAATGTTATGAATGCCAGTGTTGTTGTTTCGGACTGACAGCATTACCTGCGCCGTATTGTATTTACTTAATGTCATGGCACACATATTTTAGGATTTGTTGGTGCTGCACACGGTTTACTTTACGTTAATTAGTGTTTCATCAAAGGAAGCATCTTACCATCTGCTGAGTATACGACAGCGTCACTCAGTGGACATTGCAGTAGCTAAGTTTTAGAAATCGATGAAAGCAGATTTTTGAAAAATGGTATTATCAATAAACAATCTTAGTCGTGCTCCCTAAATACAGACGTATCAAAGTATTGGAAAGGGCACTGCAGGAAGCCGAACCCAGGCTAGAGAATTGCAGTGCCATATGCGCAGTCAACCCACTGATACTGCAGTCAAGTACCCACGAACAGCACGGGACTAGGCTAAAGTAAGCTAACACGTAATTGTGAACGTTCTTCGTAATTGTCTGTGTTTTACGACTTGTTCGCCAATTGGCACATCTCCCTTTGATGTCCCTTCGTTTACATACCAAATGTTTTTTTGAAAGCAGCCAACCATGTCAGTTCTGCCAAACAGTCTCACTAATCATGCTACTTTGCTTCCTCGTTAGATAGTAGACCTACTAAGCTCATTCGCCGTTGTTGGCCTGTAAGTGTGGAACAGCTGCGTGTCATTTTTAAACTTTTAAACTTGGCATGAGAAATATATAAAATGAAAGGCCTATCGACACTGACAACAAAGGTTGTGTGGTTGTGTATTGTACTACTGTGACCGATCTAATTTAGATTAAACCAACCCTGTGATTAAATAGTATGTGTTAGCAACCTCCTAGCTGAGCCAAATGAAAGAAATCCAAACTCTAACCAATGTTGTTGATCGGTTTTTGTTTAAGTTGACCATTTATTCACGGTTGTCTTGATCAGAGAGATCATTGTTAGCTTCCTGTAAAAATCTACATGTTCAGAAATGGTAGCAGTATTGTCAGTCTGCAAAGTCCCAAAAATAGGCATCATGATTCACAATGGCCTTGCCAATTAGTGTACTTGATTATTGTTTTAGTTATGTAATGATTTATGCCACAGTGTTTTCTATTGTGTTTCTTATGCTCTGCTGTTGGAGCCATAACCGTCAGTCATAGTATGTCAGTTAGTCAACAGTGCCTGATTGGCTGCATGTGATTTATGTGTCTCCCTATTCCACCCAACCCAGGTCCACCACAGTGTCTCTCACTCTTTAACCACAATGGGTGGGGCGGTGAGTGCAGGAGAGGATAATGACGAGCTGATCGATAACTTGAAGGAGGCACACTACATTCGCTCGGACCTGGTGGAGCGTGCCTTTCGGGCCATCGACCGCGCCGACTACTACCTGGAGGAGTACCGCGACAATGCCTACAAGGACCTGGCATGGAGGCACGGAAACATCCACCTCTCGGCGCCCTGCATCTACTCGGAGGTGATGGAGGCCCTGGACCTGCAGCCGGGCCTGTCCTTCCTCAACCTGGGCAGCGGCACGGGCTACCTGAGCACCATGGTGGGACTCATCCTAGGTGAGTGTGTCCTGCCAAAGCTGATGAGATAAGGAGAACGGGATCTGGGATTCAAGAGCAGCTGTTGCAAGCCTGTTTGGTTAGGTCTGTTTGTCATTTTTTGGGCAAAAAGTGAGCAGCAGTAGCTTGCTCTCTGCAGTTTGCTTTGATATGCCCTGATGGATTAGGCATGTTTAGCCACACACAGTCAGGTGCTAAAGACTGTGGGTGTATGAGTGTAAATGCTATCTGTAAGTCAGATCTCTGTCTTTATGTGGAATTGTTGAGGCAAAATGAGCCAAGTTTAATTACACACATCCATGTAAATCGGGTGCAGGATTAAAAATGTTACAGATAGGTGAGGATCCGCACACCGGAGTGCTCACATTAAAGTTTTTTTAAATTTTATTTACAGTGACGTTTCAAGCCCTTACGGCCCTTCCTCAGACTGCTCAGAATTGTTGAGCGCAAGTCATAATCCAGTGGTGGGGTTAAAAAAAGTCACCTGCACATTTGGTTGTGAATTTGTTTAGATAATCAAACAAGTTCAAGGTCTGTCTGAGTAAATCACTGAATACCACACCAATGCATGCCCTATAAAATTGGCACTTTACCTTCACTGTAAGAGGCTTTGGATAGAATCCTCTGATAAATAATTATATTAATCTGACATGATGGTTTAAAAGGTGTTGGCTTTTGTGTGCACCTCTAGAAAGAACACAAAGAGCCTATCATGTGTTTGCCCTTTTAAATATTCAAGTGTTCAACTGGCGTTAGTTTAAATCGCTTCACCTGATCATTTCTTGGCCGGGGTACAGGTGATTTCAGATGGACTCTAAATGGCTCCTGATGCATTACTCTTGTGTGGAACACATCAGTGAGGTGGCCTCAGATCATGTTCCTGAAGAACTCAATCACCCCAGGAGGCTCAACAAGATTAGCGTCCCAGACACCCTAGACTCTATCTGAACCTTGAGGCAATACAAGCATAAAGCTAGAGTGTGAGCTGGGTGATTTCAAAATAAAATAAAAATTCAAAATTGGTGTTCTTGTTGATGTCTTTGTCCTAAGGACCCTTTGGAGTGAACCATGGGGTGGAGCTGCATGCAGATGTGATAGAGTACGCCTACCAGAAACTGGACCTCTTCATTAAAACCAGTGATAGCTTCGACAAGTGAGTTCACTTTTGTTCCCTCTCTTGTTGACTTCCACCTGAAGTGTAGTTGTTTCTAGTTAATAATCAAGAGAGAGATGGCTTTGGGAGAGGTATGTGCTGAGTTCATGTCTCTCACATTAACCCAGTAGGAATGTTACTTTTAGCCATGCTTGTGAAATTGCTCGGAAATTGCTCCTGTGTTTGTTCTGCAGTCCATTCTAGTCACTCATATTGGTCAAGTTATGTTGATATTAAGGTGTGTGTGTTTGTGTGTTTGTGTGTGTGTGTGTGTGTGTGTGTGCGCGTGGTGGCTGCAGGTTTGAGTTCTGTGAGCCCGTCTTTGTGGCGGGCAACTGCCTGGAGATCCCCCCGGACAGTAGGCAGTATGACCGGGTGTACTGTGGCGCAGGGGTGCAGCGCGAGCACGAGAACTACATGAAGAACCTGCTGAAGGTGGGGGGCATCCTGGTCCTGCCCCTGGAGGAGAAGGTGAGAACAGGAACACACTGCAGAGAAGCTCTCTAAAGCTCCAGGGGGAAATGAGGAGGGTCTAGTTACACGTCTCTTAAATGAAGTATACATTTATAGTAATGATGTGAAGACGTTTGTTTATGTGGTTGATTCTGGAAGGCCGTAGTGCCCAAAATGCTTTAGGATTTTTTCTGCAGGGATGCAACATGGGACTTTGTGGTGGTTTCTTCAAGTTATGTAGAGAGAAGTTCTCTATCTCCCTACGACTGCCACAGATGTGGACTAAAAGGAGTAGAACGTGTTTAGAATGTTGTTTCTTGCCAGTGAACATGACACTGCCTCAGAGTGACTTGTCCTTGTAGGTTCTTTAGCCTGTATTGGAACTTGCCCATGATCCAACACAAACAGACTGAAGCTTGAACTCTGACCTGCTCTTTTACAGCTGACCAAGATCACCCGCACAGGCCAGAATTCCTGGGAGACCAAAAAGATCATCGCTGTGTCCTTTGCTCCACTGGTGCAGCCCAGACAAGATATCAACGGCAAGACTAGGAATGTCCCACTGCGTAAGTACTCACAGAATGACCAAAGCTAGCTTACAACAGCCAATTTTAGTAGTTGTGCAAGGACTTGGCATACGATCAGGGGAACACGAGGAACATAATAGAACAATGCTGGTTTTGGGTGTGTGGCTTATTCCATGAATATAATCTAGTGGCTTGTATGACAATGAGTCATAAGATCAGTGAGATAAGATCTGTCATTTAAAATTATTCAGGTGTGTGATGTTAAAAGAGCATGACACACAAAGTCAGGTGTGTTATATGGTTTATAGGGGATTAAAGACAGACTTGGACATTATACTTGCTATACTTATATCTCTTCTCCCACTTATCTCCTCTCCTGTGTTCACCACAGCCATTTTTGAGGTGCGATCGCTTCAGGACCTGGCCCGCCTGGCCATCCGTCACACACTCAGGGCCACGTCAGGGTCCCCCGAGGGCCGCAGCAAGAGCCGCGTGTCGTTCCCAGGTGCCCGTGCCATGCACCGTTATGGGCCGCGCTTCAAGCGCCGGCGCCTGCACCGCCGCCGTGTGGACTCTCTCATCCTCCGCGACTCGGCCATCCCGTCGCTGGCCGAGCTGAGGGCCCACGGAGCGCCACGGGAGTCTGAGGATGGAGAGGAAGAGGGTGATGAGGAGGAGGACGAGGGGGCCCGGGGGAAATGCGGTGGCCGCAGCTGCAGCAGCCGGCGGGGGAAAGGTGCGAGGGGCGACGAGGAGCAGGAGGATGAGGAAGAGCATGTGGCCCGAGACGAGGAAGAGGAAGAAGAGGAAGAGGAGAAAGGCAAAGGTGAGCCCCAGGGCGAGCCGCCCGTCAACATCCTGCGCGAGAGGATCCTGGGACTGCCGCTGCCCGAGCCGCTGAAGCTATACCTGCTGTACTACCGCGAGAAGTGAGGTCGAGGAGAATGAGAATAGATCGCAGCGCTCTGTTCCTCCCACCTTCCTTCCTTCCTCCCTACTTCCCAACCTCTTTCTGTCTCTCTTTACCCAAGGAGTGCAATTTACAAGCAGAGAGAAGGATCTGGTGAATGGCTGACATAATGATGGACAGAGTATGAGTGCTGATTTGTTGATTGGTGACACTACTGTCTCTGCCCCCCGGTGTGAATATCTAAGACCATTTTACCCATCGATTTAAACATTTGGTGAAAAAGCTGGGATTTGCCAAGCAGATCAGGTTAAAGAGGCCTGCTCTTTTTCGTTGTTGTTTTGATTTTTATTATTATTATTATTATTATTATTATTATTATTAATCAATTTGAGTTGGTAGACATTTCAAAGACTATAACTGCATCAAGACAGAAAGGAGGCAACGGTATTGCTTTTTCAGGTGAGTGTGAGGATGTGGTGGTGCGGTGTTTTTTTTTTCATTGCAGTCTTTCATGGCAGCTCAAGGTTGCTCAACCATTAGCGCACAAAGAGCATAAATTCATTTGTGTGTTTGCATAGGGTGATCTGGCTGATGAGTTGTAAATTCCTCAGGCGTGAGTTCATTGAGGCCCTAAAAGCCTGCTCACCCATGGTACATGATCTCCTACCACCCCAGGTATTCATTCCATGACGCAAGGGTTTTCATGCCCACGACCTGCCCATCTTTATCTTCACATTTGTTGCAGTGGGTCAATATTAAAGGAGAAATCCGGCGATTTTTCACATAGATCATAGTTTCTTGAGGTCACCGAGTACTGTTGGTTTTACCTAGCTCAAGTTGCTAGTTCCAACAGCTAAAGCATCCAGGCAGCTACAGCGCTACACTCTGGGGGCATGGGGGCTCATGTACATGCCCCCAGAGTGTAGCGCTGTATCTGCCTGGCTTGTTTAGCTGCTAGAACTAGCAACTTGAGATAGATAAAACTGTTTTTTATTACTGACAGTACTCGGTGACTTTGAGAAACGGAGACCTATGTGAAAAATCGCTGGATTTCTCCTTTAAGTCAACATTTCACTGGCAGTGTTTCCAGGTGATTTTTACTGATAAGGGTTTCCGACCCCATTTCATTTCCGTAGAAATGTTGTCAGAAGCAGTGCAGTATAAAGTCTCAGTTTATAATTTGTCATATGCATTCATTGTAAATGTAACACAGAGAAAGGAAAATCGTGTTGGGGTTTTGTTCTATGTTGTGCTTTCCACTGTATTTGAATTTGTGTCATTATTATTATTTTTAAGATGAGGCTCACAGGGTTTTAAGTGTCTAAGTAAAAACCAGCATGAAGTGCTCAGGAGAACGAGGGAAAAAACAAATGTTTTGGCATATACAAATACAGCAAGAGAAGGAACACTTCACATAGATTGTGTTGGATTGGTCAATATAGCTTTCTTTTCTTTGGATGTTTTCTTTTTTCCCTCTTTGAACCAGCTTTACACTTCTGTGATTTATCCGGGGTGGATTGCTGTTATTCCTGTGTGCTGCTGGTGAGGTGAAGTTAAGCAGGGGGTGGAAACACAGTGAAGACATTTTATTTTTCTTGGAAGTATCTTTTTAACCAAAACCAAACGCATATTTTTTCCAAACAAATTATTTCAGTTTTTGCTGCTGTTATTAATAATAATAATAATAATAATGATGATGAGAATGGCTTGAATTTTTGTAGTTTCCAGTTCTTAGGTCTTTTTAGGTTTTTTGTTTTGTTTTGTTTTTCATTGTTTTCCCCTAAAAGCATATATGAATAAGATGGAGATGATTATCTACAGCTAAAATACACATGGGACTTTCAAAGTGCCTTATGAGCATACATTATTGAATACATTATTAAATAATCCAGAAAAAGAATATAGCACATCTTTCAATAATGAAAAATAACATGTCATTGAGGGTTTTTTATGTTGATGTGATGACAGTCATGTCAAACACATTCATAGATTATATGGACTCTAACTGGAAAAGGGGGTGGGAGAAAATAATGTACAAAGGATTGGCCTTTTGGCCAGAATGACCCTTGAATGGGGAGTTCTTGATGTTTTTTCTTTGAACCATTCCCTTTGCTTTTTCTGGTTGTCATATTTCTGAAAGACTTTGATTTCTTTACATTTACTATATTAGATGAATGTAGAGGTTGTGATTTTTGCATAATACTGTATGCTGTTTCTCTGGTGTTCAAAGTTTTTTTCTGTTGGAAGTTCATCCGCACTGTTGGTGGTCTTCAATAAATAATAAAAAAAAAAAATATATATATAATATATGCAAATCAATATGGTCATGGCAAAGTCAGGAAATCAGTCAAAAAATGTACTTAACCTAATCATACTTAGAAAAAACAACCCCCCTACTGCAAACCACACAAAGAAAGAAGGCTTTCACTGAGTAAACACTGAATATCCCACAAAAATATTGAAATGTATATTTCAGTATACTGTTTGAGCGATTAACAGTTACAGTATATATGTATAGAGATGGTACACAAAAATGTTTGCTTTCTATTGCTGAATGATGTAATGCACATCTATAAACACCTACGAAAAGCAGTAGATAATAAGTTTTCTTTAATTTTAAAAAAGAAACAGGTACATTGAAATACATTGAAATTGTTCCATTCCTGCTTAGCCAAGCACTGAGATAAGCATTATCACCAAGTTGGCTAAAACAGCCCTATCACATCAATTGGGGGGGGGGGGGGGGTCTTCCCTGGGTTTTTTGTTAATTAATTTAAGATTTAAGACCAGTCTGAATTCAGTGGATATGACTACCTACATGGGATGTAGTGTTTCAGGAATCTGATTGGAAACATTCACATTGTGTCACCAGTATAAGAAGAGTAATGAGTTTAGTCATGCTGAGTAAGGTAGTGTTTTAGCATTTTATGGTCCATAGGGGTCCTTAGAAACAAACCATTGGCTTATTAAGCCTTTTAGACATCTTGTCTAAATATTTGTAAAATTCATGTGCAAACATAAAATGTCCTCATCCTCAACACACTCATTCTCTCACACAATTCAATAATGTCTAAATTATATGATCTTCCCACAACCAAAGTTGTGCATCTGCAAAATGTTAAAAGACTGTCGCAAAGCAAAGCATTTCTTAGTAGAAATAACTGTACTGTACTGAAATAACTGTATTAAATACATTTAATTGGTGATAAAAAAAAAATGCAAAAATAAATTTACACAACTTTAAATAATACAAATCAAAAAATAAACAACTGAATCTATTAAAAAAAAGAAAACAAGACAAAGCATATCTACAACTGTTGGTACATGAAAGGGATGAAGGTGGTATTGCAATAACTTAGCCTCTCTAATGACGTCTAATATTGCTTTAGTCTTTTAATCTCTCTCTCTTAATTACAAAAACAATTCTGCATTAATTCCTCTATAGACAGCTCTTTACACAGACACGTATACTGCAAGCTAGGTTTGTGAAATGGGATGGGGCACGAGATCCCTACAGCAGCAGTAACAGCAAGCAGTGGCACGACCCTGGGCATTCTGTGTACAGGACTGTGGGGTTGTGAAGGGTGTGGCGGGGACAGCAATCGGAGATTTTGAAAGGGCCAATAGGCTACACCGAACCCAGGAAGTCCACTATCTAACCTTGAGTAGTGGTAGTGGTGATTGGGGTGGGTGATTATCCATTATTATACTTGGCCCCTCCAAAGATTTCCAGCAAGTATTCAAACCAGACCAATGCCATTAAGCTAAGCTACATCTTTAAAACACCCAACCTTTTCCCAACTACAAACAATTTGGAGTTCTCTCTTTCCATCCAAGGGACACTTAAAGGGCCCAAGAGAGAACCACTCTCTTTTCTGTGTAATCTTTTCTTCCTACAATGTTAAAAAGTTGTGGGGACTCTAAGGCACCTTGGAACCCTGATGTTTTTGGTTGGCATTGACCTTTGTTCACCTTTCGTCCACCTTGGCTCCTATCTTTTTTTTTTCCTTCTCAGGCAGACGGAGAGTGCAGGCGCTGCTTACACGTCAGGCTGGCCGCACACACAGTCATAGGCCTTGGTCGCTAAGACTCATCAGCAGGGCTTGCTCGAGTTCAGAGGAAAGCCTGTTTTTAAAGCTTGTGTCTCCTCTGAACTTACTGCTCAGTTTTCCATACCGGTGCTAAAATTTGTAAACCTAAAATTGGAAGTTGTAAAAGAGAAGCTCACAAACACTAAAGCACACCCCTTGATGCGTGCGTACACGGTGACAGCACCATATTTGACACCTGACGCCATGTTGCCAAAAACCAGCTGCCCATACACATCAGTTGTAACAAAGAGTCAATTACAGCGCACAGATAGAAACATACACTCAAATACACACAAAAATGTATACATACACACACCCGCAAACATACATACATACATATTGACAAGACATGACAGAACAGACCTATATGTTCAAGTAAGGACCACACATATGCCAGCATGTCTTCAGTTTCTTTAAAGTTCAGCAAAATAACAGCAAGACTTCTGAAGAATCCATGTAGCAGAGAGGGAACAGTAAGGCCTCCTTACTACTTGTGCCACATATCACTCTCACAGTGATGCCATCACCCGCTTCCCCCCTTTTTCTTCATGGGAAGGGTGGTTTCTGCGAGGTCCAGTTTGCTAGTGTTTTTGCTCTTGGTTAAAATTGCATTGTTAGTAGAAGGATGCTGTGAACACCTGATAATGTAGAACTCAGGGGGGTCTGGGGGTAAATGTATCGTTGGTCACACAATGAGTCATTAACATCATGTCAGGCTCCAGAAATGTAGTTGGTCAACAGATGAAGTAGACAGGTCTTGGAGGGGTTGGAGGTTGGGATTGCTTGGGATATTGAAGGGTAGGGGGGAGGTGTTGGTAGAACCGTAGAATCATTCATTATAGTCCAGTATCCAATGCCAAGCCAGGGGAAAGGGTTAGGAAGGATGGCAGGGAGGGGGTGGTCCACAGGGGTGGTGGTCACTTTGGCACAAGCCCGCGGGACTGTGGGTAGAGGGGGCTGTGACCCGTGGCGGAGGGGCTGTGTGCAGACGTGGGGGTGCTCACTTTCTTGCCGGTTTTCGGACGGCTAGAGGAGAGGCAGACGGGGAGACAAAAAAAAAAGGTCACGCAAGACAGGTACAAAGTGGCAAACACACACACTAAGAGAGACATGCGTTCTTCCCTCGAGAGCGCCTCTCTCCTACTCAGCTGGAGGGAATAACGGCACATGACGCCTCTCTACTTACACCCATCCAGTCTTTTTATAGCTCAAGGCTCGTGCAGGAGAGGAGCCTGCTCTCGAGGTAAGAAAGCTTGCACGCGCACATGCATGTCTAATTAAGTGCACAGGAGGGTGTTAATCCTCCCTTTCCCTCATCCCGCTCTCGTGATCCCTTCCACCTTCACTTACAATCCCCCACATTCTCTCGCCTTCCCCCTTCTCTGCAATGTATTAATGGAGAGTCAACTTTTTTGCTAGCATGCAGCTTTGTAATTAAGTAAATATGTGCATACTTAAAATTAATCACAATATCAGTCCTATATATAATTTTTCCTTTTGAATAAATACTGAATACAAATAAAATATCTCCCCACCCCTACTATCCACTCACACATACCCAGTCTCCTCTTCTCCTACTGCTCTTCCCTTTCAATGCTCTTACTTTTCATTTCTGGTCTCATCTTCTCTCAATATCTAAATCCCACCCATCCCATCCTCCTCTGCCACGTCTCCCTCACCCTGATTTGGGTTTCTTGGCGGAGCCTCCTGCAGGGCCGACTGAGCCGGGGCTGATGGCACCGAGGCTGCCAGCGCTGCTGCTGGCGCTGAGGCTGCCGCACAGGCCGCGGAGGCCGAGGCCGAGGCCGAGGCTGCTGGCGCTGTACAGCGCGGCGGCGTCCACCTGGATCTCGTCTTCGTCGCGTAGTGCGTCCTCCAGCGCTGCCGCCACCTTGGGCGCAATGACGGGCTCTTCGTACTCCTTGGTGGTCCTGCCGGGCATGTCCAGCTCCAGCAGCAGGATATTCTCAGCCTGGGCCAGCAGGAGAGAGACAAGAGGGGAGAGGGCTCGTCACTGCGCTACGCTCACGATACGCGGGAGAAGGAGGACAGGAGACGTGAGAGAAAGAAAGAAAGAAAGGAAGACAGACAAAGAGAGAGAGCGAGAGAGAGAGAGAGAGAACGAGAAAAGATTCAAGAAGAAAAAAAAGAGTGAAATAAAGAACAACAAAAAGAGAGATAATGAAAAATAACAAGAGTGGATAGAGGAAAGGTAACAAACAAGAGAGTGTGTGGAGAGAAACAGAGGTAGTGGTAGGAGGAATGGAAGTCGAAAATAGGTTGACAGGGAAGGACAGAAAGAAAGAACAAAAGAGACAGCAGGCATGGAATCAAAATATGGAGCAAACAATGACAAAAATAGCCAACAGGGCTATGAGGAATATGAGGGCCGATATGAGAAAAATGAAAGGGGTAATGACTAACAAGATAGAAGAGAGGGGCACATGACAGGCAACAGACAATCCACCTTATTCATGGAACCCTACTTCCGTTTGGTTTTCATCTTCTGTCCATTCTGTTTACATAATAACTAGTGCAGTCTCAGCAGGCTAACTGGAATATGCTTCAACTAATATTTATTTCAAAATTATGACAATTCTGCACTCAATATTGATATTCTATATACTATATGACTGACAGAAAAAAAATATAAGTTTACTTTTTCATGGCTTAGGATTACATCACATTAAAATCAACACAACGCAGCTTCGGCCAGAAATAGAAAAAAGGATTTCTGAATACTGAAGTATCATCGCGATGCCCAAAGTTGGCTCACAAATACCGTGGATAATGAGGGCTGGGAGCTGACGAGAACATGAAACATAGGTGGAGAGAGCAGAATCCGAGGAGAAAATAATTTCCAATGGGAACAGCATTGACTACATACACAGATGGTCTGTACATGACCACATTCCAAGGAAATAATGTACAATATATTTCATATACCCTCCCTGCACTACTCTACCACTTTACTTGTGTCTTTGCACTTCAATGGAGTGCAAACAGACATAATTGTTTACACACTACATGGTTTCAAGTCTGTTCATGATGCCTCCTTCACTGATTTAGTCAATATGTTCAGATAACTTCCAAGCAGGGCTGTAGTGGAGGCTAGACGCATGTAAGCACTGTTTATGCATTTCTGAAATAGCGTTAATGCACCACTAAATATCGCAACACTTCTTAAGAGAGTTCACACACCAAAAGCAACTTTAACAATCTTAAAACCTATTGTTACCAGCGCAACACAAGCTTGTATTTCCAAAATTGCACTGCATGATCCACATTTACAATCACAGTGTCACATCTTGCAGCTGCGCACAACACATCTGAATGGGGCATGCTAGACAGCTGTCTGAGGTTGATTCCTGCAGATGCCAGCAAAAGATCTCGACCCCAAAGTGAGTGCAAAAAACAAAACAAGTACATAAGCTCCTCAAATTCGTTAAAAACCACTAAATAATAGAAAGATAGACTTATAGGCATTTATACACTTACGAACTTTAACTGTGTGAATTCAATTACTTCCAGTAAAAAATGTAGTATTATAATTTGTTAAAAAATTATATCCAGCTTGACCTAAGTACCAGGGAATGCACAGTGATCCACATCAACACTCCAGGAAACATAATGCCTACCAGAACAAGTGAAGAGAAGATGGAAAAGCCTCTAAATGTCACCTCCATCAAAAATTAGATAACGATGGTGAGAGAATGCTCTCCACTCATAGTATACGTTCATCAAATTATTTCACTTCAAAACCCGCTAAATACCACTCTCTTCCTGGTTTAAAAGAAAAGTGGTCAGACAGATTTAGAGGGTTTTGCATCTGAACCCTTCAAGTATTGTTGTACAAGAACTGGGCAATAACATTATCAAACATGTTCATTTCTGTTGTATACAAGGTATGCAGAGGTGCCTCACATCATTGTCTGTGACAGGTGGCTATATATAGTATATCCTCATGTGTGCATACTGTAGTATGTGTGGGAGAGTGTATTCATAGGGCCTACCCGGTATCTGACATCTGGCTGCATCATCATGGCCAGACGAGCATGTTGACTCAGCGGCCGCCGGTAACCCACCGCAGACACAGGCCTCGTCATCATCTTCTGATCACTGAGAGATAGAGAGAAAGAGAATGAGAGAGAAAGAGAAAGAGAAAGAGAATGAGAGAGAGAGAGAGAGAGAGAGAGAGAGAGAGAGAGAGAGAGAGAGAGAGAGAAAATGCATGCGTCATATCTCTGGAGAGTACCACTCTGCAACCGGGGGACATGGCCAGCAGTACACATCAAATTTACAGTGATCCCCTAAGGACTGAAAACAAATCTGTGGGCAAAAAATTGTTCAAACTTTCTTGGAGTTTCAGCATCACTAAAAGGGCTACATGAAGTGCTGTGTTTAAAGGGAAACTCAAAATAAAATCACTTTCAACTCCTAAAAGAGACAGAACACGCTGACACGTGTGGTGTCTCTAAAAATATGTTGTGACTTCATTGCACTTTCCTGTAGGCTAACAGGACTTCAACATTTCCCCATGTTACCTATTATGCCTTATGTCTGTCTCGTCTTTTATTAAATGACTTGCCATACTTGGAACTACTGGACATTCTGCATAACGGACACCTTCATTAAATAGTTACAATTCATCTTCTGAACATGAAAACGCAGGGTGAAAAAGTGAAAATCATTTCTGGTCAAGATAGTCAGATAGACAAGAGTGTGTGAGTGTGAGTGTGAGTGAGTGTGTGTGTGCACGTGTAGTACTCTCTCCTTCAGCCTTGTTATGGCCCCAGTTTTACCAGAAACAATCCTTGGTTATGTCACCATATTAAAAAGACAGTTTCTCGGTCTTTCCATATATGCAAGCTGCAGTCACACTGGGGACATCTAATACAAGGTGACTGCTGTGTCTTTTTATGGAACTGTGCCGTCAATGATCTCATTCCTCACTTTAAAACCCTATTATTATTATTACTTTAGAGTTCAAATTGGAAACTGCATGATGAATTTGAAAGAGTTTTGTTGGCAGCAGCTACTGCACTGTTGACATACTTCTCTATTCGAGTGATAGGCCGAAGTTTCCAGCAATCATCCTCCTCGTCAAAGAAAGCCCTGTTCTCGATTTTGGTCTTCTCCTCTAGGGGGATGAAGTTCTCCATAATCAGAGTCCTGCAGGATCACAAAGAACACAATGGTCACACAATGAGCCCCAACAATATGACTTGTCAGAGCAGTCTCCTATTGTTGACCAGTTATGGTGTTAGCTTATCCAAAATTGCACACACAGACTGTTCACACAGGCAGACAACATGAATAATCGGAAAATGAGATGAAGATGGAGTGAGTGTGTGTGTGTGTGTGTGTGTGGGGGGGGCTCTCTGTCTGTGAAACTTAATCAGGTCAGGAAGCTTTCAATGTCTTTCGTAAGATATGCAGAGAGCAGCACTGTGCATCCTGCTGTTAAATCAAAAACCAATTACAACCGTCAATCCCGGATGGAAACATGAGTTCAGCAATTAACCAAACACATACTAGCACCAAAGAACACATTGATTTTATTTTCCTGGAAGCCTTTTAGGATAATGAGGCATTGGTGTATGGAGGGAGATATATGGCTGACCATGAGGGAACAGGCTCAGACATTAGAGCCTAATGGGCAGTAACAACAACAACTACTTGCATTTATTTGGAGCTTTTCGAGACACCCAAAACGCTTCACAGTGAAGGAGGAACATCGCTAACCACCACCAATGTGTAGCACCAACCTGGGTGATGCACAGCAGCCATTATGCGCCAGAACGCTCACTACACACCAGCTTGAGATGGAGAGTGAGGGAATCAATGAATGAGCCAATTACACTAGAGGATGATTAGAGGGCCAGACTGTATGAGCCAGATTGGTTAACGGTTATGGTGTATGCTGAACAGATAAGTCTGGGCAACTCATGCCACCAATGAGGAACCACTGAGGAAAAGAGTCTTGAATTTGACCTAGTGAATGTATAAATTCAGTAGAATAGAGAAAGATCTTCGATTAAGGTTGTAACTTAGAGGACCCCATTTACAACTGCATGAAATAATGGGGTATTTTTATACAGATGAGGAGGGTCCTTACTTGAGCTTGAGCTCTCTGGTGAGCTCGTTCTGGGTCTGCTCCAGGTCCTGCCTCTCTTTAATGTGCGAGTCCTGGATATCCTGGATCTCTGACTTGACTGCCTGCAGCTTGGCAAAGAGCTGAAGGGCGAGGAGAAAAAAAAACAGAGAGGGGAGAAGGAGAGGAAAACAGAAAAGGTCAATTGAGGGAGTTGTAGCAATGAGGAAGACAAGAAAATAAGGGAAGAGATAACTACAGGGGAGGGGGGAGAGAGAGAGAGAGAGAGAGAGAGAGAGAGAAAGAGAAAGAGAGAGTGAAAAGGAGAACTACACAAATACAGCCTAGCGGAAAGACATTACTCATGTATGTCATGTATGAACAACAGATCAACACTGAAGCACAAAGCTCCACTGAAACCTCCCCACAGACAATAATCCTAATATTATATTTTAATAACCTAACCACCACTTAGAAACATGCAAGAAACTACAATACACCATTTAATTTTCACGTCACAGCAGAGACGACAACCAACACTACAGCTGTCTTCGCCTCATGCCTGATCTTCACTCGTGACACTGTTACAGGAGTGACACTTCTAATGAGTTCTGCACGCATGTGCACTTGCCTTTTTCAGCTTCTTGGTCTTAATGTCCACTTCCTGCTGGAGAGAGCTGTAGGTCTCCTTCAGCTCTAACGTCTCCTCGTCTTGGCACTCCACCTGCTGCTGCATCTCACGCTCTCTCCGTTTCTACACACACGCGTACACACACATGCGCGCACGCACACGCACACACACACTTTTAACATGAATCTAAACACAGTGGTCACCTGGAATCCTCTGATGTTACAGAAAGTGCGACTTAATAAGTCGGTTATTAAGTGATGATGCAATAATGGGATAATAAATTCTTTTATGGTCCAACGGCTCATTTTTCTCCATAGACAATATTAGAGAAAATAAACTCTTTTTTCCAGTCTTCAGAGTAGCCTTTAAGAAAATTCTATTTTTTGCAGAAGCCTGGACGTTACTCTTGATTATATCATCTGGCTGCACAGCTACAGTAATTACTCTGTTAAAGTTTTACTCTCACTAAAACAGAGGTGATGGTGACAAGGTTTATAAGTTGCGAAAACCGGCTAACTGCGCTGGTAAATGTGTTTTGACGAAAAATATTTTGGACCCATGACGTTGGACTTCACAACCAAATCAGACCATACCTGTTCCGCTATCTCCTTTCGTTTCAGTTCTAGAATCTTTTGCTGCTCATTGGTGTGGTCAACAATGTTCTTTCCTCCAACTAGTAGTTTACTCTCCATGGCCTGAATGAGGAAAGATGACAAAATGAAAGGTTAAAGGGTGATGTCAGATAATTAGCAAAACAGAAGAACTCCATTCAGTATAGATCAAAACAATAAGAAAATGCCCCAAATGCGGTGTCCCATTTCTAAATGCTACTTCGGTGCTTCTAGCCATGTTTCCTCTTTTAGACAGTCCCAGAAAGAAAGCTGGCCTAGTTCCAGAAGTGCAGATAATATAAATGGCACAGGGCCCCTCATATATCTAGATCTTAAGTAAGTATGAGTGTAAAAAATATGCTGCAAGGCCAATACCCCTCAGCTAGCAAAGCGACTGAGGAAAGCATCTTGTTCACCTTGATTTTGGCAGATAGCAGCTCGCTGGCCTCCTTCTCTCTGTGCAAGTCGTCCATCTTCCTCTCCTTCTCCTTGAGAAGCCGTAGCTTCTCCTCCGCCACCAGGCTGTGGTCCTCCAGAATGGCCATCTTCTCCTTCTCTAGCTTCTCCTGCTGGACGTGCCAGTAGTCAGTCTTGTCCCCCTCGGCCCCAGAGTCCACCTCTTCCTCCTCATCATCATCGTCATCATCGTCGTCCTCCTCTCCGTCGTCTGCGCCGTCGTCCCCGGCCTCGCCGCCCCTTCGGCGTCTGCGCTTCCTCCTCCGTCGGCCGGATTTCTTTTCCAGCTGCGCCTTGAGCCGGGCGATCTCCTCCTGGAACTCGCGCAGCAGCGCGTCCTTGGGGTCCTCATTGATGCGCGGCTTGTTCTTGATGTTCTTGGCACGGTTGGAGTAACGCAGCGTGGTCAGCGTCTCCTCCACGTTGTAGGAGGCCGGCCCGATGTTGGCCACCATGACGGTGCGCGCGTTCCCACCCAGCGAGTCCTGCAGCAGCCGCGTGAGCTTGGAGTCGCGGTATGGGATGTGCGTGCTCCTGCCGTCCACCAGCGCCGAGATGACATTGCCCAGGGCGGAGAGCGAGAGGTTAATCTTGGTGGCCTCCTTCAGCCGCTCGCCCTGGGCACCGGTCTTGGTCTGCCGCTCGCTGCCCGCCAGGTCAACCAGATTGAGCTTGCCCACGCGGATGTGGTTCTCGCCGTCCACGCCCGTCTCGCTGCATTCGATGGTGATGACGAAGATGGCGTGTGAGCGCGAGCTGTGCTCGTTCATGTTGGTGGCGCCCACCGAGCGGTTCTGGTTGCCCACATTCATCACATGTTCGATCTCGCGCACGCTTTTGGTAACGAAGGATGACAGGTCCTTGACATAGACACCTGTGTCAGGACGCTCCTTCAGCTCCAGCCTCCGGGACTGGTCCTTGGACAGCAGGTCACGGATCTCCTCCTGGTAGATCTCCAGGTAGGATGCACGCACCAGGTACTGCTGGTTCTGCGAGCGCGAGATGTGCGTAAAGATGTGCTCGAACGAGTTGGGGATGACGCCTCTCCTCTCGGGGTCATTGCGGACACCCTCCATGGTGTAAGTCTTACCGGTACCGGTCTGGCCATACGCGAAGATGGTACCATTGAAACCCAGCAGCACCGAGTCCACCAGTGGCCTGAAGGTCTCGTCGTAGAGGTCTACCTGCTTGGAATTCCAGTCGTAGACTGAGTCAAAGGTGAAAACCTTAGGGGGGGAGCTTCCTCTGGGATTCCGCACAGCGACTTGGCCAAGTTTCACGTCGACCGACACCACCCTCTCGTAGTTAGCCGCACGCTCCTTCTCGTTCATGGGCCGGCAGCGGACCACCACCTTCACTGACTCGGCGCTTTTGCTTCTGGACATGATGAACGTGATTCAGATGCCAAAGCAAAGGTCTGCTGGCTTGCAGCTGTTTTGTGCTTCAAGTATGTTGTGATTGTTTTCACAGTGATAGTACTGCCAGCATCTGTGCCTGTAAAAAAAAAGTTGCTCAATAAATTAAACGAGGACATTTCAAAATCTGAAGAGACACAAAACTAGAACATGTGCTAATAAAAGAGAACTTGTAATGCATTTTTTTAAAAGACCTTGCTCCTGATATCACTGTGGGAAATCTTAATGTGCATTGCATTGTGATCCTTATATGGTCTCAAACTCTTCCAGTGAATAGGGTCAAGCACTATTACAGATGGACAACATCAATGTTGATAGCCTGGGGGAGTGTCTGCAGACCCAAATAGCCTTTGGTTTCACATAAATAAGGTTTCAGAGGACTGTCCACTGTCTTCGGCTAAATTTTACAGGATTGACAACATTGAGAACAGGTCAACTGTATCAGCAAAAAGGCCGATGCAATTATGAATTCGGTTGACATTGCTTACCATATGTTAGTTTAAAGGTTTACTTTAAACAAGCCTCATCATAGCCTACATCAAACTAGCCTTGTCAAAATCACGGGTTAGGCTAATCAGCACCAACTGTGAGATAAGATGCCCTGCATAAGCTTATCTCAAATCGGATCAGGATTTTTTTACAGGTGTTACTGACATGGGACAATTTGTAAATTGACGTCAAACGCTTTTGCTCGTAGTTCACAGGCAAACGTGTGTGAATGTTGGCTTTTGTAACTTCACTTGACAACCAAAATTGATATATGAAGTAATCATTCTCATCTACTGACTCAACCAAGTAATTAAAAAAAAAAAAAACGTCAGGCTTTAAACATGAAATTGCCAAGACATCAAGGTCTCAATCTACAGCACTCTAGATGGGCTGCATCACAGGTGATTGACTGTGACTTAATGTTAGCGTTGCTTGGACGCCAAATAAGCGATACGATGGCGATAAGATAATCATAACAAATCAGGGACTGATCAGTACCTCCATATAATGTCCGAGCCGAGGGATAAACATCACTTTATAGGGTAGCATTACGTGCATAGCAAGACACAGTAAGTTAACGAAACGTTAACGTTAGCTGCTACATGGCAGAATGTAAATCGTGTCTAACGCTAACAAGCGGTCAATAAAAACAACCTCCAAGGCAAAAACAAAGACAGTGCCAACGACGATTGACATGTTAGCTGATTGTCATATTTATATTAGCCACTAAGCAAAGCTGTTTAACGTTAAAATTGCATGTTAAAAATGACGTTCAAATAACTAACGTTAACCTTAACATCACTGGTAAGCTAATGTTGCCAGGCGACTACTAGCTAATTATTATTCCTGTGCAACAAGACTTTACTGTTTCGTTGCTATGGTGTAAACCCAGGTAACGTTAGCTGGCTAATTCACTGTAATACAACTACGACAAAGCCATTGTTTACTGTCTGTTACAGATTTTGCTATGTTAAAGAGGGTGGCTTACCGGTGGTGTCGTTGCCGTCTCAAATAAACCAGGCTCTTGGCTAACACGCGCGTAATTATACACTATAACGATAGCTCGCATAGGTGGGGACGGCTATCACGATAGCGTTGTGCTAAAGTAAGTAAGCCGTCTAGATAATTTACTAATGCCTCTCCGGGCTACATTATTGACATTATTAACCTTTACACTATTCGAAACAGTAGAGAGGATAACTTAACAACAACAGTAGTTACACTCAGACATGAAAATAGATGACAGTGCGTTTTATGTTAGCTTTCAAGCTAGCGTGCAAGTGGATCACAGGGGTTGCACAAGAAAGTCGAACCAGGGGCCTAGCAACGGCAAAACAATTTATCCCAGTGCACGTCCTATCGCTGGGTTAGCTAACGACCAGACGAGACAGATGTAGGCCTATGCTTATTTATCGCAGCAATAGTCAGAAAAGGCAGCTTACGAAAGCAGGGGAGGTAGACGTCGACATGACAACAAGAAGCAGGTCCGACAAGCAGCCAGCAGCCCCGCGATTAAGAGAAAGCTGCCTACAATCCAGCCACCCCAGTCAGTCAGCCATTATCGCTTTCCCTCTGGTAGGCTATCTGACACGCATGACTCTGTCCCGGATGAGGAGAGCTGTGGCGAAGAGTACAGAAAAGCCAATCACTTTGTCCCCTTAACGACCCACACACAAATAATTGAATTCCTACTGGTCAGGTAATATGAAGCAGTCTTATTAGAAGGGGAGAGTGTTTCATTTGTAATGAATGTCAACAGAAACGTTACAAATTAAGGAATGGATAACAGTAAATTGGCTATGATTAAGCCAGGCTAGATGATACAGATCTGACATTGAATGACTGCATTTCTTAAAAAAAAAAAAAAAAATTTTTAAACTGTATTAAAAAAAAAAAATCCCATCATCAACGGAGAGATTTCTTTGGTCCATAATTGATGTAACAAAATATAAGATGGTGTTTGAGAACATCTGCATTACACAGAGTTAAACATACAATTCCTTTTCGAATAAGCTCATAATTTGTAAAACAGTCACTCCCTTGTTGCTGTGAGACTAACACATGAAACAGGTAAAATTAATTTCCACGTAAGACCAATATGTGATATGAAAGTACGGTTCATCACTGATGAACAGGCTTATTCTTTACAGCTCCCTGGGCAAAATGGCAAAGACCAACAGCAGCAGCATCAAGCTCTATAATTAGGGTTTGCAGGATCAGTTACCCCTCTCCCCAGTGGCTCAGTTTCCACTGCTAAGGAGAAAGTCAAGTGCATCCCTCATAACTTCACCCAACCCCCTAAACACCCCCATCCATGGCCTTCCCATCAAAGGGTTGTTTTCCACCATATTAGGCTCCCAGGATAAACATAATTGACAACAAACAGAGTAGTAACCATAACAAACAAACATACAAACACAATGCGTCAGGTCAATAGAATCATATGAAAATACTGTGCTGCGCAAATCTGTAGCTCAGACAGTCTGCAGTTAACAGTGAACAACCTAGATAGCCATACTAAAGGGAACATGAGAATGGCAGCTGAGCTGGAGATAAATACTGAGATGAACTGCGTGCAAAGATCCTGACTGTGCAAAAATTTGATTAAGAGGACACCTAACATGCTGTTGAGAGGGGAAAACAGTGTTTGCTGGTTATCGATCCTCCCTTTTCACATTCTTCCTAACTTTGAACATAATAAAAAAAATATATAAATGGCAATCAAGTCCATTATCTTGTTATACCTAAGAATTATAGCTAAATAACCCACCCTGGCATTCTTCATATGGGATGCAGGCCTATCTTTATTGCTTTTGGAAATATTCACAATTCATCATTCTTTCTTCTTCTCTCTGGGTAGTCCATGCCAAAAAATGAGGAAGGGCGACCATGGATATCCCTGTCTCGTTTCACAAAGGCAGAGAACGAGGACACACAGTTTCCAATGAAGTGGTCTGCTTGACTCAGGATGTAGAGGTCTACTTGTGCTGTGTCTGGACGCAGACTGACTACCTTTACCTAGGAATGAAAACATGCCAATAGAGAGCCATTAGTAGCAGTCCTATGAAGCCAAACAAATGACAACCCTCTTTTCTTGAACTTGTCTTAATGACTAGATGGACAACTAACCAGGAAAAAGAAATACTGTAAAAAAAATAGTTTCAAATTGTATTGCAATATTACAAGTTTTGAAATGGAGTACCTGTTTTTTTTTTTATTTTATAGTAATACAAGTTTTATCACACTTTAATTGGTCGTTGATGACTGGTGTAGCTATTTTGAAACGTATGTGGTGCAAGGTGGAGTGTTTTAGAGTCTATGTTTTTCCTATAGAATCTTACATTGGCCTTGAAGGTTTTCTGGATCTCTGAACTGTAGGACTCGCTGTCGGTTGCTATGTAGATGGACCGAGCAGAGGTCTTCTTGACCCAGAGTTTGAGAGCTCGTCGGATCTCTGCCAGGTCCGGCAGACACATGGGCATAGTGAGGGGCAGAGCGGTCTGCCGGTCGTAACCCACACACTGTGGAGAAGCCATGAAGTGTGGTCCAGCTTCTCCGTTCTGCAGCAGCTTGCAGGCATTTTGCTATGAGGTTCGTGTGAGAAATGGAACAGTAGGGTGAGACATAGAAGCATGAGGGCTGGTCTTACTTGACTTACATGTCAAAGTGCAAGTGCACAGACATAAACGTGATGACTGCATAAAGAAATGCATGAAGAACAATGTGAGTACAGACAAATAAAAATGTATTACAGTATGTCTGGTTTTCAGTTTTAAAGCTGTACTTCATGCTGAACAGTTAACATGATCTCAGCTCACCCAGTCAGAGCCAATCCTGAGGTGAACGCCCACATAGGGTCTGGTTAGGTGAGCAGACATGAGCCCCTCTCCTTCCTGCACCAGGCGGTCTGACCACACCACATATTTCTGAAGGCCTACATGCTCCTCCAGGACAGGGAACTGGGCGGGAGCTCCAGGCAAGGCCAGCACTGGGTGCTCCGAAGGAGGGAACCTGAGAGGGAGAGCGAAGAGTAATTTTTTATTGCCTTCACTGCAGTGGGTGTTATTCAGAAGGAAGTTCATCACACAATGCATGACATGCTTTGATTTAATATATACCTTTTTATCCAATGAGGCTGAAAATAAGCACTGAAGGACAGGCCACCAAATAGCACAGACTTGTCAAACTCTACACCAATGTGATCCCAAAATGGGCCGAAAGGATTCCCATCCTAGGAGACACAAATGCAGTAACTTCAAATGACCCACAGATGGCAGTGTTTATCCACTTTCATTTTGTGAACATTCTATGATTATACCAAAAAAGGAAAAATAATATTTGACATATTTTAGGAATACCTCAATTATACCTATATCAGTTGCACCATCAGTGCATAGGGCCTTGCTTGCTCAGTGCGTTACCAATATGGTTTCCTATAAGACACTTTACTTTCTTGGGATGAACCGAAATTCGGTCACATTATTGATACCATCACTAAAGTGCCCTCAGAAGTGTCCTTTTTGTTGGCCTTTATATGGGAAAAATGTTTCAGTGCCTACTACAGGTATATTATATATGTGTCTTAATGTGTGCCCTTCTAGTGTTGAAAATGTAATGCAATGATTTAACGTAAGGTGCTCCTTGAAACGGTTTATACTTGTTCCCGACGTGTGTCCTTCCATTAGAAAAGGGTGCCATTATGGAGTGCTTTGTATGCCGCCCCTACATGACAGTGATCCAAAGGGTGTTCTTTCCACTACAGAGTGCAGTGGAATGACGCACTGCATAGTATAGGCTACTACAGGTGAGAAAGCAAAGAGAAGTGCCAAAGTAGGTGCTGCTCTAGTGAATAAAATGGGATGTGGTGAAGTATAGATTGTCCCAATTTGCAATACCTTAGGGAGGTCTCCTAATGAAAAGACACAAACATGCTGCATTTACCTGCCAGAATAATACTAAAAATAAAATCTAACCTAGAAACATTGGTTACATTATATTCAGTTAACCATGTTTGTTTGCAAAAAGTAGGCTAAACAATGTTAAGGTTTTTAGTTTAGCATAGTCTTGTTACTTTTTATTTGGATTTCCTAGCATAATGTTAATTTCCATGACAAATTAAATCTCTTTCATCATACTTGATACATGGTAGCTTTTTCGTTATCCCTTTTTATTTTTTCACCCCTGCCCATCAAACAGCTGGGGCTCACCACTGTGAGTGGTTGTGTCCCACACATCTCACCTTCATGGGGCAAGTCTTCTGGTCGGGGCTCCTTTGAGCGGCCGATTCAAAGCAGTATGCCATCCTTTGGCCCGGAGGCCAGTGTTTGGGTGCCAGCTTCTCCATGAAGTCCTCCAGGCTCACCACTCTGTGGTATTGACTCAGAGGCTCCAGCTGGAAGAACTCCCTGTATGGGACATGGACCTGACGCAAACATCGACTAGTAAGTTCCACAGCTCTCTATTTCACATTAGAACATGTTAGCAGACATTGCTCACATTTCAATTTGCTTGTGATGCACCCTGCATTCTTGAGCAAAACAACTAAATAAACAAATAGCCTATATGTACAACAAATACAATCGAATCTTCAATAATGCATGGTTCCCCAGACTGGCTACCCCACATGAGATGTATTTATAATCCTTCCTTCCCAACTCAATTTGATAACCTGCCCTATAGGGGTCTGGGCACATGAAGAGAGGAGTCGGGCGTGTGGTGCTTACGTTAGTGTGTGGTGGCGCGTGATGTCGGTAAACAATCCAGGGGGGGACCGCAAGCGTTCGATTCAGCAGTTTAGCAAAGGCCAACGACCCTAGAAAGTGGTCCGCCTGATTGCCGAATCGGCCTGTCATACAAAGCAATACATTCACAAATTACAAGTTAACGGCATTATCTCATCGTGACACTTTGTTACAGCACAATAAATACCACTAATGTTATCTTAAACTTGCAATGCCGTAGGCTCGGGTTTATCTTAATACTAAAACGTTACCTTAAATCGCACACAATAAGTAACCCATGGAGTCAATCTAGCTTTCAATCTATTGCTGAGTGAGATTTTGAGCCTGGTCTGAAGTTAGTTACAATGCTGAATGATCAGAGCTACAATGTTACATTAGCATTATGTTAAGTATAAAGGTCTGTTTACCCATGCATGGACAATACAGAATGTATCCATTTTCATCCCACTTTATTGCTGTGGCATCCGTCCAAATATGTGGAAAGACTACTGTACATAACGAGATTAAAACGCAAAGTTTAAACTGTCCCCATTTAGCCGCCATTGCAGATCATCCACGATCCCAGAATGCATTGCGATATGAGGTTTATTTAACTCTTTGCATCCTGGCAGTGCTTGGGTAGAGACACAACGGCTTGGTTAATTTTGACTAGAGAAAAGAAGTGAAGCAAACTTAAAACCGAAGAAAATGCTAGGTATCACCATCAAATAACCTGCCAACTGTCTATCAGTGGTGAAGTTTTAACTGAAACGTTTCCATAGCCTATCGTCTTGCCAAATTCATGTTGCACACCAGCAGAGACGTCTATTTGCGGTTTCACAAAACACCAAAGTAATGCAATCAATCTTACTAATTTTTGAATAATAGACGGTCATTTATTCGTTACAGAAGTTTCACATATTATACATTTTATTTTAACAGTGACCCATTTAAGAGTCATTATCGCGATTCGCGAATTGCACTGTTCTACAGACGAGCATGTTTGTTTATTGTTATAAATAAAATACTATTGCAGAATTTGATGTGCATGCATAGTCTAGGCTACTTATGAATAGCCAAGGCTATTGGAAAACAGAGTAGGCTAGATTTGAAGAGGAATATTTAACTGCAGCCAAAAATGCCAAAAGTTATTGATTATGTTCAAGGTTTCAAATAGTTTTATCCCTATTTTATTTAGGCTATTTATTGATTGATTTACTATCAAGAAATATCTCCACAAATAGGTTTGTAATAATGTAACACAACATCCATAATACAACTACTGGTTTGGCTATGTTTTAATCAAACCAATGTTTGAATAGTACCCAAAATAGGCAAGCTTATTCAGTTTTAAAAGGTTGCTTATATGCCAAATGCTGTCTAAAGTCAGTCACATGTTGATCATCAATGGTAACTACAATGATAACAAGATATAGATGAAACAGTGCTTACATTTACTCAGAGGGTCTGTCATTAAAGACTTCATTAGTAGCGACATGTGTGTGCAACATGTTGTATAACACAGACATGTGGTGAGAAGTGTTCTTAGTCTGGTTTTATTTAATTCCTCTCTCTCTCTCTCTCTCTCTCTCTCTCTCTATGTGTGTGTGTGTGTTGAACTGGAGGCTGTTATGTCTGTGTGGAGGTTGTTATCAGAAGATTTTCAATCATTGGTTCATCACCAGGGACATATATGTTGACAGTGTTCCATCACCAGGACTGTACATTAACCGTGCTTCACGTGCATCCTGGGTAAAGGTTTTCTGAGGTTATGTGTGATTGTATATATAGTAAACAAAAACAGGGAACTGAATGCAGATGTCTGTGATGCCTTGCTGGAGTTAATTGAGTGATAATTGTTTAATTAGCTTTTATTGCAGCAGCATTTAATGCATCCAGACACTGCAAATGTCGGAATTAGAGGTGAACAATGCATACTGCATATCAATCATTCATGTTTCAGTAGAAGTACACATGCATAGGAACATACACACATATGTACAAGCGTCGACACATACTTTGTGACTTTTCAGAATGAAACCTGATGACACATGTGTGAGTGTGCTGAATACTTTATGAAGTAGGTTAATTCCTCATCGGAATGAGGCCTGGTCAATTGCTACCAGGTTGTGGAGTCGAATGGTTGGAAGGCTTTGGTTGGCTGACTGTTATAGATTTTTTTTTTCTGTCTCTCAGTCTTGCAAAGAAGAGAGAAGGTTCAAAGCCCACACCCACTCTTCAGTCAACACATCCTGCAGCATTTTTCTTTACTTATTTTTCCTTTTCATTTCATTTCTCTTTTCGTTTCCCTCCATTTCTTGCTTTCTTTGTTTCTTCTCTCTTTCTTTCTTCTTCTGTCTGCCTCCTTCTTTGCTTTCATTCCTTCTTTTCCTCTCTTGTTCTGTCCCATCCCCCACGCTCAGAGTCTCGCACACACAGTTTTTCATTGTTAGAGATGACAGCAGTGATAACAATGCAAAGCACCGCTCAACTCTCTCACTGCAGTTCTGAAACTTCCTTCAGGTGGGAGACTGAATCAGATCCCTTAAAGGGCATGACAGAAGTTAAAAACACACCAGGTTTCTACTTGAAGCCTTTGCTTTCTGTTGAACTTGCGAAGAGAGAGAAGACATTTTTTTAAATCTTATCATCAAAGTGTTTCAAAAGCAGACATACAATTACTGCACATTGAATAAAATAAAATAAATTGCTCTTAACCCCTAAAGTGTTAGCATGCAAATAATCCCTCTTATCACTGCTACCATATCTCAATTTCAGTCTCTCTTTGTCCATGATCCATTATTCCGATCACATTTATCCATTTGTGAGATGGTTTTATCCCAGGAAATTATATGTAACATTAACCTTACCCTATGCAGATGGCTGAAGAAGAAGGCAAAAACATATTAATTGTCAGAGCACAGTGCATGTGATACGATATAAGCCGATATATATGTGTGGCAATAGATACAGAGTCGCAGATCCCGATCCGAGAGAGACCTGATGCAGCGCAACATTTTGGTTCTACTTCAGCGGTTTAATACTGCAGGAGCTGATTAGAAAAGAACTTTAGGACTTCTCAGGAGTCAGGACAAACTATGATTAACACAGCTGAAAAGACTGTCTTATATATATAACTTGAGTTGGAGGTGGATGATCTTTCATCCAAAGATTCCTGTGAATGCTGGATACATTGGGTCCCATTCAAACCTAAATCCATGGTAAAAGTGCACTACATTTATAGGCCATGGTTAGAGTAAAACTAATAAATATAGCATAGATAAATATAGGCCTATAACATTAATTAACTTTTGACAAAGAAATTCCTTATTTGGTTATGAATGAAAGGTGAATACATCAATCAATCGAACAGCCTCCTCAAAAACATTCTTTCAGACAACACATCTATATCCAGCGTGATTTAGGCTTTAATAATGTAAAAATGCAATTAAAAAAACTTTTGCAGCTTCTCCTATAACTAATCTATAATCTTTGGCAGCAGACCATGTGAAGGTTGTGACGTCGATGAGTTTAAGGGGAAACACCAGGTCCACCCATGCACCTTATCAGTCCAGTACAGATTCGGAATTTAGACCACCCTGTGTGTGATACCAGTGAGCACTGACTAGCTACTGGGCTACAGCCCTGTGAACAGTCCTCACTCCCATCTCTGTCGGTCTACTCCCTGACCCTCCCTATACCTTTCTGCTCTCTTATATGCAAAGCTTGCAAAAATTGCCATTGCACACATGCTCACATATCTTTAACTTGCACATGGGGTGTCACCCAGACACTCTGCTACCATGCCAATGGGACAACCCTTTGCTAAATTGTGGTGATTTGTCTATTTGTTCTGCTTCATTTTTTATTTTTTTATTTTTTTTACACCAGCAGATAGGAATTTTAAAACAACACAATGTAGTTAATTTACCTTAAAATAATTGCTTCACTTCTTTTGATGATTTGTGGACTCATATTAGGCAGAATTGTATCTCTGTTGATATAGACACACCCCCAGAATGCCTGGTATAGTACTATGTAGCTCCCTTGTTCCGACCAGGAACATCACAATCAGAACATGACCCCTTTTTGTCAGTTTTTAACACATTTGGTAACCCCTTAGCACTAAACAGGTACCCGGTGCATTGAAAATTGATGAAAAGAAGAAATTCTACATTGGGTCCTAATGGGCAAAGTGTATTCAGTCTATGAGCAAAGTTCTCATGCATGAACTTACAGAATCATGTGGCATGAGACCCACTGCTGTTTATGCTTAGGATCTTTCTCATGGTATTACATTTGCAAATAGAAGTTGTGTAGTTATTAAGTAAGCTTTAGTTTGACTTTAGACTTTGCACTTTGCCCAGCATTTAAATTAGGGACCATTGAACAATTACTGCAATGGTGCTTCTGCCATTTCTCTTATATTCTTTCTTGGCAGTCAGTGTAGACATTGTAGACAAGTTGAGGCAAGGTTATCGCCTGCATATTTCAAACATACTTGACAACTCCTTTGCTTTAAATATATGATCTATAACATATGATATAATATATGATCTTGGGTTTGAAAATGGTCACAATTTACCTGTTTGGTTGGCGATGAAATTTCTGTTAAAGCTGAGAAATGTTTTATTTTGTAAGTCGCTTTGGACAAAAGTATCTGCTAAATTCCATAACCGAATACTTAGAGAGAAGGAGGAAAAAAATTGGATGACTGACATATGAAATAGTAGGTAGAAGTCAGAGGTGAGGTAGAGGCAGAACTAATTTAAAAGAATCTACTTGACAGATCTACAGCTTATTTGTTTAACGTTACAATTACTTTTATCAAGAATAGATGTCAAGTATCAGCGGGTACTGCAGATGCTCATTTCTGGAGACCACATCTTTTCCCATGAATGGGGAGAGACCAAACTAAGACATGTCCTTTGTGTTATTTTCAGTTTCAGCATCATCCTGTGCAAGGGGTTTAACCACAGAGTGGAAACCAAGTAAACCCTTACCCGGAAATGGATGGCAAAATGGGAAAAGTACAAACCTGATGAGACTCTGCATCGTTTACATAACAAAACCCCAATGAAAGCCATGGGGGAAATGACAGAGTTGTGAGTGGTGTATATGCGTGGAGCCAGGGATGCTTCTGCTTTCACACACTCTCTGTTGCTGATGATGACTCGCTTGGTGGTTTCACTGTGCGTCTAAGCTGTTTATCACCAACCTCTGGTAACATAAACGTCCCATCTGTTTTTAACCAAACACGTAAAATGGCCCCAGCCCATTCCCCACCAGTCTGGTACTTGGTATAGAGAAGGAGACTCCGCTTTGCTTTTTTTCTGCCTTTGCATCATTCTGGTGGCAAGGAAATCCAGTCCAGATGTGTACAAATCATCCCTGTGACTAATTGCCATTGTTGTCATCGATGCCTCTCTTACGTGGCTTTTTTTTCTCTATAATGGCAGGTCAGGCTTTTGCAAGTGTTGGGTTCTGCTTAAAGACAGAAAAGTAATGGAGAGGAGCGAAGTGACAGGGGGAGATAGAGAGAGAGGGAAAAGAGAGGAAGAGGTAAACTGGGATGACACTGGAAACTGTTTGGGATTAGACTACTGGCTGTGCCCATGTAAACAGCTGCAGATGTTCCAAGAATGCCCACCAAACTGTGTCTATGTTATTTAAAAACATCCTCCCTGTTCCTCTGCGTTTACTATGTTTCTTCTCCTACTTTTTGAAATCATGGTATTCGTTCTCAAAAATGGCGAAAGCTGATGCCTGGAGTTACCAGTGTTAATCAGACCTAATTAAGCAGTGGTCAGAGAGTCATAGAGGACGGGCAGAACTTTGAAACGCACTCTGCTCTTGTTCTTAATGGCTTTTTTTTTTTTTACAAGCTTCTGAGATGGCGAGTGAGGTTGGGTTGGGGCGGAGGGGGTGGGCAGGGCAGTAAGGCAACCAGACAGGCAGGCATGGGGCAGTTCCGGTGCTGTGCAACATTTCAGCGGGTATTGAGGTACTTTAAAATCAATCTGGAGCTTCCAAATAACAGACCACCAGTACGCCGCAATCAGACCAAATGGTCTGACCACAGTGCTCTAAAAAATAGGAAACAAATAAATAAACAAGCATATAATGAAAGAAGACTCATGCTTTCATGCTGGCACATTCTTTCCCCATTTTCGGAATGTGGTTACATTTAAATATTCTTTGGTCTTGGTTTAAGAAGGAGAAAGTAGCGCTAACAATTTAATCATACAATGTGGGACAGTGGTGAGATGAGAACTGATGGCCAACCATTTGAGAATAACAGTGATTTATTAAATGTCTTTGCAGTCAATGTATTCATCACATATGACCACTGGTTAGCATTAAGAAATTCATCATTCGTAAGCAAACATAGGGAATATCAGTAGGTTGACATCATGCCATCAGTTAGTAATTTCCAAACACTGTAAACATGATGAGGTGTCATCTCCTAACCTTGTCCTTTTGCCTGTCCCATAAGTGTACATCTTACTAAGTAAGTGTCTGAAAAAAAAAAAAACATCACAAACAATCCTTCAATACAGGAATGCAATATTAACAAATATACTGCATCATAATATAGAGGACTCTCCCTCTGTTTCCACATGTTGTTCTGTTTCCATATACCTGCTATGAAAGGCAAAATGGTTTAGATTTTCATAAACATTAACTTCCCCCTGTAGAACAATAGCTTTGCAAGCTAATTATTATGTGTCACATTTATACATGGCCACTGAGAGATTAGTCACATATATCAAGATATGGTTCAAGAAAGAATATAAGGCACTTCGACATAACATGTCCTTTCCAGATACTGTAAATAAACACGCACAAAACAATAATATGATGATACAATTCATATGTGTCATTTTCTTATATCTCCTCATAGTTTGGTGTGGGATGAAACTCTGTCAGTTTTCTAACAGTTCACAAGAGCATTTTAATGCTACAAAGCCTGACAGTCAATGGGTGAGATACAGAGATAAATCTACAGAAAAACACATCAACAACCAAAAGGAACAGAGAGCATAACTTTTGCCTTTAATTTATAGTTTTGTTAGAAGTGATTAGTTGGGAGAAATGTTATTCTGAATAGAAATGTTCTATACTGTTGATTAGACAACACCTTGTTGTCCAGCTTGCATGAAGTCCTGGATGTAACACCTTATTTGATCAAAAGATTTCTGGGGAGGTTGGGCATAAATAAAATAAAAAAATAAAACTTATGATGATAAAGGCAAACAACTGACTTCATATTTCTCTTTAAATTGTGGTTTCCCCTTTTATCTTGTTCTTCACTATAAAAAGGAATGGCCAAGAGTGATTAGAACTAATTTAAAGGGGGGGGCTTGGAACTGGAACTTACAGAACTGCAGAACTGCACAGAAGAAGCAGGCATGTTCTTTGCATAATACAACATGTTTATGCCACACCAGATGGGAACTCAATTTTTGGAACATGTCTTACTAAAGATCACAGAAATAAGTCATCCAATTCTAATCATGATGATCCAAATGACTTGAAAACAAAGTGAGAGAAATTATTGCAAAACAAAGAGAAAAAACACAAAAATTCTTGGGAGACATTGGAGTTTTATTTGGCAATCATCTGCCTTTGTGTATGATTTCAGCTGTGTTATATAAAACATTAAACGCGTTGTCTTAAGGTGCGATTAATTTGTTATAACTAAATGCCATGAGCAACTTTGAAAAAGCTCATTTCCGTTTCACTCTTCTTTAGAATGGGCTACGAAATATTTTCAGACGAAAAAAAACAGTTGATGTTTGAACATCTAGAAATGCATTGCATTAATGATGTTTTTGAAGTCCACAGTGGAAAGGGTTATCACATGCGTATCCCGCAGTTGCAATAGGCGGCTCAGAAAAAAATATGGCAGAACTATTTTAATTGATCCAACTTCTCCCCTGTCTGGGAAATATCATGTAACGAATATTTGATCCGTCGAAAACAAATAGATCAAAAATAACTTTTAAGAGCACAGAAACCTATTCTCTTGACCAACCATCTCAGGCAAAACAAACAAAAAAAAAACATTTCGTTAGAAACTACCTGATGTTATTAGTCCACATGATGAATAGATGTCCTCTTATTGTGAATTGCTTTCAAACACTCACTAATTCCAAAAATCTGAAATCTCATGATATGATTACCATCCTATTACGCTTTGGAATCAGTAGGCAAAGGCAACTACCCTTGCGTAGCCGGACAATCCGGAGGTATTTCTCTAGACATGAAAAAAACTTGGAAACGTGCTCTCGCAGCAAAGCATTGAACACGCCGAGGGGCTTATTGAAGACCCTTGCTCCCCAACCCCCTACTCTCCCGCTCTCTTTCTCACACACACACACGCACGCACGCGCACACGCAAGCACACACACACGCACACACGCAAGCACACACACACGCACACACACACGCACACAAACACCCACACCCACACACACCCATCCGCGGGTCGCAGGCATGTGGATGAGAACGGGGAGGGGGGTGGGGTGATGAGGAAACGAGTTGGTATGCCCTGGAAGTAATTCTTTCGCCCCAAAACACAAGGTGAAACGGGACCACCAGAGCATCGCACGTGGGACACCACTGACTATTCCCTTAGAGCTTCTCTGGGGGAACGTCAAGCTCAGTTGTGCTGATTCCATACAAACAATTTTGTTAAAAAAGAAATCCTCTGAGTGTTGTCAATTAAGTTGTTATTGTAAAGATCCTACAACCTACCCTGCCATGTACAGTGTTCTGCTGAAGCCTGTAAGGGTTGTATAGGCTATGCATTCCCACCTTCGTTTTTGAGCGTTATATGTGACGAAAATAAGACGCTGTTGATACTTTAATATGCATGTATTGGCATATATTTTTGAGCAAGCTTCATGGATGTGTCTCCTCCATGGAACCCACTCCCCACCCCTCCCTAGCAGTCAGCTTTCCTATGACCAATTTGCCTAGATTTTAACAGGGAAACTCTCACATGATTTAAAGTTACACTCTAACCTGATACATGTGCTTAGCCTAAATAGATTCATTTATTTATTTTTAAGGAAACCTGTGAAGTTGTTATATCAATTGGTTAACATGCTACAATACCAAACTGTAAGAATATGACAATGAATTAACATGTAAAGTCTAAAGAACTAAAATAATCTTACATAGGCTATAGAAAGTTTCTAACTGTAAGATATGTCTTACATTTGCAAATCAAAGAGCCATCCCAATTAAATGGCCAAATCTAGGCTATTTCTGTTATAATGCATAAGACATAACTGGTTGAAATTGATATCTCAATAGGCGTAGGCCTACCTGTATTTCCACACGCTTCAAAAGAAACATCAGGTATCAGTTACATCGATCTAATCTGTGTTTAAATTAAATTTAGATTTCGTTGTTAGGCTATCGTCGTCTGTTGACACTGTCACCCAAACGTAATTTTAAAAGTTATATTGGGCCGTTGATTTTTCGATTGGAATATGTTTGACGCCACAGCTGAAGATTATTTATTTATTATTATATTCAATGTACGGTCAACGACAACGGAAAAAAACAGTTTACCAGCCCCAGTAAAAAAGTTTGTGAAAGTGGCCTGACGTCACACTCCCACAATGCTCGCGCCCCACAACTCTGCTGCTGCAGCCTGAGGAGAGCGAGACACACTCAGGCCCCGAAAAAAGAAAAATTATAGAAAAAATTGGAAAAAATAATAAAACAACAGATCGAGGGGAGAAAGACCGGGAAAGGTGGCGTGGGGGCTCCCACGGTAGGTTTGCGCCTAGTCGGTGATGGAATGTTACCGGGGTTCCTTGTGAAATTGACTAATGCGGTGCTGGAAAGTTTTTGGTGGGTAACTGCTCGTTTTCCTGCAAGTCCTCATAATGTGGCTGCACGTTCTGATGTGTGCATGTTTTTTTTAATAAGATCTTGATAATTAATGCGCTTATTTTCTTCAAATGTCGATACCATGCCGATTACGAGACCTCGCTGACATAGAATGTGATGTTATTATCTTAGGATCGGACGTCATTTATTTTTGGTTATTTTGTGAAAGCGTGTACAAGCTTCGGGTATTTAATTTTTAATTACGTGATCGGCTGGTCCTCCGAAGCTCTGTCGATAAATATGTTGTAGAGAATAATGATTTTAGTTGTAAACAAAATGTATTGGGTGCTTGCTGGTTTCGGCTGTGTCGATTGATGTTCTGTGTGCGTTTTGAGTAAACAGCTGAATTTTAAGTAATTTCTGAATATTTATGGTTCGGAGCATGTCTCTGTAGTCGGTTAGAGAGAACGAGGGATAGATAGAAGTTGGAGGAACGTCTTCGTGCTTGAAACACTTCTTATAAAGCAACAAATAAGTTTGTGGAAGTTCAACTACAATGCAACATGTATCGATTTGTGCACCGTGTTACAATGTATCAACTCTTAACGACACAACGTGTCAGAAACGTAAAACTGTCAAATAATGTCTTTCGCTGGTCTTGTCTACGAGGTTTCTTCTATGCTGTAATGGTTTATCTGCCAGGCGAGTCGTCATTTGTTTGTCAGTGATCGGATGTTACAGGGCGGATTGTGCATCGATGTGACTTTGTGTCCTTTGCCTTGTGTGTGTGGGCTTCTGCACGGTTCTGGGCATTTAGGATACCCCTAAAAGTAGGAGTGGTGTCTTCATTGAACTGTAGAAGCACTGGTTGTTTTATAGGCTTCTGCAGTTGTTGTAGGCTGTATTGATTAAGATGTGTTCAGTAGCCAACGGCATGTTATCATGGTTAAGTTCTGTCTCTATAGGAGATATAGCGTGCAGGGCATAGCCTACATTTTAACCATTGGGCTCGGAGAAGACTTCTGTAGCCTAGTTGTTCGTTCTCAGTGCCAGGCCTGATGTGTTCAAACATGAGTTAACAGAGTTGAACCTTCCTTTATCAACTCTTATCTTTAACTAAGTTTTGTTTATAGACTAAATGAGATCAACTGTCAAGAAATCAAACTATTAGCCCCCTGCACTATAGGCACGTCTGTGTATGTCTAGGCTACTGTTGTTCTGGATACATCAATCTTGCAAAAGAGAAGGAAAGACAGGCCCCCCAAGGAGTTGACTCTATGTGAACACGTTTCTTGGTTTTGAATTGACGTCAACTCCCTCGTGTGTTGCTACAACTGTATAAAGTGTTAACGTTGACGTTATATCTAGCTAGAACACCTGTGGTTGTTACAGGCCATATGGAGGCACATGTTGCAACGCCGTCACTATAGCCTACCTTCAGGCGGTTGTCCCTAAAGAAGGTAGCCTAGCCTTTTTTAGTTATGTACACAATACAAGAAATATTTCACATGTCTCTTTGAGGAGTAAAGCAGGCATGTCACTTCACTGATAGCCTACTGTTGTATTCATATTCGCTAACTCAGTGTCGACGCCATAACCGCAGCCAGTTATTCTATGTAAACATTAAAACTCACTGAATTGGTCTGAACTATGCACTAAAACAGAACGGAAGCAAAAACTTGACCAAAACTTCCTTACAGGCCCACGCGCGGGCAGGTTAGAGAGCACGTCCTCGGATCTGTCACAGGCGTGCTCCATCAAGGCCCACTTCCACTGCCTCGAGCTACATAATAAGGAAATGGAAGTGAGATCGTCACGAGACAATGCCTTTGTTATTTACATTGCTGTGTCTTGCAAGTTGAAACGTATATTTTCTGTGGGTACTTGTATGTAGGGCGACGTGTTCACACGTTACATAGCTTCTCATAGAAAACAAATGATGAAAGACTAGTGCAATTAAATTTGTTCATACCTTATGAGACACTTTTCAGATCTCACAATCATTGTGCTCTTCGAAAATAAAGCATACCAGTGGAATGATGAAGTGACATGTATACTTAGACCTGCTTAAACATGTGATGTTTTTGAAAGAAAACAAATACACTAAAGTACCTTGAAGCCAAGAATTATATTGAATGCATTGGCCTATATAATGCTTGTTTCCTAGTTAAAATACAATTTATTCAAACAAAATTGTCACATTAAATTACTAGATATGGTTATATTAATTAAACATAAAACTTCTCAGACTCCAACCTAAATTCAAAACAACAAAACACTTTCTTTACTGGATTTCCTTTCAAACTGAACATTTGCATCGCTTTTCAGATGAATCAGACATAATCTGCGAGGTGATAGGACGAGCTCAGCGTGATGTGTGAGAACGTTTATCACCGTCAAACAAAAGTCGCACCACTTTTCATGCTACATCTGTCCATGTGCTCTTTGAAAAGGCAGCACACTACATGCCTGGTGTGTGTGTGTGTGTGTGAGAGAGAGAGAGAGAGAGAGAGAGAGAGAGAGAGAGAGAGAGAGAGAGGATACATGTGCGTTGAGGGGGGGTTTTCCTCTGAAAACATCCCACAATCCCTTGCACCTCTGTGGGTAGTAGCCTGATTATCATGAGAAAGGAGCATCAGTTGGACTGATGGGAGGAACAGCCTTTGGAGAGGACAAGCGCTAGTTAATAACCAGGGGAGACTTTGCTAAATCCCTGATCCTGCTCACTGGGCCTTGCTACCTTTGGGATGTGTGCAGGGCTGGATGTTGCTGCCCAAGTGATTAACATATGAGCGGATGTTAGCTCTAGAGCAACATGAATATTGTTATTTATTTTGTTTTAAGTGCTGCGTGAGAAAAACTGCTCACTGAGAGCCTGAGAACTCTGTTGAGTGTGAGTGTGTGTGTGTGTGTGTGTCTGCCTGTGTATGTATGTATGTATATATGTGTGTGTGTGTGTGTGTGTGTGTGTGTGTGTGTGTGTGTGTCCATCCACATTTTCACAAGAGAGAGACTTTGCATAGTTGCGTGATGCACAGTGTATGTGTATGTGTGTGCGAGCACATGTCATGCGAGTTAAGGGTTATTTATTTGGCCTTTAGTGTTTCATGCACAGTAGTCAGGATGACTGTTGAACTCTGGGGGTGCTTTGGACCCTCACTCACCCCATAAAACAAAACACGTAGGGAGCTAGAAGGAAGGAGGGGTAAAAAAGATAGAGAGAGAGAAACAGGGAGGGGAGAGGAGAAGGAGACGAGAGATAACATCAGGCCAAGTTCACAGGACTACTATCACTCCCAACAAATCCCCAGTACCGCTCAACAGCCTAGCCAGATAGTTATCTATGTGTACAGAAACTAAAACATCCCTTTTGGCCCCAGATGCAGGACCTCACCAGTTTATTCCCAAGTGTTGCCTACCTACATTATAGGACTGGGAATGAACTAGAAAGAGTTGTGTGATTTCTTTACACTTTGAGAGTCTTCTGTGTTTGTAAGGCTATCAGTGATCTGAGGAATTATGTTTCATTGCTTTGAATTGAAGATAACTCAGAAGAGAGGGGAATATCTGTGATTTTACATATAAGGTACTTAAGGGATTATGAATGTTGAGACTTTTTTGTGAAACACATGCATAGAAGGTGTAATAATCACAATGTAATTTGGGCTGGTATGTTTTTTTATTTGTGTAATATATTCATTTTGGGGGGTCGTCATTTGTGGGAGTTACATGTGCTCTTATTGTGGGAAACTGTAGAATAATAAACACTTGGGTTTGTGTTGTGAATCCCTCGGGAACTTAATCAAAATGGTTCGTAAGAATCAGTTTTATTTTTGCTGTATCCGTTTTGGAAGAGCCCAGAAAAGAGTTTAATCTGCAACAGTGACATTTATCTTGTAAATGTAATTAAGCTTATGCTATATGCTTCAGGGTCCAACGTAATAACATTTATTTGAAGGACAGATGTTAACTATTGTTTCTGTCCTCTGGGCATTTGGAGACTTTGTGGTATGTTAACATTTGTTGACAAATTAGAAAGCCTAGACACATAAGCAAACACATTTAAATGCCTGGATAGCTGTGTGAACCTTACAGCTATATATAATCATTTAGATTCATTTTAATTTTTACCAACTATACAAAAAATACTTTGCACTTTGTGTATGTTTTGTGTCTTGTACATAAACCTGTGCATGAAGACAAACTTGAGATAACCTGGCTAACACGTGTCTTGTACTGGACATACGCTGGTGTTTTTTTTTATGACCTGAAGGCAGGGGCTCGCACCCCAAGTAACATATAAACGATAATGGCCACAGTCTCAGGCACAAGCTCAATTGACTCTTTTGGGAAATATTGCATACCATAGCCACGCGTGCTGTTTTTGGCAGCAAAGGACTGATGCTCTCGAGCAGACAGATAAAAAGAGTGACAGAAAGCAGACATCCCGCATGCAGAGGGATGTTCACACATGAACCCATCTGCTGTGTCTGTCTCGCGCGCACACACACACACACACACACAGAAGCACACACGCACATACACATATGTACACATACAAACACTCTCTCACACACACACACACAGAAGCACACACGCACATACACATATGTACACATACAAACACTCTCTCACACACACACACACACACACACACACACACACACACACACACACACACAGATCTCTTTCTCTCTTTTTCTCTCTCCTTTTTCCCTCTGTCTGACATTGTGCTTAAAAAAGCGGTCACTCCCAATCTTAAACCTTTTTACAGCTGACACTATATACACATATATGATCACACATTACCACAGCAACTATATAAACTGAATGCATATACAGCACACATGGCAGCCTTTTGCACATACACATGGTCACACATGAACAGCAACAGAGGGTTTTTCGGCTGGCATACATTCTGACGGCACTTGCAGTATGCGGCGTCTGAAATAGTAAGAGGACGCTAGATGCTTGAACCACATACTGCCACTGTTCCTGTCGGAGCTTTTTCTGGGAAGAGTCAGGCAGCTGTGGCTTTTCAGGACTCAGTTCCATCCATCACGGAGCACCCATGGTTTGCACCACACACACACACACACACACACCCCTCCTTCTGCTAGTTCTGTCTTTCTACTTGCCTCTCTCTCTTTCCCTCTTTTCTCACTCTCATTCTTCTCTCTCCATCTTCTCTTCTCTCTCCATTCCTCTCATCTCTGAACATGAGATTTTTGTGTGCCGGCTTTTTCTTCTTTCATGTTTTCTTGTAAATTTGCAAGGCTCTACTTGTATCCTAGTGCTGTATGTTATCCTATCATAGAGATCTAGTATTCTAACTAGAACGCCGATGCCTCAGAAATGTGCAGTGAAATACCATATGTGTAAAACAAGCCACACATGCTAGCTCCATCAGACTAAAAATATTGATAACATGCTCACCCGCTTACTCATTCACTTACTCATTTCATTCACTTGTTCCTCCCCTCCTGCACACATCCACACACTTTCCCTCTCTCTGTCTCTCTCTCTCTCTCTCTTCAGTCACTTCCACCGTGACGCATTCTCCTTATCCACCCACTCAGGTGTTCATGGACTCATTTATTCTCTCTCTCTCTCTCTCTCTGACTGTCTTTCACTCTCTACCTCTGGTATTTTCACTTCCCTGGGCATTTCACTTGTTTTGTTTACCCACTTGCGCAGGTGCCAGACTGTGTGTTACTCTGTGAGAAACGGTACTGTGCCTTGCTGTTCAGCTGCAGATTGCCCCAAGACAGACAGCCACACTTGTGCGTGACAAAGGCTTATCTCTCATATGATCTTATTATCTCACAACGAGCGCATTGGTCTTTTGGTCTAGCTCCATGGCGTAACGGCACTTTCCCCGCTCTGGAGCGCGCGCGCGTGTGTGTGTGTGTGTGTGTGTGTGTGTGTGTGTGTGTTGGTCTCTTGCAGACACAGATTTACTCTTGATCTGACACTCCATCTTGGTCTCTCTCTCTCTCTCTCTCTCTCTCTCCAAACAGTATTATTTTTCCATCTTATATTTGGGGGCAAAGCAGGCGGTGACTCCAGGGTCGTTGAGTTTTCTTGCCCCTGCATGCTATAAATGTGCTCTGGCTGAACCTGAGCGGCGCTCGAGCAGTCGGTGCTGCGCATTAACCTGGACCTGAAGAGCGGCGCTCGTGGGCCCCTCAATGCAGAGAGAGAGGGGGAGAGAGAGAGAGAGGCCAGTCATGTGTGGAGCACGCAGCGATCTGGCAGTGCCACCGTATGAGTCAGCAAACGGCAGGAAACCTGAGAGCTGGGACGAGGGAGAACGAGCGGTTATCGTCGCCGCTGCAGTTGAAAAAACAAAATGGTCTCATGACTAACACAGCAGAGAGAGAGAGAGAGAAGGGAAGGAGAGAAAAAGAGTGTTGCCCTGATTTCAGAAGACACATCCCTCCTTTTCTCCCTCGTCTGAAGTGATTTTTAATGCCCTCTCAGTCCCACCCTTTTTGGTAATCCCAAAGCCCACACTCATCAGGCCTGGCCCAAACGAAGGGAAACTGAAAAACAGAACAGCGCTCTGCAGTGAGCCAACGAGAGCCTGTTTGAGACAATAGTTGACCGTGCTGTAAGCACTCCAAATCACACTCTCCTAATGAACAATTTATTGGCTCAGAAGAAAATTCTGGACAACTTTCAGAAATCTAATATTAGGCATAATATTTGGTAAATAATGACCTGACCAGCCTCACCCAAAGAATAGTGTGAGAAGACCACAATGAGTTTGAAACACTGACACAAACATGTCAAGTGTAGAGAGAGAGAGAGAGAGAAAGAGACAAAGAGAGAGCAAGAGAGAGAGAGAGAGATAGCCGTCCACCTCACTCAAGACATGAACTCATGTAGCCTGGACTGTCCCCGCCTCTCTGGTCACCCACAGCCCAGTGCTATACCTCATCACCCCTGTGGCCTACAGTAGTGCATTGTGCCGTAAGTGTGGGCCGCCTACACCACCGCTGCACTTTTAATGTGCTTTATTGCTGTCCTCTGTCACGGTGGAGGAGGGTCTACCTCCTGCCACAGCCTCGCTGGGGAGTCAACACGCCCGGCAAACACACACACACACACACACACACAAAATACCCCCTCCAAATAAATCAGCATTGAGTGTCTGGACATGTGCCCAGTACGTGGGGCGCAGGCTGCATGGTGTGGTGTGGGGCAGTGTGGAGCGGTGCAGTGCAGCGGATTGGGGGGTTATGTCACTGCTTTTTCACGCCTGTGGTCACTGCTCTTGGCCCGACCCCAGGGCTCCTGTTTAGCGAGTGAGAAAAGAGAGCGAGCGTGTGCACAAGGAGGGCTGGTTGGCCGACCGACCCCCCTGTGTTCCCACCCACCTCCTTCCTTTCCCTCTCTCCCTCTGTCTCTCTCTCATCTCCCTCCCCACCTCCTCCCTCTCTCTACATCTCTCTCTCTCTCTCTCTCTCTCTTTTTCTCTCTCTCTCTCTCTCTCTCTCTCTCTCTCTCTCTCTCTCTCTCTCTCTCTCTCGGTTCCTGACTCTTAATCCTATGACCTGAGCCTGTCGGTTTTCCCAGAGAGACCAAGCGAGAGAGAGGTGATGTTATTCATAGTGCTTAGTTGCAGGCGATGTGGCAGGGGTGATTTTTTTCAGATTCCCGGCGGCCGTGCGAGGTCAGGGGAATTGCACGCGTGTGTGTGGTGCATTCTTTGATTGGGACAACTCATACAACTTTGATGTCCTTTCTTGGCTGACCACTTCACAGTGCCCAAGCCATTTAAGGCACAGAGGGGCCTTAGTGTACCCGCTCACAATCAACTGTTTTGACGTCAGAGAGCAACGTCACTGAAGGTGTTTATGTGCTCTATTTTTGTTTTGTTTGTTTGTGTCTTCACTTCTGGTGGTTGGTTTGGTGTTTTACGGTTTTACGGCTGACTGTTTTTTTATGTTTGTCTTGTCGCATCAAAAAGTATCAGGTGTTTGGCCACAGTTTTCAGGTCCCGTGCAGCTGTGGTGTGTGTGTGTGTGTATGTGTGTAGGAGTATCCGTTAGGGGACACATTTGAACACTGGGGCCAAGGTCGATGTGTGTGGATCATCCAGCTGAGAGGAGTAGAAGGAGAACAGTGTAGACAGTTAAGATGCATTATGTGGATCAGTAGATTGGTGGTTTGAGGCAAAATATTGCTGTTTTTGTTAAATATCTTTCTTTTATTTAATCTTTTCTTTCTTTCTTTTGTGTTCATAAGTATACTCTGTGCCTCAACTCAAATAGTTTGTGTGGTTTTGTTCTCACAGTTCTTACCTTTGTGTGCAGCAGCAGAGAACACTTGTGCTTGTGCTTCTTCGCTTCTCTCCTCTTGTCTAAAGTCCTGCCCTCTCTCTCTCTCTCTCTCTCTCTCTCAGCTCTCTCTCTCTCTCTCTCAGCTCTCCTCTGCTTTTCAGTCTTTTTTGTCTTCTCTCCTGTCCTCTCTCACATCCCCCTTATTAATGTGCTTTGCTCTGTTCTCTTCTCTCTCCTCTCCTCTCATCTTCTGAAGTGGCTCTCCCTCCCTCCCTCCCACCCCTCAGCACAGCTCACCCCAGTGGCCAGTGTAGGTTATCGTGAAGCTGGGGAGACACAACTACGCTCCCAAGGATGGGAGAGAAGAGAAAGAGAGAGAATGTGAGAGAGATGGAGGAAAGGGAGGGGGGAGTCCCTGAAAAAAGAGGGAAAGACAGAGTGGGCGAGCAAGAGAGAGAGAGAGAGAGAGAGAGAGAGAGAGAGAGAGAGAGAGAGAGAGAAAAGAGAAGTAGACAAATGACATGGCTTCCATTCTTTCCCCCTTCCTTTCTTCCTCTCTCCTCCTCACTCCCTCCCTCTCTCTCTCTCTCTCTTTCTCTCTCTCTCTTCCTTCTTTTCTCTCTTCCTCTTTCCTCAGAGTCGGAGTGAACAACAACAACAACAGGAGGGGGAAAAAATGAAAGTGGAGTGACAACTGTGAATCCCCTTCTGTGTCCCCTCCAGGGCCAGTGTGAAGTTTTCAGTTTGATTGAAGGCCCCTTTTCTGTAGTGTGTGGTGTGAAAGCTGTCCTAATTGAATGATAAAGTGTCCCGAGATGGAGTCCAGTGAATAGGCAACAATGCACAGCCTGTGTGTGGTAGAGGGATTTTGGTCCCCGTCCAGCCTTTCCCTCTCCGCTGCGAGAGGGGGCCTATTATGAAGGGCTCTGCTGGACCCGGTCACGTGACTTGACTCCCTCCCCACCCCACCCCACCCCCCACCACCACCATCACTAGCCTCCACCCTCCACGTCCTGCACCCCTCCCCTCCCCGGGCTGATGCTGGCCAATCAGAGCCCGGCAGGGGCCTGTTCACACCGGCCATGTGGTTGAATGGCCTCATTTTGTGAGTGGCTGACTCTCTGCGCATATCTCTCTCTCTCACTCTCTCTCTTACTCTTTCTCTCTCTCACTCTCTCGCTCACTCGTTCAGCTCAGCACCTATCCTAAGCAGTGGTCCACCCCAGAGAAGGGAATGGGAGAGTGAGAAATCCCTGTCCATGCACACTCAGCTCATAGCTATGCCGCGAGCAAGCAGGCAGGCAGGCAGGCAGCCGCACGGCACCCATTGTTTGTGAGAGACCAAATTACATTAAAAACGTCTTGTGACTTCCGAGTTGTCAGCTCTTAAAGTATTTATTTTGCATAATCACCAAGTGCTATCTGGGCAAGCTCAGAAGGAGGTAAATTGAAACAAATCAAGTTTGCCGCGCTTTGACTGTACTTAGGTAGCTGTCTCTGTTTTGATGTACAGCTTAGGCTAGCCAGGTCTGATGTAGAGATATATGTGTCTCTGAGCCCTTGAGCCAGGGGTATTTGCCCTCTATTTGCTGTGGTATATGGGCCTGTTGTAATGGGCCTCGTAAGTAGTATTTCTGTGCTGGAATTAGACGTCTACCTTGCCCCCCATCTCAGCTAGATGGCAGTAATAAGTTGTTTGTGTTTATGTGCTTATTTCAACATTTGTTGTGGAATGAGACAGGGTGGGTGTGTGTGTGTGTGTGTGTGTGTGTGTGTGTGTGTGTGTGTGTGTGTGTGTGTGCGCGCACGCGCTCTTCACAGAGCATGATTGTGGTTTGTATTTATTACATTCAACAACAAGTAGGAGTCAGGAGTAAAAAAGATTGAATGAACAGTATGAGAGAGAGAGAGAGAGAAGGAGGGAGGGTGACTAAAGACTGCAGTTCATCTGGTACTGAAAAGGAGCTCCTCGTCGAAGTGGGCAATCTGTTAACTATTTTACCCTTCATGTGAAACCTAACCCCCTTTCAGCAGCTAGTGTATAGGCCTACTCTAGCATCTGCCTTCATCTGAATCACATAGGCAGACACACACACGCACACACGCACACACACACGCACACACGCACACACGCACACACACACACACACAAATACACAACTCCTTCTCTACAAGTGAAATGCTTTACTACACGCATACCTCACAAAGACACACTTCCCTATGTAGACATGCGTGAAGACAATCAGATGCATATCCCACACACACACACACACACACACACACACACACACACACGCACATGCACATACACACTCTCTCACACACAGAGACAAACACACAAAAGTATAGACAAGCCCGGCACAAAACAGCAGTTGTGTTGGCAGCGCTGCGGAGGTAGTGAGCTGGAAGACCACCCTCCGGCCTGGGGGCCATTCAGCCCAAGAGTGTGTGTTTTTATCTCCGGGGACCCGAAGAAAAGCTGAGGAAAGCGCCGTGTTAAAATGTGTTAATGAATAACTCCCAGAGACGCTGCCGCCACTGCTCCTACCGCCGCAAAGGGCCTTCCCCCCCCCATGGTCCTCAGGGAGTCCCCTCCTCTTCAAAGCAGTCCCCCTTTTCTTTCCTTTTGGCTCTCTCTCCCCCTCTCTCTCTGCGTGTTCACCACCTCCGTCTCTCCCTCCATTGCTCTCTCTCTCTCCCCCTCTCTCTCTGCGTGTTCACCACCTCCGTCTCTCCCTCCATTGCTCTCTCCCTCTCCCTCTCTCTCTCTCTGCGTGTTCACCACCTCCGTCTCTCCCTCCATTGCTCTCTCTCTCTCTCTCTCTCTTACTCTTTTTTTCTTTTTATTCTCTCGTTCTCATTCTCTCTCTCACTCTCTGAATGCATAAGTGAAATTGCCCCCAGGCTGGCGGTGGGGGTGTCACTGGGTGTTGATGGTGCAGAGGGAGGGGGATTGTGTACCTGTTTGCATGCTGGAGGGTCTGTGTATGGTGTGTGTTTTTTGCCATCCAGGCATTCAGTGTGTATGTGTGTGTGTGTGTGTGTGTGTGTGTGTGTGAGTGATTGCCCCCATGTGTGTGCTTTCATTTGTGTGTGTGTGAGATTGTTGTTTAGATGTGCATATGAGGGGCCAAGGGGTGCACCCCCAAAAGCAGTCAGGCTCGGCCGATCAGTATCTCCACATCAGAGCTGGGGGATCTTGGCTCTTTGAATATTCCAGTTTTTGGGGAGCAGGGCAGACAGCGTGGCATTATGTAGCCGAATCCGGCCACTCGCCCGGGGTACCAACCCCCCAACCCAACCCCCCCCCCCCCCGACAATCCCCTCCTGTTCTCGTCTGATC
>NC_055963.1:20265970-20433470 GCF_018492685.1 Alosa sapidissima
ACACCAATCACAATCGCTAATCCAGCATGGGGCGGGCTTTATATGATGACAGATAAAGCTGTGCATTCAAAACAACCAGTGGCTGCGCTGATGGCGACAGGGTTAAATAGATATGGACGTGTATTTTCTTTGGAATTGATTAAACAACTCCATTTAAAACCTTCATTTACAAAATTGCTGCACTTCTGAAGCGATGTGGTAAGAGTTTAATGCATCAATTTAAGTTTAATTTCACTGCTAGTTACGCCCCTGGATGTTGTAAGTCTGAAGCCTTTGAATTGAATTGAATGCCTTTATTGTCATTGTACTTTACAATACAACGAAATTAGGAGCGCTACTCCACTGGGTGCATACAATTTTTCTTTTTTCTCAATTGAGATACTGTATGTGGTCTGGTGTCAACAAGGCTGATCACAATCGCAATATCTGTCGGAAAAATCGCAATGAGATATCTCCCCTAAGTCGTGCAGCCCTAGTTTCAGTAGTTCATAACTGTGACTACTAACTTGAAAATGATAAGGAATCCGTAGCATTTCCGTGGCCTTTCATCACAATATTGATGTTGTATGCAACTCCATGGATCGGACAGAGGTGAGCAGAAAGTGACAGGCTCATCTCTGCCCTTATGCCCATAACACAATCTCCCTTGCTGCTACTGCATGTCCTCAATGACCATACTAAAGCTCACTTTCAGTATAACAGTACCATAGTAAAAAGTGAACTAAATGGGTTTTTTGTATGTCTCATTTGAGTCTAAATGTCAAGTCTGCTTTGATTCATAAAAAGTACTAGAGTACACCTGAAACAGTTGCAGACCACATGAATAGACCTGATGTCAAATGTCATCTTACGTAGTCCCCTCCCAAAAAACCCTCTACTTGGAAGGAGGTGTGTGAGAGTAGACGTTACTGTGACGTATCGGTCCTCCATTAAAAGACACAGAGGGGGAGACAAAGGGTAGTGTCTGAGCAGTAGTGTCCCCTTGTAACCGTCAACCAAGAGGGGCTAAATTTAGCTGGGCCACCGGGAACAGTGGCCACATCCAGGCCTGAGGACTCCAACGGCTGCAGAGGTGAGGGCAGGGTTTGGCAACACCATTCCGCCTGCTGCCTGTTTCAGAGATGGGTGGGCTTTTGGCCTTCCTGAACACCCCCACACCTCCCAAACACACACACACATGCACACACATACACACACACACACACACACACACACACACACAATAGTGAAAAAACACAAACACACACACACACACGCTCACATGCGCATACACACACACACACACACACACACACACACACACACACACACAATAGTGAAAAAACACAAACACACACACACACACACACACACACACACACACACACAATAGTGAAAAAACACAAACACACACACTCACATGCACACACACACACACAGACACAGACACAGACACAGACACAGTTGCACTAGTATATCCATATAGACATATAGATGCTAGACATATTGCTCAGAACACATACAAAAGCAGGAACATACACATGGATGCATTCAAGTATGTCCATATTGTCAGCCGAAATGTCAGCATCCCCCCACCCCCCACACACACACATACTCACACACACTTACACACCAACACACACACAGCAAGCAACCGTAGAGGAACTGAAACCTGTCCATCTTACTGAGTGACAGCGGAGCAACAACAGTGAAGGAAAAGGGGTGGGGGGAGGGGTAGCACTTTGAGAAAGAAAGGCACTGAGATGTTTCCTCTTCAGCTGGGAGCCCTTTTCAGTCCGTAAGCCAACGGAGGAGGGAGAGGGGCAAGAAAGAGACTGGGGGGGGGGGGGTTAGCACTCAGATCTGTTGTTGGACCGGGCTTTGTGGTGTCGGCTGAAGTGATGCAATGCTTCAGGTTAGCGGTGCCTAATTCAGGCTCTGTTTGTTGGCTGCACTAGAGGCCAAGTTCAGCTACAGAGTTGAACGAGGTTATAGAGACACACACACATGCACGCACACGCACTCTTACACACAAACACAACTCCCTCCGCTGTGGTGTCTGGTTTCTCCTGTTGCTGTGCTCCCCCTCCCCTTCCTTCTCTGTCACCCCTCGTCAATGTGGTCAGTAAAGCATGACTTGCTATCCTCTTTGGAGTCTTTCAGACTATCACTAACAGAGAGCTCCTCCCTCTTTCTCTCTCTCTCTCTCTCCCTTTCTCTCTCTCATCCTTCTCTTTGGAGTCTTTTAGACTATCACTAACAGAGAGCTCCTCCCTCTCTTTCTCCCTCTCTCTCTCATCCTCCTCTTTGGAGTCTTTCAGACTATCACTAACAGAGAGCTCCTCCCTCTTTCTCTCACTCTGTTTATAGTGTTTCGTCTTCCTCTCTCTCTCCAACACACACACAAACACATACACACACACACACATTCACACTCGGCTTCTCTAACATTCAATTGCTCTCTTCCTCCTTATCTGTTTCTCTCCTCCAGTGTCACCCTCTCACACAAGCCTCCTCCCTCTCCCACCCTCTGTTCTCTCTCTCTCTCTCTCTCTCTCTTTCACTCTCTCTCTCTCTCTCTCTCTCTCTCTCTCTCTCTCTCTCTCTCCTGCGGCTGTTGTCACCTTAGCTCTGTGCTGTGGACTCACTCTCTATTTTTGGCTGCCGGGCAGCTTGCTGGAACAGGCTCAGAGCCCTTGTGGTCTGGTGTTTATGAAGTCACTCTCCTCGACCGAAGGGCACTGCACATGACCTATGTCCGCTGTTCTCTGAGCAGCCATTCGCCAGGCCAAGAGATTTGATCAGTCACTCAGTGCTGTTCTCAGATCAGTGGCCATTCCTCGGTGAGCTCTGAAAGGGTTAATAATGAGCACACAGGAGCCACCGCAGTGTACAGGGTGACCTCTGACCCTGACGCCAAAGGAATGTGAAAACCCTTTAATCTCAAACCATAACTGCTGCCTTTATGCCGGATGATTTCTTTTTTCACTGTCAGGATTACAAAATCCATATGTGCTTTCTCCCTTCACTCTTTCTCACCTTGGGATGCATCTCATTTGCAATATTAGTGTTTTCACACATTGTGGTTTCAATCATGCAAGAAGTATAAAGTGCTTATTGTGAATACTGAGCCAAGATGTGAGTTAAGTTTGACATTATTCTGACACCTATCAGTATATTCCAGCTGCCTTGAATTGTCACAGAGTCAGATTCGGGGGAAAGTTAGTAAACTACTGGGGTAGTTATGTGTTTTCATTATCACAGGCAGTCTGAGGCTCAGACATTGACATTTGGGCCTCGAGAGGAACTAGTGGAAAACCTCAGAAGGTCAGAACCTCCACATTCAGGCATTCCATAGGCACACTGCCTGGCATGAGAGGGCTGGATGGAGGAAGAGGCGGAGGAGTTGTGGGGGAGGAGGGGGCGTTGGAGAGGGATGCTGGGCGAGTGTGCCTAGCCCGGGCATGTTAGTACGGATGTAGGGGAACTGCTCGCATGTTTTGCGGTGTGTTTTATGATTGATATGGAGCATGGCTAAGGTGCTTCATATGGAGGTGTGGAACCACAGGCATGTGGGGAGGGATGGAGGTGTGAGGTGCAAGGTATGGGCTGGAGGAGGTAGAGTCCCAGTGTTGTGCAGGTAGGCTACAGGTTTAGGAAGTGGCAGATGGGAGAGAGAGAGAGAGCTCATTTATGTGTTTGTTTGGATAAGAGAGAGAGAGAGAGGCAAACTTGGCTCGTGTTTCAGATGGGTGGAGGAGGTGCTGTGTAACGTGAGGGAGTGTGTAAAGGGTGGACGTGGCAAAGTTCAAGTTCAGAATGTGACCGGTCCTGCAAGTGCCTTTTCCATCTAGGCCACCTAGAGCCAGCTGACCCTGCCTCCTCACTTCCGCTCGTATGTGCTACCTCCTGCCTCAAGAATCGTGCTAATTAGCAAATCTGAGTGGCGGACATGCAATCATGAGTAGGACTTGGTTTTCTGAGCGTCGAGAAATTTGGCTCTGGTGGGAACGTGTATGGTGTGTGTTCTAAGCATGTGATCTGGTTCAGAGGGGCAACAGAAGGTGTTTCACATAAGAAAGTGTGATGTTGAGGGGAAGATGAGCTTTGCATTTCACAGATGGTATGCTGTATGGGGAACAAGTAGCCTAACGCTCTATGCTACAGACATGTTCATAGTTGCAGATGGAGCTGAAGAACCTTGCTGAGGCGATTAGAGCCGCAAAAAACAAGTGTTTCACGACCAAGTGTGAGTGCGAACTTGTGAAAGACGCTCAAGCATAATCACTTACACATTCATAAAAACCACGTTTGCTAAGGACTCTTTGCTAACATAGACGCCTAAAGCATTCAAATGCTTTCTATATTATGGTCTGTATCTATAGTATCTGGCAGTTTCTGATGGAGAAACATGTTTCAAATACACAGATCCTTATGGCATGAGGACATGTTTAATGTATGGTGTGGTATGGAATGACAGCTTAGTCACACTATAGATCAGACGTCTTGTGTTGTGTTGTATAGAGGGGGCAGAAGGGCTGTGCGGTGGCGGCGTGCAGTGCATGTCGGCGGGGGCAGTAGAACATGTTTCAGGCGTGTGGTGTGGCGGGGCATTGTGGCCAAGGAGAGGAATGTGCGCACTGGAGATGCGTTACAATGGAGCCGGGACTCCCTGGGGGGGTCGCACTGAAGCGGGTGTCACCCCCCTGCACCTCCCCTGCTGGGTGACGGCCACAGCAACGCGCCACAGCTGTCAGCTCCTCTTAACCGCGCGCACGCTCTCTCACACACACACACACACACACACACACACACTATGTCTCTAGTTATCTCACATACACTCAGGCACATATACACACATGCATCACATCTTGTGTGTGTATACACACTCCCATAAGGCACTGTGTATACATAAACAAATGCACATTTTGTATACAGTGCCTTTGTAGCAAAAACATTCGTACACACACACACACACACACACACACACACACACACACACACACACACACGTCCCCTTGTTAGTTTGTGCAAAGACTTAGCTACCGCTATAATGCTCAAATGTATACATAACCAAAACCAAATCCACACATGCATGGTCATAACCACAGCATATGCTTTTTCCTTCACCACAATATCTCAGATTCAGCGTCCTGTCCCTGCCCTGTGTAGCAGCACAGCCTCTCCCCCATTACCTACAAGCTCACTGGGGAGCAGTACACCCACCTGCAGGTAGAGGGCAGTGTGGGAAGCCTGCCCACTGAAAACCCATACGCACACGCTCAAACACACACATACACACGCACATGCACGTGGGTCTCTATTTCTGTCACCCTCTCTTGCTCGTCTTCTCTTTTTTTATGGGTCTTGTCTGAACTCTTCTAACCTTCTTGGCCATGTGGCAAGCCAGTTAGATTACACAAAAGAGATGGCACCTGTGGTGTGTCTTCGCAGCCTGAACGTGAAGCATACCAGCGTGCTTGACTTTGAATGTTCACTTCTCGCTGGTTGTGTCACGACAGGGGCGATGCCGTGGGCCAGGGTTAACTTTTGCATGGTCAATGTTCGGCCTGTTTGAGTTTGGATCCATGTTGTGTGTCTCAGGTGCAGGGATGGTCAGCAGCAGAGACCTGGGGTCAGGAAAGGCGAGGGGAGGAACCAATGAGTGTAACAACAGATCACATCTCTCCTCCCCTCACAGCTTAAATTGGGAAGCTCACTTTAAGTAATAAAACAATATGTGAATTCCTTAATGTCTCTGTATGAGAGCCTTACTGTTATGTAGACCCAGTCAGTTAGTAGGTACTGTCATGGAATGCTGCATTAGTAGTTCAGCAAAAATATAGCCTGACCTCCTGGCTGAGTTGACACTTAAGCCTGGCAGTATGCCAGTTTTAGCAGTCAGTTATGATTTAGTGTCAGGGATGAGATCTGTGCTGGATGAAGACAATTGTCATATTCACTCTAGTCAGTGTGTAGCACTGAGACACAGTGGGTGCAGCCGGCTCCTTCAGTAAATGTGGGAAATTATCTGTTTACTCATTTTAATAACTCTGAGTATTTTTAGACCAGTTCAGCACCTGCATGTGCTGATCAGTATCACCACATTATCTCAGTTTTCTCTCCCTATCTTATAGCAACTGCAGTCCAAAGGGATCTTTAGAGCACAGAGCACCACAGAGCAGAGTAGGCCCATCTGTGTGCACTGGGGCAACAGCTCATTAGTGTGATTTCTGGTTTTGGCAATTGAGATGTAGTACAGGTTTTGTGAAGGTGTTTTTTTTGGAGCGGTTGTAAACAGTTTGCCTTCCCTGGGGGCTGTTTGTGCTCTGGTGTTTTCTTTGGGATTACGGGAGCCTTATCCTGTTTCGTAACATGTGCATGCATGTACACACACGCTGCCGTGGCCGCCACCGCCGCCAAGCACACGTGTATGCATACACACACACACACACACACACACACACACACACACACACACACACACACACACACACACACACACACACACACACACAAGTGGCCTTTGTGAGTCGTGCCGCTTTCCTCGCGCTGCCGGGGCGGCCCAAGAACGAGTGATGATCGTAAATCTTGGCGAAGGAGAAAAGGGGAAGGGATTCACCCACTTCCTACTGTTATTATTAGGGGTTAGAGTTTGACACAATTTACGGTGGAAAAATTTAGCAGCCCCACAAGGTCAACATCAAGACTCTCCCTCCTCCTCCTTTTTAATCTGCCTCCTCAGTTCCTTCCACAGCCGTAGTGCCCTCTAGCGCGGCAACTACAGTAACCAAACTTGTGAGGCGTTTGGAGGTCTGAAAGAAAGCGTAGAGAAAGAGCAAAGCAAATCTCCAGAGATTGCTCACTGTCACTGAACAAAAACTAATGTGTGATTTTTCTCTTTCTTGTGTTCTTGCTTTCATGTAGGACAATGAAGATGTTCAGTATCACAACCTACCCACCCCTAACCGTAGCTGTGGGGACTGGGTAAGAGAAAGAATCTGCAAGAGAGAGAGAGAGAGAGAGAGAGAGAGAGAGAGAAACAGCAGGTGCGAGAGAAGAAGAGAGGAGGGAGACAGACAGGTGTTTGTGGAAACATTTTCCTGGGAGACATAACTTAAGCTCCAAGAAGAAAGGTGGGTGTGTGCACTCAGCAGATCAGCCTTTGAATACTACTGGCAGATGTCATCTAATCATAATTAAATCATTCTAGAGATGGCTCTAGAATGATTTGAATCATTCACTTTGACTGCTTAAATGCTAACCCTGAAGTTTCATGTTACCTAGACTCTATGTATATCCTAGGTCTTTCAGCGTTTATAAAGGTAGGGCTGTAAACCACCATCTCATCAAAGTAATTAATTAGCAATATTATGTAGACCTACCAATTTCAGTAATTTAATTCTTGACTAAAGCTCCTTTTTGAAAAGATGACAGTGGGGTTGAGGGCTGCTCCTCTTTCTTTCTTTCTTGTAGGTCTGACTGACTGTGCGTCCACTGCTGCTCCCCATCTCTTCCCTGTGGCACGCCCCGGTTAGCCACGCCCCAGCCACTAGCCACGCAGAGTCTGGACGGGTGGGGAGCCACGGCCGCGTTTCCATGGCAACGGCACCCTAGGGCTGCCATGGCAGCAGCCGCCGCCAATGCCCCAGGCCACCACATCCCAGCACTGACGCAGGAGGACCAGCAGGACCCACGCGCCGCCGCCAAGCTGTTTGGAGGTGCCGCGCCGCCGCGAGCGGAGAGAGAGCGAGAGAGGGAGAGAGAGAGGGAGAGGGGAGAGAGAGCGGGCGGCCACGAGTGTCGGGTGTGCGGCGCTCTCTTCGGCTCGCCGGACAAGCTTCGGCTGCACGCCTTCTGCCACGCGGGGGAAAAGCCGTTCCACTGCTCGCAGCCACACTGTCCCAAGGCCTTCAGCTCCAAATATAAGCTCTTCAGGTGAGCCCCGGGCCTAACACAGACCCCACCCTCAGTTCTGGCACACTGCCAGGTCTTAATGTAAGTTCCTTCAAAACAACATTACCAATAATTGACAGAGGGATACTCTGCATTTTTCAACCTGGGCCCTATTTTTAGATGTTTTTTAGGACAAATGTTTCCGTAGGAACATAACGATGGGAGTCAGTGCAGTATTAAACTGGTGCATTAACACCAGCAATGGCTAAGAGGCTATACAATGCACGCATATTGGGAATGTCTGTAGTCACGTCAAAATCAAAAAGATTTTGCCAATGATTAGTCTCAACTTGTCATTACATCTCACAACATGCCGACTGCTTTTAGTAGCTTTCTTCCCAACTCTGATCTTTCCTTCCCTCTTCCTCGTAGGCATATGGCCACACACTCCCCACAGAAAACCCACCAGTGCTCGTTCTGTGAGAAGATGTTCCACCGCAAAGACCACCTGAAGAACCACCTGCAGACCCACGACCCCAACAAGGAGGCCTTCAAGTGTGAGGAGTGTGGCAAGCACTACAACACCAAGCTGGGCTACAAGCGGCACGTGGCCATGCACGCGGCCACGGCGGGCGATCTCACCTGCAAGGTGTGCCTGCAGAGCTACGAGAGTACACCGGCGCTGCTCGAGCACCTCAAGAGCCACTCGGGCAAGAGCTCGGGCGGCACCAAGGAGAAGAAGCACCCGTGCGACCACTGCGAGCGGCGCTTCTACACGCGCAAGGACGTACGTCGCCACATGGTGGTGCACACAGGCCGCAAGGACTTCCTGTGCCAGTACTGCGCGCAGCGCTTCGGACGCAAGGACCACCTGACGCGCCACGTCAAGAAGAGCCACTCGCAGGAGCTGCTGAAGATCAAGACGGAGCCGCCGGACATGCTGGGCCTGCTGGGGACGGGTTCGTCGCCGTGCACGGTCAAGGAGGAGCTGAGCCCCATGATGTGCAGTATGGGCTCGGCCGGGGACCCCATGATGGCAAAGGCCTTCCAGACTGGCACGCCCTTCCCCATGGGCATGTACAACGCGCACCACCTGCAGTCCATGTCCAGCCCCGGCGTGGGCCATCACCACCACCACCACCACTCGCTGGTGTCCGGCTCACTGTCGGCCGCCATGGGGATGGGCTGTCACATGGAGCCTCCTCCGCCAGCGTCCTTGCACCCGCACCACCACCCGCATCACCACCACCATCACCACCACCATCACCACCACTCCCCACCTCCGCACGCTCAGCAACAGCCCCCTCCTCATCCCCCGCCGCACCAGTCGCAGGTGCACCCGCAGCCCCCGCCCAAGTACCAGCTCGGATCTACCTCATACCTGCTGGAGAAGCCGCTCAAGGTGGAGATGGAGAGTTTCCTGATGGATCTGCAGAGCGGGCTCCCTGTGGCACCGCCCAGTGCCTCGGAGCCCCACACCGCCTCCTCGCCGCCTAAGGAAGGCATGGAGCCGCCACCATCCGGACTGCCCGACGAGCTATGTGGCGCTGGCGGTGCCGACGGCCTGCTCGCCAAGAGCCCGGCCGTCATCGCCGAGTCTCTGTGTGCTGCTAACATGGACTTCTCCCACCTGCTGGGTTTCCTGCCGCTCAACTTGCCCCCCTACAGCGCCCCCATGAGCTCCGGAGGCCTGGTGATGGGCTACACCACCTCCTCCTCGGCCATCTCCTCCTCCTCTTCGTCTTCCTCCTCCTCGTCCTCGCACGCCACCGAGCCTCATGCTGCCGCCGCCGGTGCCGCGACAGCGCTGCCTCTTACCTCTTTGCAACATCAACCTCAGGAGCAGCAAGGCTCCGGTGGAGGCCTCGGCTTGGGGCCCCTGCACTCCCTCCCGCCAGTGTTCAGCTCCAGCCTCAGCACCACCACCCTGCCTCGCTTCCACCAGGCCTTTCAATGAGGGCTCCACCCCGCCCCGCCACTTCTGCCGCCTGCTCACCCGCGGGCACACGCCTCCCCCGGTGGGCAGGAGGGCGCACAGGGCAGGGCGGGGAGGGGGGGGGTATTGGCCTAGGTCCGTGAGGACCCAGAGTTCCTAATCAAAAAAGGTTGGGAGAGTCAAACACTTGAACATTTTAGAAGCCTTAATTGAAGCGCACAAAGCTTTTGATTGAGCCTGGAGGAATTTACCCTTTAAATTGAGGAAAAAAGGAAGAAATAGGAAATGCAAAAACAAAAGCTTTTATTTAGGCTGTTTTTAAAAACAAAAAAAAGTTCATTAAGAATGATGATTAATGTTCCCCAACTTGCCCTGTCTCCTTCCAAACTCTTCCCTACCTCTCTTCTCTCCTCCCCTCCCTTATAAAGTAGTTAGGAGGCAGCATCAATAGGCCCTAAGGCATGGTACTGCATAAGTTACAAAATAATAATATTAAGAAAAAGTTTCTCTGTCAAGATTAATGTAGAGAAGAATCTTTCATTTATGATGCAGAAAGACTAGTTTGAAGTGAATAGGATGTTTTTTCCTCTTTTTAAAAAAATCACTATTCCAAATGTGAGACGTAACTTGTTTGCCCTTAAACTCAAACCGTCTTTGGCAGCCAGGAGTGAAAGAATAAAATAAAAAATTAGTGAAGGAATGAAGTCATAAGACAGGCCTGGTAGTAGAATAGTCTCTCCTTCTATCTCTCTCTTTCTCTCTCTATCTCTCAGTATTCAGCTGACGAATAGCACATTTGGCAAAAAAATAACAGCTGAGTTAATATTAGTGAAAAGTTGAGAAAAAAATACATTAAATTATACTAATGCCAGAATCAGGGTGTGGACTGTCAAAAGTCTTCATTTTAGTGAGAAGGGACATTGGCTAAAATTACTTCCCCCTGAGACTGGTATGTGCTCTTTTTCTAAACTTACAAATTATTCTACCTTCAGAGGTGCATCTTTCAGCTGTGAATTGAAAAACACCACAGTTCTTTTTCCTTTTGGAAAAAAGAGAGAGAAGTTTAAAGTACATTGAAAACAGCTGCACCCAATCACATCCCTCTCAACATGTACACAGCCAACCCAGTGACCAACCCCCAAATTACAAACAATGTTAATAGATTTTGTTTTGTGTGTGTGTGAGGAAATCATAGGACGTTACACAGGTTTACAGCTTTCTTCGAGAGAAGCACTTTGTTTACAGCAGAAGGCACTTGATTTACTAGGGACGCAGTGCCGTCCCCAGTGACCTCTTCACCCTAACCCTTCAACACGCTTCCTGGGATACAGATACTTCTGTTGGTGCTTGTGACCTATCAAGGCCATTCTGTCTGACAAGATATCTATGTTTAACAATCCCAATAGGGACTTACATAACAGGAGGTGGCTTTCAAGGATCCCCCCTTCTGTCTTCCTTCCAGCACTAATTTTCCGAAGTCTCCAAGGCAACAAAATTTATTTTCCTGCTCCCGCCCACCTCATGTTATTGAGATATACTTTTAGACAAAAAGTAATAGTAGGCAGGTTTTTCTTTTTTTTAGGAATACATGTTAATAATAACCCTGACATATGTGAATAGAAACAAATGAATAACAATTTCAGTTTAAAGAAAAAAAATATTTTTGCAGTGTACGAAATACCACATCAGAAACTATATATTATAATTGCTTTTTTTCAGTAAAGTGTAATTTAGATAGATGTAATAAAACAAATTGCTGATTTTTAAGAAAAAAAATGTCTGACAGGTTTACATACGTATGTATCTTGCATCATATTGATCAAAAAAGGATGAAGTATTAGCTTTTCCCTATAGCTTTTCTCTGTCTTATTTGTCCTTACCTTTGTATGTACGTGAGTCAAACAAGAGGGCCCGTCAGAATTGCGGAGTGACACATGTATCTTAGGCTATTAGTGGCATAATCAACTAGAATGGATTTAACATTATCTTTGAACTTCTCTGTAGAGTGTTTTAATAGAAAGCCCATGTTTTGATTGATTTGGATTTTAAATTCTCGCAGTGTTGAGTTGATGTTGACCTGCCGGTTTATTAGTCTGTTTGGTGAGTGGTACTATTTCAAGTGACCCTTCTCACTGTAGATGTATGTTCTCCATTGACAATGAAACATGTACTTCAGCTTAAAAGCTCCGACCTAACTATGCCCTCGTTGCCCTAGAATTCGCCAGAATTAGCTACTTCCACTAGACTTGAGACCACAGTTGTAAACACAAGAGGGAGCTTAGCTTTTCACACTCAAAGTCGGTCTGCTAATCCAAATGGGTTGATGGTGGAGAATATTCTCATGCCAGGAAACCAAACCATGTTATGTCTTTAGTGTAGTGAGCTCCCTCTTGTGAAACATGAGGACATCAAAACTTGGGATCACTGTCAAACATTTCAATACACTTAAAATGGAGTGGTGTCAGAATGGTCAAACATCACACCTCTACCCCCAACACATAAGAAGTGTTCTTATTTCACTGCCACTCTTTTAAGGATACTCACTCAACAGCAGAGGCTATACCAAGCGCCCCCCTTCACTCTGAGAGCTTCCCTTGCCTGGAGGAGACGTCCTCTTAAGAAGCAAGTTCATCTCTACTGCATAGTGAATGTGAATGACCATAAAATAGTGACTCCGAAACAAAAATGGTGGCCACAATTCAAAAATGAGATATAACAAAAATTCATGTAAACATTGCTGCTTTTTTAGCTATAGTTGCCAACAGCGACCGTAGACCACTAGAGGAACATTTCAACCTGCAAAGCTGTTTTAAGCAAAAAAAAAAAAAAGAAAAGAAATGAAATGAAAAGGAAAAAGAAAGACAAAAAATAGTCTAAAGAACATGCACAGTAGTACACACGAACTGGTTAGTCCTTTCGTCTCTGTTCTCCTTATCCAGCTGCTTCTTCAGTTTCAAAGGAACATTTTTTATGAAAGGGTCTAAGAAGACACAATATCCAGAACAAAGAAGTCACCAGCCTGGTCTTTGACATTCAAAGCAGGGGACACTTGATTGGGATATTGCCTAGTCGTTTGTTGTCATATGATATATTATTTTCTGTTTGTTTGAAACAGGACCTCAGAAAAAAAAACAACACAACACATCACCTCATTTTTAATATTTTTTTTCATACCAAAAACCCGGGGAGAAGAAATTATATTTTGCACAATTGCTCAAGGAAAAAGTATAAGTATATATTGGTAAAATAAATCAGATTTGTCATACTGTAAGACTAGCTCTTAAAAACTGATGATAAGAAATTATGAATGTCTCAAAAGACATTTGTTCCTATTTTAAAGTACTGAACAGTTTTGGTTGTGTCAATGTTGACGTGTTTTCTGATTAGTTCTTAGAAAGAAAAAAGAAAGAAAAAAAGTACTCCTAGTCCACAGTTTCCTGGAAAATCCTGGATATAGCTGTGTTCTAAAAAATAGATTTATTCTTATAATGTAAGTCTATTTGTTTTGGATATTTCAATTTTATATGATCCAAATAAGAATCATTTATCTCAATTACGTTAAGCACTATTGGATATTTGAATATTTGTTTTATGACATTGGTTGTCAAAATAGAGAAAATATGAAAAGCTAAATGAAAACATTCACCTTAATTTGGAGGCTAAAATTGATAAGCTTTAGTCATATCATGGCTAAGGCTATCAAACAGATAATTTTTACAAAATTATCAAAAAAAATATTTCTTAACTGTAAAGAAAAAAAAAAAAGCTATTGGCATCTATTGAGTTTGTCCTCCCCGGGTTTATGTGAGCTGATCTGAATTCTAGCACTTTTAAACCTTTTAAAAAGAGTATTTTCTTTTAAGATTTCAGCCTTAAATGTTTGTATGTTTTTAATTTTTTGTATTTGACCTTGTACATGTATGTGCCATTAGTCCGATACGTAGACATTATTCATCTTGTCGTGTTTTCCCTCTTCAAAAAAGAGTTAACAGTATTTCTGATAGATTTTCACTAATATCCCTCTTTATGCCCCTAACCCTTCATTTTTTGTAATCCCCACATTGTGGCGATCAAGTTTAATCTTCAATCAATTTTTTTTCATGAGAATTTATAAACGAGTCTTAATGGCTCGAACTTTGCTTTGATTAGAAGAGCCAAAAATGGCTCACCACATGTTAAGCATGAGAACCTACCCTAGAACCACCACCACTCAGCAAGAGGGAGAGAGAGAGAGAGAGAGAGAGAGAGAGACCGAGTGTGTGTAGAGAGAAAAAAGTCAAACGTCTCCCTTTCCCTCTCTCAGCCATGCCTGAAAAGTGTTTTAAATCTATAGCAGTGGGCAGACTTGTACCGTATATGGTCAGGAAATGCCCTCCCACCCACCGTGCTTGTGGTTTCAATTAAAGTTGTCAGGATGACATGCCAGGTTGTAGGTGGGCATGGGCACACAGGCACTGGCACATGGCAAAGGCTTTTCCTCCCATTTAGCTGAGCTTGGTGGAACTGAAATATTGGTTTAAAATTGGGTGCTGCTTATCCAGAAGAGAACAGGAAAATGAGCATTGCTGGAAACATCCCTGATGTCCCCCACAAAGTTACCAATGATATGACAAAGCAAGATCCATTTAAAAAGAATCTTGATTTTAAACGAATTGGACATTTAACAGCAAATGTGTTTTGTGAAGAATACACAAATTGAGTCAACTTTAGCCTCTTTATTTGACCTCATCAGTTTCTTGGACCCTGTTGTACCTACAAGGGATGCACTTATCCTTTCAATTAATCCACACCAGTAGGTGCAGAACTAAGAAATTTTATGGGAATATATTTTGAAGAAAGAAAAATTTATGGCAGAAAACCAATCAGATTTGTTTTTAAGTAAATGCCTCTCTTTTTGTTTTGCTTTATAGTAAAGAGATGGGTACTGTCTGATATAGACAAAATCCATGTGTAGTTTTATATATTTTTAGCTTCATGTAAGTCTTGCATTCCAAGCTCTCATTGTATCTTTGTTTAGCAACATAGTTCTTTTTAGTACTCCTTTATTACCGCATCCCTGGGAAAAAAGGTGAAACACATGAAAATGGAGTAATTGCATTCATCCTTACACTATTTTATATAGCATGGAGTTCATCATCTACAGGGAGCGTTGTATAAAAAGAGAATATGCTACAGGACAAAACAATCTGCTTTTTTTTGTTTTGTTACATAACTCACATGCAATCAATTGCAGCAGTGTAAAGTGACAGATTTGTATATTGGTTGATCCAAAGAGATGACATAACAACATACCTATTTACTTGTACAGTACATTGTATCATTTTGACTTGTAATGTGTTATGTTAAAAAATGATTAAAAGATAAACCCACGGTTTCATACTTTTTGTTGCCTTTCTTTTGTTAATTTCCTGTTGGCCAGGCACAGCAGGGTGAGCGGGAGGTGGAGAAGCTCTCCTCCCCGGTCCTCCTGCCTGAAAATTGCCATTCACATACCAAACTGCCAGAGCAGGAAACCACACCACAGTGCAGAGATGAAATGACACAAAATGGAGGCTGGCTTCCAAGTGATATAAAAGCAAAGTTTGGCTCAAGGACGGGCCTAATTGCACTGTGGTGCACCCAGACCTATACTTACACAGTTCCAGGCGCTGTTTCAGCCCAACACTCTCTCACATGGCCAGCTATGATACATAGGGGTGCTATCAGCTTTTTAAAAAATGTTGAGCTTGTAGTCTAAAAGAACTTGAGGTCTGAAAGCACCTCTTGGGTAGCCACAAACTGCTAAAACTGTTGTGTTTGGAAAAAAAAAAAACACCTTTCCACACACAAACACACAGAGACTTTTGAGGGAAAAATGGACAGCAGCTATCAAACTCAATCACTGTTAATGCTAATCTGCAATAACTTTCAATAACACCTGACTCATTCCAACTCAGACTGACCATAGGACCATAAGCCCATATGAAGTCAGGAAAATCATTTCATAATCCAGGGGATGAGCTTTCCAAATTTCAACTTCTCAGCACTTTTATTGTTTCATACATTGTATAGCTTGACATTCTTTTAAAGGAGGGTGACAGAAAAATTGAAATCTTTCTTTTTTTTCTTTAAAAAAAGTCATGCTTTTTGGCTAAAAACAACAACATGATTAGTAGGTACACAACCTCACAAGAAAAAAAGAAAAAAAATGAACGCAATGCAACAATACAAAGCGCTTGTATTTATATACACCTTTAGAGACTCATACACATCCACTCACACACAACAGGCAAGGATAAAGTACAACCTTAGAAAATGATCATGTAGTTTCATTGTGTCCAGTCCACTGTAGAATAACTTGACTTGATCTTCACATGTGCTGGATTCACTTGTAGCCAAAAAAAATTGTACAAACACGTTCTGCAGAGCCAGGATGGGAGCTGGGTCCGCCACTACTGTTGGGCCAAAAAACCCTGGGAGGTAGAGGAGGAGGAGGAGGAGGAGGAGGAGGAGGTGTGGGTGGGTGGGTGGGCGCATGGTGAAAAAGAACTGACCCGCCAAAAGGAAAGAACAGAGGAGGCATTAGACACACTACGGAGCACAGGGGACAAGAGAGCGACCCCGGCACTAGACCACCCCCTGTGCTGAGAAGCACTACACCACAATGGCACACTTCCTCTTCCCAGGTCAGCACCAGATCTCTGGTCTGCTCCCTGCACCATCGGTAGGAGCCAGAGGCCACAAGAGGGCACTAGTGAGGCTCAGCTGCTCATCCACAGAGCCAACGGCGGAACAGCCAGTGCCCACAACCGCACAAAGCAGTCTAAAATATGCTAATGTTAAGGAGTAAAGGGACAGTTGCAAGTCTGAATAGAAGTAACTAAGGCTCTAGACATGTCAAAATCAGAGGCTGAGGTTTTCACAAAACGGACAAGTGTTCCAGGTTATCTGCTACTACTGCAGTTAATGATGCAGAGTTTAAAAAGCAAGATCATGAGGATGAATACTGAAGACAAAGGAAAGTAGATGGTTTGGCTTCATGTCAGCTCGTGCATGCTCGGTCATACATGGCTTCTTCACAAAAGACCGCCAACGCGACCAGGCCCTAGCCTTACTTAATCCTCACCCAATATATGCTTTCACCTTTACTTAGGTTCCGACGGTCAGGTGAGGCAGGCTCTTCATATGTTCAAGGAAACGAAACACTGTAGCAGTTCGAACACAGAGGGCTGCAGTTGAAAGTTGAAATGAACCAAAACCACAACTTGTTCTCCACATCTGCCTAGGTTTGGGGTCATTTAGGTCAAGTCTCGAGCATGTCAATAAAATAGGCTTGTAAGATTCTGGACGAGTTGGGCCATAAACAGAAACAGGGAGCGCGAGACATTTCAAGCCTTCGTTTTATGCCTCATTAAATGCCCACAAACACAAAAAAAAAAAAAGCAAAAAGATCACTGATCTGGAACGTCACTTCTTTTCATGCGCTGTAGGGAAGTCTCTCTAATCAAGGGTGGATTTCTAGGACAAACGGCTCCCCCGACCTTTTTTTGATCACCAACTGAAATGTAGGACATCTACAGTGGCTTTGATATGTGTAATATACACCTCTCAAAAACCACTGACCCAGATAACTGAACGCTGACCACCACTCACATCCCACAGGTTTATTTAGGTCTTTATAAAAGAACCTTAACCCAAGCATATACATGATCTCTGTGTGTGTGTGTGTGTAGCATTTTCCAATGAAATATCAACAGAATGTTTGAGCTGTATAATAAATGTATGTTTGTATGTTTTTATGACAAACAGGTATTTCTAAATTCTTAAAGACAAAAGTATTTAACACAAACATGGCACTGGGTGTCACTGTCCAGCACCTCTGTTCTGCTGTCCATAACTGTGGTATGTTAATCTTCACATATCAATAACAGTGGATAGTGGAAACAGGTCCAACCAACATGTCTTATAACGTATGGTCTACCACCCACACACCCCTCTAACCCCTACCCACCCACACACGCTCTACTTTCAAGAGCTGGATCATTTGAAACTGCAACTGTGACATTATTAAGAGTAGTAATGCCATGGAGGCCATGGTGAAAACACACAAACACGCATATCCCCGTATTCAGGTCCATTAATGCTGCATCATCGTCGTCGTCGTCATCATCATCGTCATCATCATCATCATCATCTACCAACCCTTCATTTTCATTGACATCGACAACAGCAGACTCTCAGCATGACCACGGGCCAACTGCCATATAGCAAAGGTACAAATTAAATAGATATATTTTAAAAAACAAACAAATAATGCATTTGTAAAATTATACAATATGCCCAACCCCCAAGAAATCCCCCAAACCCTTGAGTCCATGCCTCTTCCGAGCCAACGAATAATAATAATAATAATTTTTTAAAAAAAACTATCAAGACAGTCGGAGTCGATTTACACACTTTGGCCCATGATATGTGTCAATGTAGAGACAAGATTGAAATAAATCAAATACAAACAAAACAAAAAGTTGGGAACAAAAAAAACAAACAAACAGTCCAGCCAAATAAACGTTTTCTCTTTGCCAAAGGGGAGGAGACTGGGAGCAGGCCAGTGAGAAAGACAGATAGACACAGGGAGACAGACAGTCAGGATTTCTGAAACTTGTGCACAATCCACCTGTCTGTTCTCTGCTCCGAACTACAGGAGGAGACGTTTCTCAAAAATTCTTCTCGTGCTCTGTCTGTGTACACATCAGTGCTCGATTAACAACAAAATAAACAAAAAAGTAATCAGTGTTTTAAAATAAAAATGGACCAAAACAAGAACAAAAAAAAAAAACAAAAAAAAAAAAAAATTTTGTAACCAAACCAAGGGTGAGTGTAAAAGAAGCAGCAGCTCAATCAATCTTGACGGCGGCGTAGATCTTGCGGATGAACATGTATGCAGCGTAGAAACCGATTGTGCCTGTTAGCAGCCAGAAGGACAACACCATCAGGGCGGTGTAGCCGAAATACAGCAGGGAGGGAATGAACTCCACTATGTCCAGCTGTGATGGGGGGGGGGGGGACAATAAAGAAGAATTACAAGGGCATGAAATCTGAGGTTTATCACATGACGTAAATACATGCAATCCAATTCCTCCAGCACAAATTAAATAGCGCACCTAATAACACTGCTACGTCTAACCAATTAGAAAAACACTCATAGGTCAGGACAAAAATAAAGCGGGACCGCCATCAATGTTAATCAGTATGGAGACAAGTGGGCTCGCTCGCTCACACACACACCAAATTTCACTCTTGAGAAAAGATCATTAAATGCCGACTTAGGCCCCATAGACACATATGGTTCTGTTCAATCAATTAACAGCCCTCTGAACACTCACACAATGCTAAATATCATAAAAACAGTACTGTATTTTCTGGCAAGCAGTCAATCATTAGGGAGAAAACAGGCTGCGGTCCAAGCTATACACTCTGAAGGGGTCTATATGCTGGTGTTTGAGTCCCTGCGTACAGCCAAATTTTAATGTTTTATTTCCTGTTTACCAACAAATATGTTGAAAGTATCAATTCAGGGATCAGACAGAACCAATTATAAAGGTCTTAAGAGCATTTTCTGTGTAGTGTTATATGAGTTCACTGACAGGGCAGAAAGGGTTTCTTTATTTACTCAAAGACAGTGGGTTTTGTGGGATCAATACACAGCAAACAGCTGGGCTTAAAATTCATTTTTCAAAATAGGGGGGAATTCCCCCCTTAGGTTATTCATGTAGGGGGGATTTACACAATTTAGGGGGGGGTCGATTCTGATACCAAGTCAAGAATTGCGATTTCGATACTTCTTCGATACTTTTTTAAACATGTGTTTGATTTTGGGGCCCCCACCACCCTGACATCATCAGTAATATATACTGTAGTGGGATCATTCACAACAGTGGACATCCTAGATTCTGCTTGACTCTCTCCACACACACAATGTTAAATTCATATAGAGTGTATTTAGTTAATAATGTTTTTTTGTATAGCATTTTATAATGCTATATAATGTATAGCATTTTACTAGTAATTACTAGTAGCTAAATATATTTAGTAATTTGAATGCTTCATATTGACGTTTAAACTATAACACTTAGGCATATCTTTAATGTGGTGTGTAGGTCTAATTGAGTGCACATTGGTGATGTGCATAGATATATATACTGTCAGTATATATAGCTATGTGTAATGAGTAGGTGTAATTAATTGAGTAATTAGCCTCCCTTCAGCCTGACGGTTTTAGGCTAGTCGCTAGTGAATAAAAGTTGTGCATAGTGCATAAGGATATGTGGATGCAATTAATTATGTTTTCTATGTAATTAGATAAAATAAATGTTCAAAAAACTAACAAGTCGAAGACAATCTTTCTGGGATCAAGTGTTGACGTGACCTGAGCTAGCAGGATAGTTACCAAGGAACTATTTCCAGATGTAAAAGTTTGCCATGGTTGCGTAGCCTATTTGCGTGAGCGCAAAGTGGTTCTCTCTCTCTCTCTCTCTCTCTCTCTCTCTCTCTCTCTCTCTCTCTCTCTCTCCTCTCTCTCTCTCTCTCTCTCTCTCTCTCTCTCTCTCTCTCTCTCTCTCTCTCTCTCTCTCTCTCTCTCTCTCTCTCTCTCTCTCTCTCTCTCTCGAGCCTGTCAGTTCGACTGGCGACCCACAGTTAGATAAGCAGGTTCCCCCGAGCAGTCTGCATTGCTACACTGAGGGCTTCTCTGTCTGCTGATGTTTTGCTCAAAGGTCCAGGCGGTCCACATATAGCCTTCATGCCATTTCAGCTGAAAACACTTTTCATTTGTTAGCCTACTTAATAAACGTAATGTTAATCTCAAGCCACTCTAAGAAATGGCCGTAGGCCTACTTTTACAGTACAGCACAGCAAAATCTATTCAAATTGCAGTCCGAGGGATATTGTCCATAAAACGTTGTTAAACTTAGCCTATAGGCTAGGATACATGATCACATATTTGGAGATGATTTGAAGTGGGCTCATATGCTTCCATAACGTATTGATGTAAGAAAGAAAAAATGTGGTAACTGATAGTCCTGTTGCAGATGGTTATTACGCATAATAGTTTAAGCAACAATAGCAATAGCTTGTCACTAATAACGACACAAATAAACTAATGAATGTTCATTTAATGAAGTTTCACCATTGTACAGTTTTCCTACATGTATTCATGTTCCAACACAAGCCTACATGTATCCATCATGTTCCAACAGAATAAGTACATGTTGCACCAATTCTGGGCACATGTTGGATACGTGTAGGTTCATGTAGGCTGCTTATAAAAAGGCAATTATTCTGATACATGTAAGTAAGGCGGGTGGTATGACGTTCGGTTGGTCGATCGGTTGGTTGATCAGATGGACGGTCGGAAGGTTTTAGGCACGATTCCCGCGCCATACGTGTGTGTGTGTGTGTGTGTGTATGTCTGCGTCTGCATGAGGCTATGTTCAATTCAACTCAGTAGTTGATTCGTCCGGTCAATAGCACCGCATTCACGCCACTTCATAATTATATTAACGTCATCAGGCAGGCTGTAAAAGTGTATGCGGGAATTTCTCGCATTATGATGGCTAGAGTTGCGGGACTTAAACAAATTATGCGCAATACCCGCAATCCCGCAGTGAAATTTAAGCCCTAAAAAGTCATAAGACCTTTGGAAATGCAGATTTATGGAAAGGGATTTGCTCTTTCGCGAGTGTGGGCCAAACACATGCATATTACACAGAATGCAGCAGCCCCTGTGATTGCATTAACATCACCGAACAACTGGGTGTGAATAACAATGCGCTGAAACTGAACAAAAGAAGGGGCAGCCGTGGCCTACTGATTAACGCTTCAGACTTGTAACCGGAGGGTTGCCGGTTCGAACCCCGACCAGTAGGCACGGCTGAAGTGCCCTTGAGCAAGGCACCTAACCCTTCACTGCTCTCCGAGCGCCGCTGTTGTTGCAGGCAGCTCACTGTGCCGGGATTAGTGTGTGCTTCACCTCACTGTTCGCTGAGTGTGTTTCACTAATATACGGATTAGGATAAATGCAGACACCAAATTTCCCTCACAGGATCAAAAGAGTATATATACTTATACTTCAGAGATCATCGGGTGAAATGCCACTACTGGATGCTTACCTTATTCACAAAGTAAAAGACGGCGTAGACCAGCACATAGAAGGCAGAGCCTCCTGACACCAGAAAGGTCCTCCACCACCATCGATAGTCCTGTAGGGACACAGGTCAGAGTTGAACACACACAGGGACAACCACGTGAGGACACACAGAGGAGGGGCAGGGTGGTAAATATCAACGATTTTAGAGCGGAGCAAGATCAAGGCCTGTTACAAACTTCTTTATTTCCAACTTTTTTTCTGGCCAGTGATCCATCTTGTGCATAGCGCTCTAGACTCTCTAGAAAGCGAAATATATATAAACAAGCTAGAAATATAGAAACAAGCTTGGGAGCTTGGGAGATAAGGGAGGATGTGCTGCTGCTTCATGAGTAGTTTAAGTATTAAAGGGGTACAGTTAAACTTTGGTGCTTTGGATATTTGGGCTAAGCAAAAAAATCTCTCAAGGCGAAGGAGGAGACGTTCTGTGGCATTCGGGAGCAAAAAAACACACTCAATGAATCACATGCGCACGCGCGCACACACACACATGCACGCACAGAAACACACACACACACACAAACACACAGACACATAAACAAACACACACAGAAACACAAACACAGCAACACACACACAGAAACACACACACACACACAGAAACACACACACACAGAAACACAAACACACAAAGGCCCACCTCACCTCAGCACACAGTTGAAAGTAGACCATGACTATACTGATCTGTGAGCAGGACACCACCAGGATGATGAAGACCAGGAAGAGGAACCCAAACAGGTAATAAAACTGGTTCTCCCAAATGGCCTGGAAGAGATGGGAGCACACAGGTTAGAATGCGACTGGCACATTACGCACCAGGCTGTTCACTAGACTAGTGCCAGGCTTAGTGTAACATTACCCTCTTTAATGGTTTAATTTGAATTGTTCCATATTAAGACATTACGCGTGATAGCATATCTAGGGATGTCCCGATCCGATATTTGGATCGGATCGGCCGCTGATATTAGCGAAAAATGCATATCAATATGGGATCGGCCTGCACGGGAAAATCCCGATCCGGACTCCCGATCCAGTTTGTTTTTAAAACTCCGGTCCGTGCACACTGATGTAGGTAAACCATTCCAGTTTTTTTCAGCTTTTCCCCCCAAATCCGGTCCGCGTTTTTCAGCACACCTAGCGACCTGTCCAGCATCCCACTTGTCTGTGCATGTCCCACTAAGAATTTAAAGTTATCGAGCAAACATTTCATGTCACAGTTGAATTAATATAGCCTAATGTTAACCGTGAGTGTCCGCGAGACCCTCTTACATTATTAAGGCTCTTATGCATGCATCCTTGAATTTCCCCTGGGGATCAATAAAGTGTCTGTGTCTGTGTCTGTGTCTGTGTCTGTGTCTGTGTCTGTGTCTGTGTCTGTGTCTGTGTCTGTGTCTGTGTCTGTGTCTGTGTCTGTGTCTGTGTCTGTGTCTGTCTTGCTGCTGACAGCTTTGCCTGTCTAACGAATGTTATCTCCGCGATTTAAGATTGTTTGTGTAATGTATGGGCACAGCACGCACTTTAATTTCCCTATTTTTACAATCGGCTAGCCTAACAAACGCATTTTATTTCAAAAAGCAACCTGGTCAATCGCTAACAACTAAGTGCACCTAGGCCTACAACTCTACACATCCAAAAGGGTAGAAGCTTACAGTAGGCAATCATAACTTTTTTTACCGTTTAGTCTGTGCATCGGCGCAGCCTACGACGATGTGAATTAGTGACAGCTGTTGTCACGGTAAACTTAAGCTCCTGTCTCTAAATAGCAAGTAGGCCTATCTACACTATGTTGCTTGATTTTCTGTAATAAATGCAGCCTGTAGCCTAGGTTATTTCAGCAAATCCAGACCAGTTGTGGCATCAGTTTCGCTTTTAAAACGCAACAGTGAGAGGCTTTTTAGCGCAGTCTCACTTATCATTGATGAGCACAGGAGCAGGCTGACCCTGAGCATGTTGATCACCTTTGTGAAGAAGAATCTCCCCATCATGCTCAGACTGCAGCCAGGGCAAACAGTAGAAATTGAAGGGAGTGTGGAAATGGAGATGGAGCAGTAAAGTGTGGAGGAGATAGCAATACTGTAGAAGGCGTGACAGTTATTTGGGTTGTTATACCCAATTCAGTGTGTGTGTGGTAATTTGACTATTTTCTACTCAGGTTGTGTGTGTGTTGCTTTTATATATAATTTTATATTGTTTACAATATTGTTTACACTGATGGCTTTTTTAAGCCTTGGTTTACACTCTTGAGCAGAGCACTGATGCTAATTCAGTTTGTGTGGTTAATTGACTATTTATTTTCTACTTAGCTTTGTGTGTTTTGCTTTTTTTATACAGTTTACAATATTGTTTGCACTGATGGCTTTTTAAGCCTTGGTTTACACTCTTGTTCAAGAGCAGAGCACTGATGCCAATTCAGGCCTAGTCCACACGTACCAAACCAATCTTTTTTTCCTCCGTCTTCCCTGGAACCGTATCAAGAATATTTGCGTCCAAACGGATCCATCTCAACACGTTACTTCATACCCCAGGCCTATAAGTGGCACTGTACAGAAATTGACCAAAGTTTGTGCTTTACAAACAGACAGAATAGGCTATGACGAAATGGCTAGTGCAAGAAAACCAGAATTGTTTGTGTGGACTGATGGTGAACTGTCAACTGTAAAACTAATAAACTTTATTTTACGGTTTTTGAAGGGTGCAGTCCCGTCCTTTATTTGGCTAACGCAGGTAGGCCTACTAATCACCTTTACTTTCTTTGGTTGTAGGATAGTCTGTGATTCACATTAGTTTTGGCTATCACCGCAATTAGGCTACTAAACGCAAGGCTTACCCAAGTTCTAGGCTATTCTGTCGCCACATTTATAATATTGCTATAAAACCTTCGTTAGTAACAGTCAATACTTTTGCCTGCATCAAATCGTGCATTCGCATTCAGTGTGCTACCATCGGCTTAACGTGAGTTCTAAGCGTCTTTGTATGCTTATGTCTGATTTCACTCGACTGTGAATGCATGTATATATGTTGTAAGACATGTAAAATAAACGAATGACACTGGCACTACGCACAAATTAATGTAGCCTAAACTTACACCGCACTTTCCTAATAACTTAAGTTCTCTCACGTCACTGACAGTAGCTAGAATGCATAAAAAAAACACCAGGAAAAACAGTGTTCAGTCCACCAAGTCATAAGCTATCGGCGCTGCGCAGCACCAGTTGTGATATTTATCTTACGGAGTGTAATCGTAGGTAATGTCATGTATTAGTATAGTACTAGTATATTCTTAGGCAATACTATAAGTGCAAGTCCAGGGCAGCTGAGGTGTGGCGATGACATCATCGATACGCAAGCAGGATGTGCGGTTTCGCTGTCTAAACGAATTCAAACGGGCTACGGTTTCAGATTTTTCCACTCTGGGACCAGGTTTCAGAAAAGTGCGGTTTCGGGCAGTGCGTTTACAGGATTCGTTTGGACGCTCGGCCAAGACGAAGCAAAACCACTGCGTTTAACCTAAAAAGCGTCTCCGTGTGGACAGGCCCTCAGTTTGTGTGGTTAATTGACTATTTATTATTTTGTGTTTATTTAACCCTGTTAAGAATAAACAGGTCAGCTTCTCATTACCAACCATTGTGAATTATTCAAACTAACCTAATTAAGTTGGCTAGTTGTTCTTAAGAGTAAAACCCTTTTCAACATGAGTATAACAACAAAATAAGTAAATATCTTTAATCTTTAATACATGCTTGGATCGGCCGGTATCGGTCGATGCTAAAAGCTACAATATCGGTATCGGATCGGAAGTGCAAAAAGCTGGATCGGGACATCCCTAATATCAACAGTCATTGTGCATATATTTGCTATAAAACTGCAACAATTAATTGATTAATTGATTAGTTGTCAAGTACTCAATTAAAAATCACCAACTATTTTGGTAGTTGGGTAACCAGTTTGTGTAATTCTAACAGATATCTTTGGGATGTAGTCAAAACAAGGGATGTGGGGGATTTAATTTTTGACATTTTCTGTCATTTTATCAATCAACCAACTGATTGATAAATCAATTAAAAGAATCAACAGATTAATTGACTTGTTAGCTGCAGCCCGAATTTGCACATATTGTTCTAATGCAATAACCAAGTACACAAAAGTAGTTCCATCCTCCATCCAGAAAACTTCAGAAAAGGTGGAGTGAGGTGCGGTGGCTGACTTACACTGAAGATGAAGAACAGCTCGATGAACATGGCCCCAAACGGTAGGATTCCGGCCATCAGGATCCTACAGGGTAACGAACACGCATGATCACAGTACCCAAAACATAAATATATATGGTCTGTAGCAGGCCTTCTCAATCACCAGCAGCTCAAGATTATCTTACTGGTTAAAGGAGACGTTCGGTGTGATATTGACCTAAAATAATTCCGTGGATATGCATGAATTCCAGTTGCTGCTACTGGAAGCAACTTGAATCCATGCATTTCCACAGAATTATTTTTGGAATCTGATCCCCTGTTCATTCGTACTCGTCCCTCGACTTATCGTGACTAAATTCAAGAAGGCGAACGGTAAACTTCCTGAACTGTCTGTATAAACCGTCTTGTAAATAAACTACCAGTGCTTTTTCAAAGTTCTCAATGTCTTGTTTTAAATGTCAAGGCCCTCGGAAGTCTACCAATGAAGTGTGGAGCTACTTTGAGCCTCGTAAATGGTGTAAAACAGTGATTTATTTGCATGGCTAGACCGATGCCCGAGACACTCCCATTAAAAACCTGTTGGTAGCATTGGCTAACTAGCGCCAGATTTCGGAGTGCAGGGGACAAGCCAAGATGAGCTATGAGACAGAAGTTCACACTCGGTATCATGTTTCAACACACTTTAGGTCAATATCACACCGAACTTCTCCTTAAATACGTATTAAAGTAGGATTTGAAAGAAAGACTTAGTGCCTGCACTGTAGCACTTTTCTCAGTGGTGGTTAAAGTGCACAATGTTATTGTTCCTATTACTCCTAAGTACTAATGATGAGTGCAAATGATCCACTCCAATTATCAGATTTACCACTGCATACAGGTTAAATGTATACTATGCAGGTTCTGTAGAGTTCCCCCTCGAGTTGCGATATATTTAGATTTTAGTCTGCCATTGTAAATAGCCTACTTCTCGTGGCGTGTTCCCCCTGTACACAATGAAAAACTATCTCCAAAGAGCTATACTGTCCTACAAAGGCATAAGGCAGTAACTGACGGAGTTAAAAAAAAAAAAAAAATACTTCAAAGTTTTTTGTTTTGTCTACACAAATATATTATAGGTAAAGCAATGAAAATCTGATGACTTGTTGCCCTGATGAAGAAATGTGTGTATATACACACTACAGAGAAGAAGTAGACCTGCTGGCTAAATGGTGCAAAGACAACAACCTCCTGCTAAATGTCAGCAAGACCAAGGAGAGTGTTGTCAACTTTCAGAGAGGCCACAAACAACTGCCACCACTGTCCATCGACAGAGATGCTGTGGAGAGAGTGAGCAGCACAAAATTTCTGGGGGTGCACATCAGCGACGACCTCTCCTGGACCACCAACACAGCATCACTGGCGAAGAAAGCCCAGCAGCGCCTCTACTTCTTGCGCAAATTGAAGAAGGCAAGTGCCACGCCTCCTGTCATGACTACATTCTACAGAGGGACCATCGAGAGCATCGTCTCCAGCAGCATCACAGTGTGGGGCGGAAGCTGCACAGATCAGAACAGGAAGACCCTCCAGCGCACTGTTAACACAGCTAAGAGGATCATTGGAGCACCACTCCCCTCCCTGCAGGACATTTACACCACCCGCCTCACCCGCAAAGCACTAATGATTTTCAAGGATACAACCCACCCTGCACACGAACTGTTCAGCCTCCTGCCCTCTGGAAAGCGGTACAGGAGCCTCCGCTCCCGCACCACCAGACTGGCAAGTAGCTTCATCCACCAAGCAATCAGGATGCTGAACACTCTACCCACTCTCCCATCACTGACAGCCCCCCCCACCCACCAGCCAGCCAGGAACCTAGGAAACTAGGATCCTGTCTACCCTAACCCCCCCCAACACCGCCCTGTGGAACTGCACTGTGACTGCGCAGCCTAACGTGTTGCTGCTTCACATCAAGCCTGATATACTTGAAATCACTGCATACTGCATATCAATGTAAATATACAGGTCACACAAGCACAAGTTTAAACTTCATGTAACTGTTAAGACTATATAAATATACAACACAACTACCTCTATTTTTTTTATATATATGTCCTATATTTCTATTTTGATACATACATGTTCTATATTTCAGTCTTGCACTTTAATTTAATGTTTATTGTCTATGGCTATGTCTATAGTATGTCTATGTCTGTATTTAAAGCATGTCTATGTCTGCATGGGAAAGTAAGAAACGAAATTTCAATTCTTTGTATGACCAGTGCATGTAAAGAAATTGACAATAAAAGCCGACTTGACTTGATATAAAAAAAGTTGACCTTTGACCCTTATTTGTCAGATACTGTACTCTGTCTTTGTATTATGTACTAAAAATAAGGAGTCGTGCAAAGGCAAAAGGCAGTAACTGACATATAATCAATATTTGCTGGCAAAGGCAGAGTACGGTAACTGAAGTTGTGCATTGAAGATCAAAGCCAAAGAACGGTAACTGCAGTTGCGGCTTTCTGCCATTGTTGCTTTTATGGTTTGGGGAGTTACAGTGAATACAACCCTCTTTTTTTTCGAACAAACAGTCAAATTGAGTAGAGATATTTATCCACATGATAAAGGAAGTCTTTAATATTTGTCGACTAAAAATGCAGTTACTGCCTTTTGCCTTTGTAGGGCAGAAGATGTCAGTATGATGTCTTCAGGCCACTATTCTTGAAGTTGCATGGCTGGTTCTCTCGTTAGCGACTCCCAATGGCTGTGCTGTTTGGCTATGCTAGGTGAACAATTCCCCTATTACTATTATTCCCTATTTTTATTATTATTATTATTATTATTATTATTATTATTAAGTTTGTTTACCATCAAATAAAAATAAAAATAAGGTCATGGAAAATCTTGCATAGTGTACCTTTAACTCATTGAATGCCAAGCTGTTTTCGGAAGCTTTGTCCTAGAGTGCCAGCAATATAGACCATTGTTGATGATTTTTGTACAGCCACATCATATTCTGTGTTATAGGAACACATACAATGGCTCGTTTAAAAGTTGACACTTTAAGCTCTCAGTGGGTGCAAACCGTGTATTTTTACACGCCTCTGTTCCTGAGAAATCCCAAGCTAAACAGTGGCTAGTTTTCATCAAAATCGCTGTTTTTTTTTCTAGAAATGGAGATATAACGTCTTTCATGAAATATGAAGTGTTGCCTGTAAACTTTCCGGGAAGTGATCAGCGAGACCTGGCGAGACTGCCACCTAGTGATAGACCCACGAAAATGGCCTGGTTTTGAGATGACGTGCATGCGTCACTGATTCAACCCAAAGCGCCAACCGAGTTATGATAAAATGTCCAGATAAAATGTCCAGATTGTGCGTTTTCGATAGTCATATCGTAATTTAAAAGAAAAAGCTAAAAACGTAATATTACGTTTTTGGCACTCAACGCATGGGAAGGTGGCACTCAATGAGTTAACAAAATAAAATAGGCTGAAAAATACTTTAGTTAAAATTAATTATTATTATCTTTACACATAGGATTTCAAAACAACTCCTATCTCACTGGAATGCGGAGTTACAACTGTACTTTGTCCACCCTATTATGTCACAAACTTAGAAACTCAACTGATGTTCCCACTGCCAACATCTCCTTGGATTTTTTTTTTTTTTTTTCCATTTTTGAAATGTATTTCTAGTAAATCAAAATGCATTTCATTATTTAGGGAATTAATTATACTGCCATTATACTGCCAATAATTAGGCTACCAATGCTTAAATTAAAATAATTTTAGTCATGTGATGGAAAGGAATCTAGCCCAAAAAGAAACATAAGCAGAGCAAGTGTCTCGCTTTAAATGAAAAGGAGAAGAGCTATTTAAACTGTAACCCTATGTATCATTAGGCGTATGCCTATAAATCACTGATGCTGTTGTAGTGCGAGCATCTTTTTTGTTGTGCGGCTCTTGAGTGGTGTGGTGTTCTTCCGGCTCTTCATGCTGAACTGGTTAGCCAGCCCTGACTTTGATTAGCAAGCTCAGTGATTGGTTTAAGGCTATACATACATCAAAACATGTTTAAGGCTGCACATACATCAAAACATGTTTAAGGCTGCACATACCTCAAAACATGTTTAGTCAGTAGGACAAAAGATACAAAAAAGTCGCCAGCTTTCTCAGCACATGACACTTAGTCATCATGTCTTCAGATGGCTGTGCCCATTAGAAGCTTTCACTCAACTGAGCCTGACAGACTGAATACCATGAGATGCTGTTAAAGCTGTAATCAACTTATTCAGCTACCTGTAATTGTTTCTACCTAGTTAATTGTTCAAATTCAAAACATCAAATTAGCCATTACTCTATTCCATGTTGCACTTATACAAGCCCAAAACAGAAAAAGTTGGGATGTTGTGTAAAATGTGAATAAAAACAGAATGTAATAATCTGCAACTTTCTTAAACTCATATTTCGTTGCAAAAAGGACACAGACAACATATCAACTGTTGAAAATGACAAATTTGACCATTTCATGGAAAATTTATGTTAATTTCGAATTTGATACCAGCAACATGTTTTAAAAAAAAGTTGGGACGGGGCTAACAAAATGCTAGAAAAGTTGTGTAATGATAAAGAAAACAAAAGGAGGAATATTTCACAACTAATCAAGGTAACTGGCAACACGATTGGATATGAAAAAGAGCATCCCAGAGAGGCAGGGTCCCTTAGAAGTAAAGATGTAGGGCTATTCTTCACTCTGTGTAAACCTGTGTGCACAAATGATGAAACAATGTATTTTTAATGTTTCTTAAGATGCAATTGTGAAGTATTTGGGGAGTTCATCATCTACAGGACATAATATTATTAAAACATTCAGAGAATCCAGAGAAATCTTAGCAAACAAGGGAAAGAGCTGAAAAACAAATTGGATGGCCATGGTCTTTTGGACCTCAGATGGCACTGCATCAACACCAGACCCGTTTCCAGACCTGTCATTGTTGGGGCTCAGGAAAACCTCTGATAAATAGTGTCTATGTGCACAATATGATACTCAATTCAAAAACTGCAGCCAAGATTGTAACAGTCAAAACAGCCAACATTGTATTGATACATGATACAGAAAATACCACCATCTTATCTGGGCCTAAAATGGACTGAGGTAACATGGAAAAAGGTCCTGTGTTTATACCAATCAAAATTTGCCATTCTTTAAAAAAAATCATGGACTCATCTGGGCTAAAGAGGAGAGGGCCTATTCAAGTATCCAACATATTCAACTTGTTTTAGTGTTCAGTTCAAAACCCAACATCTATGATGGTGTGGAGGAGCATTAGTGCCTACAGCATGGTCATCTTGCACATTTGGCAAAGCACAATCAATTCTGAATGATGTATACAGGTTTTGAGCAACATATACTCCCATCCAGGCAATGTATTTTCCAGGGAAGACCTTGAATATTTCAGGAAAACAATGGCAAAAAAAATTCTGCACATATTTAAATAGTATTTCTCCACAGAGGAAGAGTCCAGGTGCTGAAATGGCCTGTCTGCAGTCCAGATTTGTCAAATTAGGTGCATAATGGAATGACTAAGAATACCCCATGCTGTTGAGCAACTGAAATCATATATCCGGACGACGGGGAGTAATGGGACAACATTTCACTCTCAAAACTCTAGTAACTGGTCTCCTCAGTTCCTAAACATTTACAATATTTTGTTCATTGAAGAGTTGAAGCAGCACAGTGGTAAACATGCTCCTGTCCCAACTTTTTTTGAAACATGTTGCTGGCATCAAATTCAAATTTAACATATATTTTCCATGAAATAGTCCACATTTTCATTTTCAACATTTGATATATTGTCTGTCCTTTTTGCTGATAAATATTGGTTTACGAGACTTGTATAATATCACATTCTGTTTTTATTTGCATTTTACAAAATGTCCCAACTTTTTCTGTTTTGGGGTTGTACATCACACTGACAAAGTACCATCTCAGAAAGAAAGAGGGAACAACTTCCATGTTACTCTACACAAATCAATGACTACATATGTATATCTATATATTTCTAATAATATAATATCTATATACTTATATACAGTCATTGACACAAACAAAGTTGAATTTGTACAGGCAAGACACTTACCCTACAAACTTGTTCATGTACCAGCGCTGCTCGGGCACCTGTCGCGGGATCTGATTGGTGCGCACCGGGTTATCATAGGGCTGCTTGCGGAAGCCGAAGTAGTAGCCCAGGTAGACAAGCGGCATGGAGATGCCGAACCACATGCATAGCAGAGCCAGCATGGTTGTGAAGGGCACCTGTGGGAGTTCACCAGCAGCCATGAAAATATGCCCATGGAAACAAAATCAGATGGGTACGAGACAGGTACATGCGGAAAACATACATCTGTACACTGACAACAAAAAAACAACATAAAAAAACACATACATAAAGAACAAGCAAGAAAAAAAATGAAAAAAGCAATCACACATAGTGGACATACAAAGCATACTCACCGCTCCTGAAGAGTGCTCTCCCCAGATAAAGCAATTTAGCACAAAGCAGATACTGAAAACCACACCAGGGTAGAGAGTGGCCGTCTGCGTAGAGTAGAAACAACAACAGTCTACATCACTCAAATGTAGCCATAAGAGTCAACCCAGCGAGTTATAGTGTATTTAGAGCATGCAATCTAGAATTGTGGATTTCCCATATGCCTGCTCATAACATTAAATAACGGTAACAAATAAATGTAGAGTCATATCATGTGGAGTTTATTTTTGGAAAGAAGCCGTGTAATAAGCGGGACAATGTATAGAAGGACGGTCATTATCGGAAAATAAGTCCTACATACATTATCCCTTATCTCTCTCTCTAACTTTAGACATAAATAAATCAGATCCAGAACATATTTTTAACCTCACTCATGTCCACACACAGTTGGGTATTTCTAAAAACAAATAGTTTTCCTCCTTCGAATATTAAAATAATTCCATATAAATAAATATTATAATTTTGTGTGGCAGAAAGGCCAAAATGTATAAAATAATCTGAGTCATCACTACTACAGAGCACATACACTTTATAATACATTGCATTTTGAGGGTAATATGGTACAGGATCCCTCCAAACATTAACCTTTCACTCCTCTAATTGTAGTCACCCTATATTGAGAAGTGGAGTAGTTCTGGAGGAAGTTTGTGTAAGAGAACCAGAAGGGGACATTCAGAAAGACTCACACAGAATGCTCCCTTCCTCCACCGGTGGCCCTTCAGTGTGCGGTAAAGTCTGCCAGCAAAGTATCCACCAAACAACCTGCACAAGACACAGCCAATCAAATCCTTTAACAAATCATTCAAGAGATTAGCAATGATAACACAAGTTACAGAGACGTCCGGAGGATACATACAGAAGTACACTAAAAAACAGAATACACAAAAACAAAATCGATCAGACACAAGATTTAAATTAATACCCATGCACATGACTAGTCCTGCGGCCTATGTATATTGTGGTGTGTGCGTGTGAGTTGGGTGCATGTGAGCTGGGTGCGTGTGAGCTGCTTACCCCATGAACATAAAGAGGAAACAGGCTGTGGTCATCAAAGCGCCTCGGCTGGAGGGAGACAGCATTCCCAGCATGGCCACAACTATAAAAACAAACAAATCAAGGAAATATGTTTGTTTTTTAGCAGACACTTTTGTCCAAAGCAACTTACAATGCAAACACAAATATCCCTAAGACATGCAGAAATCCAACCAGAAAGAGTAGTCTCATCAGTTGGGAAAGGCAGGTAAAATTGAGTATCATCCACAAAACAGTGATAGGCAATTACGTGGGATAGTAGATAAATAGTGTAAATGGAGAACAAAAGGGGCCCCCAGTACTGATCCCTGAGGTACACCTGTGGTGAAGTCGTGAGACCATCCTTTGAGGCAGGATGCAAACCAATTAAGAGCTTTCCCTGAAATCCCTAGCTTAGATAGCGTAGAGGGGAGAATGTTTTATTTCACTGTGTCTGCAGATAAGTCAAAAAAGGCTGCAGATACATCAAGCACAATGTAAACCTGATGACTGAGCAGAGGCTTAATTACTTTCAAAGCTTCAGTCACAGAGAAGAGTAGTTTTGGTAGAATGACTGTTCTTGAAACCAGACTGCTTAGGGTCTAGCAGGTTGTTCCGTAAAGAACCTTTGACAAGTGTCTGCCTGTAAAATAGTGGGCATGATGGACTGCAGAAAAGTGGATGGAATGGGATCCAGCAGGCATGAAAATATATGAAATATCTGCACCATCTACTGTGCTCCTTGCTGATGTACTACTTTATAGCTGCCTATTTCAAGGACTCAAAGGGGGATCTTTGCAAATACAAATATCCCTATTAATAGTATATCTGAGAGACATTCTACATCATCATATTGCCATAATAAGAGATAATTCAGCAGACATTTTCCCATAAATGAATGAAAAACCCTGTTACCCTGTAAACCGAGACATCTATAAAGATAGGTTACAGGTTACAGTTTGCGTAAGAGATTAGCAAAACTGGTTGTGTGGCATTCCACTACAAATCTGTGCAAAATATTGGCTCAAGGGAATTGCAGGGTTACAGAGCAATACTGAAACTTTTCCTTTAACACACATTCTACAGGTTAAATGCTACAAAAGGTAGAGAACAGAATCCCAGAGAGCTCATGGTGTTCACCGCTCCTTCCAAACTCTTAAAGCAACATGCTGATTTGCTAGAATGAATTACATCTTGGTCCAAGCTGGGATGTTTGTTTCCCATGTATAGAGCCAGGACTGTGCACAACACTAGAGTTTTGAGCTGATTAGAGAATGGCAAGAGCACGATGAGCAATTTGCTGAATTTGACAAAAACTGTACATGATTAGAATCCCGGACTGCACCTTTAATTGTCATATAGAAACTTGGTGGGCATGTAACCCCATATGGATAGCATGGAACCATCGTTTTTCGTGTTGATCTGTAGCCCCCCCCCCGCTGGACTGCACCCCCCAAAAGGAGGGTAGGGCAGACACAGTTTTCTGTGAATATCTCGAGAACCATAAGGTTTAGGAGGACCATTTTTTTTTGTATGTTGATCTCAAGGGGCCATGTCAACCCATTCCATAACCACTCATTTCATGTATAGCGCCACCTAGTTAAACACAAAAAAGTAAAAATGAGGTGTTGTAATGGCAGGTATCTGTGACCTAACATAGTCAAAACTGCACGAAATTGGAAGTGTAGGATCATTCTGACACCCTCTGAATGCACGCCAAGTTTCGTGGAATTCCGTTCATGGGGGGCCACACAATAAATTAATTTATGTTACTATACACCAACTGGCCTGTAGGTGGCCGGAGACAGTTTTCTGTGAATATCTCGAGAACCGTAGGGCCTAGGAGGTCCACCTTTTTTTTGTATGTTGGTCTTAAGGGGGCATGTCAACCCATCCCATTACCACTTATTTCATGTATAGCGCCACCTAGTTAAAAATTAAAAAGCAAAAAATTAGGTGTTTTCATCACAATATCTCTGGCTGACATGGTCAAAACTGCACGAAATTGAAAGTGTAGGATCATTATGACACCCTCCGAATGCATGCCAAGTTTTGTGGACTTTCGTTCATGGGGGGCCTTACAATAAAATAATTTATGTGTACATTTAGTGACCGTACACCAACAAGGATTCCCGGGACACTGAAAGACCGGGGTACACGAAACTTGGTGGGCATGTAACCCCACATGGATAGCATGGAACCATCGTTTTTTTGTTTTGATCTGTAGCCCCCCCGCTGTACTGGACCCCCCGAAAGGAGGGTAGGGCAGACACAGTTTTCTGTGAATATTTTGAGAACCGTAGGGCCTAGGATGACTAATTTTTTCGGTATGTTTGCCTCCAGGGGTCATGTTAACCCATTCCATGTGCACACATGTGCATAAACAGATACACACGCACACACATTCACAATAATCATACGTATGACACATACTTACACAGTAGACATAGGTATGCATGCATGCACATGGACAAACACACATACGCAGGCAAACACACAAGCACGCACACACACACACACCCACACACATAAACATAAACGTGTGCACGCACACATGCACACAATTCAAGAATTTCTCAGAATTATGAACAGGCAAGATGGGGGTGGGGTTGTATAAAATGAATTTTACATGTGAAATCTATGAACTAATCATGTTTTGGTACTTGTTGTCTAGCAGATACCAGTGAGAATTGAGTGTGGATAATGCATAAGACAGTTAGAATCATATAGGCCTTTCAGCGTGATTTATTTTTGTGGAAAAAATGTGCTGGACTGGGCGGCGGTCATATTTTGTACCGCTCTGCGGTACATCTAGTTTCTATAATATCAAATGGACACTACATAGCTTTTTTTTCCTTCATGTGCTTTGTACATGTGAAAAAGAGTAGGGTTAAAAGAGTAGTAGAACTCACAGATCACAATAAGGATCATGCAGAAAAGCTGGATGCCAGACCCCAGCAGAGAGCTGAGGATCATGGGATACTGAGGTGGGCGGAACACATCGCCATGGACATTCTTCCAGCCTGACTCCTCCATGGTGTCCTCCTGTGAGATAGTGGAGGACAAAGCAGAGAGAGAGAGAAAGAAAGAAGGAAAGAATGAGAAAAGGAGAGAGAAAGAAAGAAAGAGAAACACAATTGAATATAAAAGAGGGAAGAAATAAAATAGACTTTCTCCGAACAATATAATGACTGTGATATCTGTCTTTTGTTGCTTTATTTCAGCGCTATTATTTTACTTGTTAAAGGAGAATTCCGGTGTGATATTGACCTAAAGTGTGTTGAAACATGATACCGAGTGTGAACGTATGTCTCATAGGCCATCTCGGCTTGTCCCCTGCACTCCAAAATCTGGCGCTAGTTAGCCGATGCTACCAACAGCTTTTTCAATGGTGGTGCTTTGGCATCGGGCTAGCCATGCAAATAAATCACTGTTTTACACCATTTACGAGGCTCAATGTATCTCCACACTTCATTGGTAGACTTCCGAGGGCCCTGACATTTAAAACGAGACATTGAGAACTTTGAAAAAGCATTGGTAGTTTACTTACAAGACGATTTATACAGACAGTATCTTCACGAAGTTCAGCGTTTGCAGCCATCTTGAATTTAGTCACGATAAGTCGAGCGAAGAGTAAGAATGAACAGATATGATAAGGGATCAGATTCCAAAAAAAATTCTGTGGAAATGCATGGATTCCAGTTTCTTCCAGTAGCAGCAACTGGAATCCATGCATTTCCACGGAATTATTTTTGGAATCTGATCCCTTATCATACCTGTTCATTCTTACTCGTCGCTCGATTTATCGTGACTAAATTCAAGATGGCTGCAAACGCTAAATTTCGTGAAGATACTGTCTGTATAAATCGTCTTGTTAGTAAACTACCAGTGCTGTTTCAAAGTTCTCAATGTCTCGTTTTAATGTTGTCGTAAATGGTGTAAAACAGTGATTTATTTGCATGGTTAGCCCGATGCCGAAGCACCACCATTGAAAAAGCTGTTGGTAGCATCGGCTAACTAGCGCCAGATTTTGGAGTGCAGGGGACAAGCCGAGATGGGCTATGAGACATACGTTCACACTCGGTATCATGTTTCAACACACTTTAGGTCAATATCACACCGGAATTCTCCTTTAACATAAAAACAAAAATGTACACGAGTGTATAAAATACACAGAATATTTTAAACAACCTTTTCACCGTTCCTCATTAAAAGTGGTAGTGATGAGTGACAGCACAGGCTTAAGTGCTTTTGGTGCCTTAATAAAGCGCTATAACATTATAAAATGCAGGTTGCTATTGTTATAACAGTAGCAGCCTGATTTGTTGAACTGAGCTGCAGATCACAGATAGAGGAGTAGCTTACAATGTCATCCTCCCTGTTGTAGTTTGCGATGTCCTTCCTCAGGGTCCTGATGATGATCATGCTCAGGATGCCTGGGGGTTAAATGTAAAGCAGACAGGATCAGTATAAGTGAATGAATGAAAGTACTTTGCTGCTTGTTGTCCAAAGTTGAAATAAAATGTTGTGGTAACACAATATATGCAAAATAAGCCTATTTAATATGTTTTCAATTAATTCATTAATTTACCATATTTTCCTACGGACATTCTGTCCATTTATATTATACAACACGTGAAACCATCCAATTTTCGGCTGTAGCCGGCGAACGTAAACCCTGAAGGGAATTTGTGGCCTTGAAAATGTCTCTTCTGTTGTAGAAGCTAACAGCAGGAGAGATCTCTGCTGTTGCCCTAGCCCACCCACCTGACAGGAAGAAGACCACCACCACAGAGTTGACTATGGAGAACCAGTGGATCTGCACGTCGCTCATGGTGAGGTAGGTGTCCCAGCGGGAAGCCCATTTCACCTCGCTCTCCTGCGTGGGAAGAAGATCAGACAGAGGCAAGATGAGGTGATACAAATTCTCATTATTTATCTCTCTGCTTTTGGAATGCCCTGCCTATTGGTTTCTCGGAGTTATCTATTATGGCAATTGACAGAATTGGGCAGCCGTGGCCTACTGGTTAGCGCTTCGGACTTGTAACCAGAGGGTTGCTGGTTCGAACCCCGACCAGTAGGAACGGCTGAAGTGCCCTTGAGCAAGGCACACAACCCCTCACTGCTCCCCGAGCGCCACTGTTGTAGCAGGCAGCTCACTGCGCCGGGATTAGTGTGTGCTTCACCTCACTGTGTTCACTGTGTGCTGAATGTGTTTCACTAATTCACGGATTGGGATAAATGCAGAGACCAAATTTCCCTCACGGGATCAAAAGAGTATATATACTTAGAATCTCTGTAGCTAGAACTGAGAGGTGCAAGTAACCAAATTAAAAAATTCAAAATTACATTATTGTGTTTTCAAGAAAGACAAGCTTTCAAATGGTGCCTATATCAAGAATATTGATCAACACATTACAGAGATGAGGGCATTCAATGTGTTCTGATTGTATGTTTCTCTTTAAGTCAGCAGTGGAGATATATGCCTGTAAAGTTTACTACCAGTGGGACGCTACCCGTCCCTTTGTTTGGGCACCGCTATACCTATGATTGTGTCAATGAATTTGCATTCACTGTCAAAAACTTTATGTTATGTCTGCTGGCATTTGGGCTTTTAAAAAGCTTCAAAAAAAAGCTTTAAGCTGCGCTTAAAAGTCTAGCTAGAGAATAGCATTCTGGCCAAAGTAATCTAATCTATTAGCTGTAACATTAGTAATTTATCAGGTCTCGCATCCGTTGATGACTGAAATAATAGTGGACTTGATACATGGATATATCTTTAAAGGTAAACTATGCAGTATTGGCAATTTCCTTACTATTTTTTTTCGGTTTTTGCTTATTTTTCACATGCTCTGTCATGACGAATGTCTAAGAAACTACATCGCTACCTTTTTCTAGCCGGTGCCTGGCGTGTATGTGTATTTGAATGCAGTAAAGCAATTCGTTACACTCGTTATACTTCCTGACACTGAGGCCGTCGGCCTGCCGGCCCACAGTTGCAAGGGTGGTTTTTCCGCTCACAGGCGCTAGGGGGAAGCAAGACGGCCACCATTCACCCGAAAAAAGTCATATAACCATTCCAATGACTCTGAAGCTGGTAAATGAAGGTAAATGAAGGTAAATTAAGCTAAAAACCTGCATAGTGTGCCTTTAAGTGGACTATAAAAGTGGACAGTAAAAATTTGAGAATTTTTGATAGACGACAGTCTATGATTATCATCAATAAACTGTGTTGGGTCAGCTGGCAAGCGAAGTGATGCTAGACCACATGCAATAAATTAGCGGGGTAAGCCCATTTCATTACAAGGCTTAGGGCTGGGACGGTAACAGCATTACTGCAATAGCGCCTTCACGTGACGCCTACCGCGGGTCTGAGCTCGTCACCATCATCATCTCAAAAAATAGAAAAATAAAATACAAAAAAAATCCATGAAACATTGGCCTGCACATGTGTGCACATAGTGTTTAATGTTGTGACGTGTAATGTGAGGAACCATCTTGACATGGATTCAAGGTTTTCGAAACAAAACTTATCAACAAAAGATGAAGCAAACCAGACCTTTCGCATGTGTGTTGGGGAGCGCAATGTTCCAACGTTACATTTGTTTAGATGTGAGAGTAGGGGAGAACTGGCACAATCTTAACACTTTTCTATTCTCTCCGTTCAAACTCGATTTACACAAAGACGTTAAGACTTGAAAGCTGTGAAATTTGGCCAGAAAGGAGTCATACTGTACATGTTTACTCCATGAAAGTTGAAACAGACTTAAAAAATATGTTCTAGTTTGTTAAGAATTTAACTTAGCAGTGACATGTATCCTAGGGCCTACCTTTGTTACAACTTGACTCTACCGGTCTACCTGTCTGCCTTAACCCTGCCCAACCCTGTTCTGGGAGTGCCGCAGGATATAGAGGTATGTTCCACCCTGTCTTTGTGCTCTAAGCGGCTTGACAAGAGGATGTGGGCAGAACGAGGGGAATGAGTGTGCTGTGGGAAGAGTGCAATAGTGTCACACTGTGCCACGCCACACGGTGTTGCACTGCACCGTACCTCCCAGTGCACGGAGTAGGTGAACAGGATGCTGTTCTCCTTGGCTGGGTCAATCTCCTGAGGGACCGAGCCACTGGCTTCAGGAAGGACACATGTTCCCTTGTCATCTGCCTTCAGGTCTGAGAGAGGGAAAGGAATTGTAAGGGTAATAATGCAGCAGAAAACTAATCAAGAAGAAATAGAACATGTATTACAATGTAATATGTAATTGTTTAATATATGTAATGTGCAATTGTTTAATACAATGTATGTAATAGATAGATAACATAAAATGACAACTACAAGATTATTGTCATAATGAAATAATATGTAATAATGAAGTATAACTGAAAGTACATGAGGGTCATTCCACGTCAGTTCAACCAGGGCCCACGCACTTAGGTCTCAAAAAATTCTGAAAAAATTACCAGGTGTACCTATGTTACCCAGGAGACACACTGTAAAATGACTCTTATGTAAGATCAATACTTTCCAAGATACAGGCAGTTTTACAGGGGGGGGGGGGGGAGCCTCCTACATGGTTTAGTTCTTGCGCTGTGGGCTTGTGAACTTTGACAAAAAAAAGAGCCCGAACAAAATCGACACCCCCCTCCCCCTGTAAAACTGGCTGTATCTTGGAAAGTATTGATCTTACATAAGAGTAATTTTACAGTGTGTCTCCTGGGTAACATAGGTACACCTGGTAATTTTTTCAGAATTTTTTGAGCCCTAAGTGCGTGGGCCCTGGTTGAATTGACGTGGAATGACCCATGAGTAAAAGAGCTCACCATCTGTCCTAACACTCTGAGGGACCACCTCAAAGCGCACTACTCTGAAGTTGTCCTCCTCCTCTCCCTCCACCTTCTCTCTGTGGTAGTACAGGATGAAGGAGAGGTGGTTGTGCAAGTAGAACTGCGGAATGGGTGAGGAAACAGAACAAACAGAGGAACAGGTCACATGAAGTTACTGATCAACAGAGCTAGCAGCTAGTCAAACAATGGAAGGATTTCAAGTAGTGCAGTGTGCTTAGTCATCAATCAACAAACGGTGACAATAGCAATGAAAAAAAAAATACAAAAATAAATCTGTTCAGCAATGACAGTTTAGTTGGACTGGATGTGACCACATCACAGCCACTGTACACATGAGAGAATGCACTACCTTGTTATTCTCTGTGAATCCCAGTCTGTAGCCATGCTCAAACTGAACATCTTTCACCAGGTCTTTCTTCTCCTCCTCTCCCCCTGCCTCTCGGTTAGGGTAGTACTCCAGACGGGTGGCTACCGGCAGGTTATCTGCAATCCTGATGTGACAAAGCAAAGGGTCAATTAACCAATCAAGAGCATAAAATAATTCAATCCCTGGAGTCAAAATCATCTTACAGTAGAGAACTAGGTTAGTGTCTTTATACTAAAAACAATACCAAATAGATTTTACATTCAGATATTTCATACATATTTCATTCATATTTTTTTTTTAACTGTTATATTAAATCTACTATCAATATCTCATTGCTCCTACGAATAATACATTTAAATGTTAAAACAGCTTGCCATGCATGCACACACAATGGTAGGCTAAAGCTCCGCTTTCTAGTTTATCCAGTGTAGGCGGTTTGCCATAAGGTATGTTAAAACCGCTTGCCATAGAACTGCCAGGTCATGGACAACGGCATTTGCAAGCAAGCTAATCTAACAGGGACTCTACTTTTTTAAGTTAATTCAGTGTGTTCCCAGATGCTTCAAGAAATGTAATGTCTTAACCCATAACACGCAATAGTGTTGAACATGTTAGGCTACATGTCGGTGTTGAAGTGTTTAGATTCCCAGCGCTAGCCATTTTAACAGCAACTATGGCTATGCACTAACACCAGTCAGCTGAGTTTAATTAGCGATAATGTACGGAGATGGTTTCGTAGCCTCTTTGAGAGCTCATTGACATCAGGTATGTAACCTACATATATTTATGTTTTTGCCAGCTAACTTTTAACATGATCTTCAAATTCATTGTGATGCTATATGGGCCTCATGCACATGAAAGATTAATATCATGCCATTATGTTGTTTAGAACACACCGTAAAATACAGTTTTCACCTTACAACTTTGCTGATAACATTTCAAATAAATGCCAGTTAGCGCATTAGCAAGGATATTTTGTAACATATAAGCTACTGTTGATGTTGTTTCATAGCCTTTTGCTTGTGTGTAGTTAGGCCCACTGCTAGATTTTGACAGGAGCTCGCGATATCGCTTTAAAGTAAGCTACTTGGGCTCATGCAAGCTGTCAAACACTGTCCACTCGCCTATGTGGTGCACCCCTCTGGTTTATACAGTGTTTATGTTAGCTAACTGTACTGTATATGGATGTGTTGCTATCAGAGCAAGACGTTAGAGATGGCGCATGACATGCAGTGATGCCTCGTATAAAAAAAATTAAAAAAAACGCTATTTATTAAGCACCGAAATGAGGCACTGAAATCCACATTGTTATTCGATGCAGTTACTACCGTTTGCGTCGGCACCGGTGCCATATTAGAACCGTGTTTCGGTGCCCAACCCTAATCCAAATGCATATTGAGTCTGTGTGCACAAGCTCTGGTTGGGGCTCTGACAGGACACTCACAGGTGGACGTAGTACTCCTCCTGAATCCGCTCGGCCACCAGCTTGCTCTCCTCCACAGTCATCTTCGACGGCAGGTCTGGCTTGCCACATACCAGCTCACACTTGCGGTCATGGTTCATGAGCACCGAGTAGGGCGTGTTCACGATGCGGTCTCCACGCAGGACCTCCCCTGTTCAGCAGGAGCAGAGAGACTCATGTCAAGACAGTTTGAGATAGTCTTAACCAAAGATTCTAGAGCGGAGCTCTGTTCTAGAATCTTTGGTCTTAACTGCACTTGTACTTTGCATGGCTCCAGTACTATCATCACCACCACCCACCCCCATTATGGAAAGAAAATGCTGTCCTAACTCCTAATAGTGATTCTGGATTGAAATAAAACACTGCCTATCAAACCTAAGTGTTAGACCGTTTTGTTTTTCTTTATGTACAGTGATAATAACATTATGTACAGTGATAATAACATTATGATAATAACATTATGTTATTATCTCTATAGATAAGACAGAACAACATTGTAGCAACAGTTTTCCTGTGTATTAGCCGCATTGTGTATAAGCCGCAGGACAGTGTTGTATGCATGCAAGTTAAAAGAAACAAAACCATATTAATACCATATTAACTGGCCCCGTGTATTAACCTCATAGCTGAAGAAATTCTGCAAAATCAATGTATAAGCCGCCCCACGGCTAATAGTTTGGAAATTACGGTAGAGTTGAAGATGAAGTGAGGACTAATAGTATACTTTAATATTAATTACACATTCATGAACAACAGACAGAGTAATACTAAACAGATGAGTCATTGCCCTGAAACGCTTTCCTCTATGTGAAATGAGATAAATGACAAATAGAGGGTCTTTACAGACACAACATTTCAAACACTGGAACACTGCATTTTGATTTCTCTATTTAATCTACAACCCCAAAACAGAAAAAATTGGGACATTGTGTAAAATGTGAATAAAAACAGAATGTAATAATCTGCAAATCTCTTAAACTCATATTTAATTGCAAAAAGGACACAGACAACATATCAAATGTTGAAAATGCCAAATTTGACTAGTTCATGGAAAATATGTGTTAATTTCGACTTTGATACCAGCAACATGTTTCAAAAAAAGTTAGGACGGGGTAACAAAATGCTGGAAAAGTTGTGTAATGATAAAGAAAACAAAACAAAAGGAAGAATGTTTCACAACTAGGGTAAGTGGCAACACGATTGGGTATGAAAAAGAGCATGCCAGAGAGGTAGGGTTAGAAAAGATGTAGGGGTATTCATCACTCTGCGTAAACTTGTGCGCACAAATGATGAAACAATGTCATTTTAATGCTTCTTAAGATGAAATTGTGACGTATTTGGAGAGTTAATTATCTACAGGACATAATATCATTAAAACATTCAGAGAATCCAGAGAAATCTTTGCAAACAAGGGATAGAGCTGAAAAACACATTGGATGGCCATGGTCTTTTGGACCTCACATGGCACTGCATCAACACCAGACCTGTTTCCAGACCTGTCATTGTATGGGCTCAGGAAAACCTCTGATAACCATTGTCTATGTGCACAGTTTGATACTCAATTCAAAAACTGCAGCCAAAATTGTAACAGCTAAAATTGTATTGAGACATGATACAGAAAATACCACCCTCTTATCTGGGCCAGAGCTTGTTTAAAATGGACAGAGTTTACGTGGAAAAAGGTCCTGTGGTTAGACCAATCAAGTTTGCCATTCTTTTTGGAAATCATGGACTCATCTGGGCTAAAGAGGAGAGGGCCTATCCAAGTATCCAACCTATCCAACCTGTTTTAGTGCTCGGTTCCAAACCCAACATCTATGACTGTGTGGAGGAGCATTAGTGCCTACAGTATGGGCATCTTGCACATTTGGCAAAGCACAATCAATTCTGAATGATGTACTGTATACAGGTTTTGAGCAACATATACTGCCATCCAGACAATGTCTTTTCCAGGGACTACCTTGAATACTTCAGGTAAACAATGCCAAAATTAATTCTACACATATTTAAATAGTATTTCTCCATAGAGGAAGAGTCCAGGTGCTAAGATGGACTGTCTGCAGTCCATATTTGTCAAATTAGGTGCATAATGGAATGAAAAACATGACACAGTTGAGCAACTGAAATCCTATATCGGGGAGTAATGGGACAACATTTCATTCTCAAAGCTGTAGCAAATGGTCTCCTCAGTTGACAAACATTTACAGAACTATGTTAAATAAAGAGGTAAAGCAGCACAGTGGTAAACATGCTCCCATCCAGGCTTGGAATTTCACCATTCTGGGGGCAAGGCCACTTGGCCTTCAGTTGGGCATATTTGGTGGGGGGCACAAAGGCCACATGTCAGGGCACCAAGGCCAAAGTTAACTATACAGTAGTAGGCTATAAAAATGATCAAAGTTGTATTTAGCCTATTCACTGCAGTAGACCTGCATCACTGTATGAAACATTACAAAAACATGAAACATGACATTACATAGCACTGTAAATCATCTGATCATCTAATATTTACAGATATCTAGGCTATATATAACATTTATTTTATATTTGGCCTGTTATGAAACCATGTATTGAACAATTTAAGCACAGCTCAGCTTTAAGAAACTCAAATAGCCTAGATGCATGCTTAGCATTTTGTGATCATTAAGGCTACTTTCACAAACTCAGCTGTCCTCTGATTTACCAATATCTACATGTAGGCGATATTTGTAACATTTATTTTGTATTTGGCCCGTTATGAAATCATGTGGAACAATTTAAACACATTGTAAAACTTAAAGCCCAAATTTGGAGACATCCATGTATGTCGAACTTTACTGCAAATTCAAAACTGGATTACTCTGGAACGGCTAACTGTACAGGGGACTGCTTTACACCTTTGTGTTCGGTAAGGTCTCCTGTTTATTCTGATATATGGTTTGTCATGTGTTAAAAGAAGGGTTCGTAATCGTAAAGTATTCCACCGAGATGAATGGGTAGGAAGATCATGGGACGCAAAACCTTCAGTAGAATGTATGATTAAATGTTATATTTATATATAATTATATTATTTACTTTTCTCGCTGTTCAACACAGCAATTATCGGCTAACATAGTTTAAAAGCTGAGAAAAAGCTCTTTCATGTGATACCTGTGATGTCTGTGTGATGAATAGGCTACTTCGCGAGTAGTTCAACTGAGAATGGGTGAATTTGAACGCACTTTCTTTTTTGCGCTGTCACTTTCTCCACTGCGTAAAAGACGAAATTAATTTGCGCTGTGAATGCTAAGATAATTTTGACAGGCCACAGGCTAGATAAAAATCGCTATTAGTAGGACGCAAAGCAGAATATTGAAAGAAGGGGGCACCAAGGCCACCGTGGCCTGTAAACCTCTGATTTTCAAAGGGGCCTCACGGCCAACCCAAGGGGCTACGACGGCCATGGCCGATGTGGCCGCCGTGAAATTCCTACCCTGCTCCCATCCCAACTTTTTTTGAAACATGTCGCTGGCACCAAATTCAAAATTAACATATATTTTCCATGAAATAGTCCAAATTTTCATTTTCAACATTTGATATGTTGTCTATGTCCTTTTTGCTGCTAAATATGGGTTTACGAGACTTGTATATTATCACATTCTGTTTTTATTTACATTTTACACAACGTCCCAACTTTTTCTGTTTTGGGGTTGTAGGCAATCTGTGAGAAGTAAAATCACCCAACCCAAAACTATTTGCAACAGAAATGATTTTTGTTGTATTCAGTTCATGAAACCTTCACATATCAAATACCAAAAGTTCCACTATAACTGAATTAAACCTATATTTTGCATCATATCTCCTGAACCAAACATGATCTCAAAATAAGTGGTGTCTAGACCCAGGGATCATTTATGTACATACATACATGTATTGCATATTTCAAATGCAAAATAGTATTTTGTAATTTGTATTTGATTGGGTTGAACCGGAGTTTCACTTTTAATGTTAATGTTAATGACCCCATCTGTCTGATATTCTTTTGAATGCTTATTCTACAACATTCTAATTACAGTTTAGTCAGTATTTGCGGAAGGATAATGTATAAAAACAACCCTCATTTTAACATATTTCCATCAGCTGGTTTTTCATTCACTTTTACTATGGTGTTTAGATCACAAATTGAAATATAGAAATGTGAAAATAAATTCTGTTGCAATTAGTTTTGGGTCAGACCTTACTTTGCCTGGACTATATGGTCTTGGCCCAATATGGTTACAGTGTCACCTGCCCAGGGTAAAGTATTGTCTCAACATACATGAAATTTAAGCAATAAGCCCAGAGAGGCAGTAGGTTCCAGTGATTTTAGAACAGCTATGCAGGTTAAATGGGGTAATACAGTCTCTGCCTCCTTCCTCCAAGGGGCGTTGTTGGCACGACGAAATGTGGTCAAAGTGTATGTTTGTGATGGATTGATGAACATGATTCAGCTGATCATAATCAAGGATCGGAAGTTACTATCTGTTTTAGAAAAAAATGAAAAAATTTCACCCAGCCACAACGCTGTGTTTTCACTAGGTTCTGAGTGAGTGACCCATCATCTACTCCACTAGAAATGTTTGCTATATTACAGGCAATCAAACCGTCACTGCAAGAGACAACCCAGACACACAATCTAGCACATGCAAACGTCCAAGAGCTTATGGAGAGATCGGCTTACCGAGATTTTCTCCTTTGTAGACCACCTTTTCTGGCCGGCAGAAAGGGAGGGAGTAATACTCATAGGGCAGCTGGGTGCGGGAGCTGGTCAGCTTCACAGCCTACAAAGAGACAAGGGGAGCAGCAGGGTCATTCCATGTGAAAACAGCCAATATCGGGGTATCATGTACATGGCAACTCTCAGATTTTGCTGAAAAGCGGTGACAATATGCCTTATGTTACCAAATGAGGAAATCTGAAGTTTCAGGTCAATATCTCAAACGGTTTGCCCGTGACGTCCATTTGAATTTCGGGTGCCACGGCCCTAATTGACACATTGGAATTTCACATTTCATCCTTTGCCATTTTAGGAAGCCCATAACGTCTGTTCTAATAGTGGTAGAAGGCTGGAAACTGGTGTGGTAGTTCATTGTAGCCTGTACTACACAATAATTCTGGAGGCAGAATCAACATTCCTTACTGTTTGGGTGAGAGGTGAGTCACCAAAGTCCTAAAAAATGTTGACGGCATGTGTGATTTTTCACTTTTTGGGTGGCCGTAGCACCACAATTAATGATCATATTTATTCTAAACAGGATTATTTGTTATATGTGGGAACTTTGCTCTTGCCAAAATTAATTTGAAGGGTATGGTACCACTGGTGGGGGTTTCATGGGGGTCCAAAAACCCTCTCCGGCAGAGGTGACTCTTTTGGAACCCCATATTTGGACCCCCAAATGACCATGTGGGCACTTGATGATCCTAATGGGACTTATACCAGATAAAGATACATATTTGTTCTTTCTTTTAATGAAATAAGATTTTTGACTATGAAGCTCCATAATATGAATTTTATTCTTCATAATGCAACATTTTGGACATTGTTTCCAGAAGTCTGGAATGTAGATCAGGGGAAATTTAGTGATGATAAAGCATTAAAATAGTGGAAATAACCTAGTATTATCCTCAGTGATGGCAAACAATTAAATACTGAGACTGTCACGGATTAACCCCTTATCCCCCATGAAAGAGACCCGCCATCAAACTTTTAAAGAACTAAATAACAAGAATGTTACATAGTGTAAGAACACTACAGATAAAAAGGAGTTTTTCCTTGCCCCTGTCACTCTTCAAATAAAATTGAAAATTAAATTGAATAGTGTCTTTAACTATTATCCAAGAAATTGTGGAAGCAGTGGCATAATTGTGTCATGGTCCTTTTGGTCAAGTTTGTATTGGTGAGCACTGCGTCCATAGATGTCTGGCATACTGACACAACAAATGATATGTTGGAATGGCACCCAACAGGGGATCTGTCTTTAGTCCTATGGCCATGTGAGGATGTTGTTGACACACTTCATGAATTTCACAAAAACGTCACCATGTTCATCTGAACGTTCAACAATGTTTCCAATGAACCAGTCATCATCATAGATACAGGCAATGTATTTTCCTGGCTGAAAAACTGAGTTTTGTGGCTGATCTGACTGCGAGTGTTCTGCCTCCGGGTGTTCTGTATCCAAGTATTCTGAATCCGATTGTTGTCCTGCATCGACATCTGTGAATATTGCATCCTGTGATATTATTTTTATCTGTATCTTATTTTTGGAAATTGGTATAAAGCAATGATGCAATCGTGTTCCACTGATCGTTTTGGCCAAGGCGTAACATCTCTTCAATTCGTATGTTTCCTCGTGTTTTTTAATATCTTCTGCACTAACAAAGAAGAATGTAATGTTCTTAATGTTTTCTTTTGCCCATTGAAACATCTCCATTGGTGTCACTGGTTTGCATCAGTGGCCAGCAGACTTGCTCTTGCTGCAAGACGCTTGAGAGTTCCGCCAATTCCATCACATGCAAAAAAGCGACTTGCTGAAAACATTAAGAACATTACATTCTTCTTTGTTAGTGCAGAAGATAAGGAATCTGATAATCTGATAAGGAAGAAAGAACATGAGGAAACGTACGAACTGGAGAGACGTTACGCCTCGGCCAAAATGATCAGTGGAACATGATTGCATCATTGCTTTATTTCAATTTTGAAGTTTGATGGAGGGTCTCTTTCATGGAGGATAAGGGGTTAATCCGTGACAGTCTCAGTATTTAATTGTTTGCCATCACTGAGGATAATACTAAGTTATTTCCACTATTTTAATGCTTTATCATCACTAGAATTTTCCAGAATTGTTAAGTACAGGCTACAATGAACTACCACACCAGTTTCCAGCCCTCTACCACTATTAGAACAGACGTTATGGGCTTCCAAAAATGGCAAAAGATGAAATGTGAAATTCCAATGTGTCAATTAGGGCTGTGGCATCCGAAATTTAAATGGACGCCACAGGCAAACCATTTGAGATATTGACCTGAAACTTCAGATTCCTTTGTTTGGTAACATAAGGCATATATTCACCGCTTTTCAGCTAAATCTGAGAGGTGTCATGTACATGGGTGGCTGAGTTGGCGTGGAATGACCCAGCATTAATCTAACGGCACTGTACTCCCCAGTGTCTGGATCTGCTGATCAAATGGATTAATTGCAAGCAGGCCAGAGTCTGTCATGGCTGTTTCAACAAAGCGCTCGACAACACAAGTGGTAGTACTATTACTTTCATGACAATGAAAAGACAATAGTAGGCCTGTATAGTGGCTACTCACTGATATACAATCACACACTTTATGTGGAAAATGATTAACTCTTACAACTCTAATAATATTTATACAAACAAGCAAAGTAATGGAGGAGCTCCTGCTCCTGATCAGAGTGCCTCACCTTAATATCTACAGGACTGTTCTGGTGAAAGTTCATAGGAGCAACTCCAGGCACATAGAAAGACCCGGCTAGGGGTAGCAAGGTCAGCAGCAGAAGCCCCCACGTCTCCTGCAAAGTATCATCACATTTGAAAACATATACAGCCAAGAGTATCAAGAGCACATCATCCTGTATATCATTCACACGATTTATACAGTGGATTAAATTATTTGGCTATGTAGGCTGTGCAATAATGGAACTACTTGTTCATCAAATCTAAGACAAACTTGAACACCATCAAATCTACCTATGTTCTATTCAATAATTCATTTACCTACCAGAATAACTGTTTGCAAGGTCATAAAAAACTACTGACAACTTTCATTAGAGTCAACCCAATTAGCATGCAACTCTTACTTTCCAAAGGTAAAGTAATGTTTACCTAACAGTTAATTCAAACGACCTATCGCAACCCGGAAATATAGTTTTTCAATGCTAAGTATACACTGCTGTCCAAGTTCATACAAAAAACAGAGAAGCCAATGGTTAGTGGGTGAGTGAAACAACAGATACAACGCTGTCGTTAACAAGATCCTAACATACTCGATAATGTTTACACAGTTGACTTGCTACCTAAGGCTAGCCCCACAATGCAACTAGGGCTAACTACAAGTAGCCTGTAACACTGCATCCTTGCTACCGAAACTGCAGAAACGACAAGAAACCACAGTGTGATTCATTAAAACAACGCGACTCAGGTGTTCACAAGACGAATATATTCAAAAGCACCACGATATGGTATATAACATACAACCATTCGAGCTATCAACGTCTGTCAAATAAACAATTTCATACTAACGTTACTCCACTAACATAATTAGCTAGCTAGTTGGCCGTCTAGCATTCTTTGCTAACAGATAACTTAGCTAGCTGATTATGTCCCTAGCTCTGCCAACAACGACAACACATACGTGGACGAAAACTTGTTTACCTCTTTAAGAGCTGGGCACTATCAATATATTCTGATTTAAATCATGTATGTGAATCACACCATCTCACACTATATACGGGAAAGATATTTAATCAAACTTGAGAGAGATGATTTTTCGTTTACACTTACCATCGCCGCCGCCATCTTGAATACACGTGTCATTCGAAACGTCACAGGAAATTGGCAAGTTAGGGCTGTTGTTGTCTTGGGGGGGTTTGTGCATCCCCTGCTGAACATGAGAAAAGACACAAATCTGTAGAGCAGGCTAAACTTGAAAAAAAAAAAAAAACGTTTTGACACAATGAATTAGGATAATTAGCCTATTTATTTTCGATAGATAGATAGATAGATAGATCCCCAGGGGAAATTCAAGGTCTCAGTAGCATACAGACATCACACACACATTCACTAACAGCAGAATAATAAAAAGTATGTAATATAAAAAACACAACTAATTCCTTGAATTTCCCCTAGGGATCAATAAAATATCTATCTAAGCAATAAGTACAGTAGAGAGGCGCTTGCAATGACTGAGGCATTACATTTGTTTGGAAGATATTTGAAGTTGAATGAATGAGGCCTAATGATTATGCATATCACAATAAAAAGGTCTAAGAAGCGGATACATTTTTTTACTTAAACCTCAAGCACAAATCAGTTGGAAATGTTAAAGCTGGCCAAAGTATATGGCTAGCAGCTTTTCATAACATAGGCCCTATAGTCTTTAGTCACATGTTTAGTGTTTTTTATGTAATTATTTCTTTCTTTTTTCTTTCTTTCTTTATTTATTTTGAAGTGTTATTTGATTTTGACTTTGGAGTGTGACTGATTTTGATTTAATTTTCAATGAAATAGTCTCTACAAAATGTCAGATCAACAGAAGCAGATATCTGTGATACATAGCCTGGACTCTTTTATCTTTAAGAAAAGAAGAATCATAATTTGATGATTTTCCATTGTGCAGAACTTAGAGCCATTTACAATAGGAGTTTCATATGCATTTTCCAGGGATTTTTCAAATGAATGAAATATCTGAATGAAATCATCATGAATGAAATATCTGTTTTAAATCGTAATATTTTACCCAAACTCAATGTCTCATCCATGGGCGGATTATGAACTTTTGGGCCCCTGGGCCCAGATGTATTAAGGGCCCCCCACTTATTGTCTTATATGTGGGAGGGGGGGGGGGGGGGGGTTTGGGGGTCCTCCCCTAGAACATTTTTTATTTGTTTGATGTGATTTCCTGTATTCTGGTGCATTTTGGGGATGGCCAATACTAAATTCAATCAGATTCATAGCCTACATCCTGATTTGTTGATATTGAGGCAATGATTCCATGCAAAGGCTTAGGCTTCAGGGCCCCCTGACCCCTTGGGCCCCTGGGCCTGGGCCCGGTAGGCCCATGCAGTAATCCATCCCTGGTCTCATCCTTCTTTTCCATCCATCTCCCATCCACAACAGCAGTTTTAAAAATGTGTAAAATGGCTATTGCTTAGATCAATTTTATATTTCTATTTGAGTTTTTTATATTTAAAAAAAAAAAAATCAATATTCTGTTTAAAATCTCAAGTTTTCACCTCAGCTCTGTATCTCTGACACTCTGCCTCCCCTAGACTTACACAGACCCACACATTACATTACATTACATTACATTACATTTGGCTCATCAGTTTTTAACCAAAGTGACAAGGGAAACAATCAAGGTAGCGTAAGATAAGGACAGTAAGTGCAGCAGTGAGTGGTATTTCCATAGGCTACAGAAGGGTCAGTTCTAGTCAGAGTTTTTCGAAGGTAGAGGGGGCGTGCGTTCCACACATGCACACAAATACAGACATACACGTGAAATGGCTCAAAAGACGGCAAAAACTAAAGAAAATGCAGATTAGTGTATATGTTTGTGGTTCAAATTCATGAAAAAGGGAACTGAGGTCATTAGTTCATCTGAATGTATTCCTTCCAGTAAGCCATGTAGAAATGTGTTGAAACTCATTCATGGAGCTATTTTTACCATCACGTCTCTAAAACCAGATGGGAAAATGTTTTTTTTTTATGATTAGTTCTTACTTGAGTCTATGTGGGACAAAAGTGCACTACAATTTTAGACCATGTGAATACAGGAACCTAATGGTTTTAGGAATACTGAACTGAAAATGAGTTACTGTAGCCTACAAGGAGTCACATCAAAAACCTGTTACCGTTGGATTCAGGAGAATATACATTATAAAAATATGTGTGTTAATTCAGTGTAAATCTGTAGCGGAAATCATGTTGAATGATTGTTGTATTTTTTTTTTTTAACACAATTTTGTCTACCGATTATATGATCATTTTGAGCAATTACCATTTTTAGTTTTGTTAAGTATAGCTGTTCCAAGAGGTATCACTCCAAATGTCATGTCCCTAGAAACAAAAACTGTGGGTTTTTTTGTGACATAGCATACTATTTTCAATCCTTAGTCACATAATGAGTTAACATCCCATGTCAACATTTAGGCCCCATCCCCACGAAGACGCTTTTTGGGTTAAACGGAGCGGTTTTGCTTCGTCTTGGCCGATCGTCCAAACGAATCCGGTAAACGCACTGCCCGAAACCACACTTTTTTAAAACCTGGTCCCAGGGTGGAAAAATCTGAAACCGTAGCCCTTGTGAGTTCGTTTGGACAGCGAAACCGCATACTTGTATGATGATGTCATCGCCACACCTCAGCTGCCCTGGACTTGACACTTAACTTATAGTATTGCCTAACAATACTAGTTTTCATTAGGGCTGTCAAAATAACTGATTAATTTCAATTAATGAATTTGAGAAAAAATAACTGATTAAAAAAAATAACGCAGATTAATCGATTCCGTATGACCTTTCCTTTGACCCCGAGCCGTTGTAGTCTGTAACCATTAGACTGTAAAATGAAGGAGAGAGAAGAAAATGTGCTGCCTAGATCATTGATTGGAACATTTACTTTTCAAAAACAGCTTGATGGTGTTGATAAAAATAAAGTGTTGATTAAAATAAAGTCCTCTGCAATGTCTGCAGCAAAGAATTTGTATATCACCGGAGTTCATCAACTCTGAAGTCGCACATCATTGCAAAGAAATGGTGTTGACATTGAGGGGAGTGATACTTTATTTTCATTGTGTCCCCTAGGTCCCCTATCTGTGGCCTGAAATACCTTGTATGTGATAAAAAAAAACTTCTTCCCGAAACACTTTTGAATTTATTTCCTCAGCATATTAGGTCATATCATAGATTATTATGGTCATTATTAAAATAATAATAAAAGAGTTTTTGAACTTTAATGTCACTAATGCTGATTATTCAATGATTCATTTGAATTTAAATATTTAAAATACTTTCACAGCAAAAATCATATATGCGATTAATTTAGATTAATTAATCACACAGTAGGTAATTAATTAGATTTTTTTTTTAATCGATTGACAGCCCTAGTTTTCATACATGACATTACCTACGATTAGGCTACACTCAGTAGGATAAATATCACAAATGGTGCTGCGCAGTGCCAATAGCTTATGACTTGGTGGACTGAACAGTGTTTTTCCCGGTGTTTTTTTGATGCATTCTAGCTACTGTCAGTGACGAGAGAACTAGTCAGAAGTTATTAGGGAAGTGCGGTGTACGTTTAAATTAATTTGTGCGTAGTGCCGGTGTCATTCATTTATTTTAGGCCCACATGTCTTACAACATAAATAAATGCATTCATAGTCTAGTGAAGTCAGATATGAGCATACAAAGACACTTAGAACTCATGTTAAGCCTATGGTAGGCCTAGATGCGCACTAAATGCGAATGCGCGATTTGATGCAGGCAAAAGTATCGACTGTTAGGCTACTAACGAATGTATAGCAATATTATAAATGTGGCGACGGAATAGCCTAGAACTTGGGTAGGCCTAGCGTTGAGTAGCCTATGCACTTGCGGTGATAGCCAAAACTAATGTGAATCGCGGACTATCCTACAACCAAAGAAAGTAAAGGAGATTATTTGTAGCCTACCTGCGTTAGCCAAATAAAGGACGAGACTGCACCCTTCACAAACCGTAAAAATGAAGTTTATTAGTTTGACAGTTGACTACAGTTGACAGTTCACTATCAGTCCCCACAAACAATTCTGGTTTCCTAATTTTTTTATAGCCTCCAACAAAATGTTTATGAAGGGTACAGTAGCTTGTAAAGGTTCAAAAGAAGCATTGCAGGCTAAATAATATGTGAAAATAATAGCCTATTTGTCATTTATTCAGTGAGTTAGTCAGTTCAATTGCATGTGATCCAAGTAAAGGGAGTTTGTGATAAGTTTGTTGAGCTGTAGGCTATCAGATGGTTTTAGCCTGGGAATCAACCAAACAAATGTGAGAGCTCATTGCATTTGGCAAATCTGTTTGGACAATGGCTACTATTCCAAATCTTTGTTGACAGGAAAGATGTTGCAATTCTACTTGCTGTACTTCAGAAAGGATTTGTTAGGCCAAGAGTTGAATGTAAAACATTACAATAAAGACATGCAAAAGTACATGTAGTGAGTACATCTGAGACAATTTCATTCTGTAAGACTTTATTGAATTCACTTTCACATTTCATGTCATAAATCAAAACAGAAACAAAATACAAGCAAAAACCTAGAATCACCCCTGAGATAAATATCCATGTAATGATTATAAAATATGTTATCATTACCTATGACAGAAAGACAATGTTATGAAATAAATACACGTTAATGTACATGACTAAGGCTTCAAAGTTTACTGCAAACCACACAGCAAAAAAGACAAAGAGCTACAATGGTAAAAGCAACTAAAACAACACTAACTTTCCCTTATCTTTAACATATCTGTTCATAGGAAAAATAAGATATTTTGAATCACAGTAGAGCTATAGATTGAAAAAAAAACATAGCACACGTAGCACACTCTTTTTAAGAAGTAGACAGATTATTTCTTAAGAAATAGACTTATGTATAAGAATTAGAAATATAGGCTATGTGTGTTTGTGCCAGTGTCTGTGTGAGATTTACGTTAATGTCAAAACAATACAGAAAAACCTAATATAGGTTGTAATCAGAAAATATTCTTTATTTTTTTCTTTAATTTAAACTTTCAAAGACATGAACTGTATAATATGTCTATTTTTTAATTTAGGGGGAAAGGGCATTTATAAAATAATATAATTGACGCTATATCCTAAAAAAGGCACTCAGGGTTTGACAGAAGTTTCACTGTGTGAATGTGCATTATAGACTACTGGTACCCTGGAATAGTATGTCATTAAAATTGTGTATTTGTGTTTTTGCTTGGGTGAGTTTGCATGTTTGTGCATGTGTACTTAACATTAAACATCTCTGAGTGTGTGTGTGTGTGTGTGTGTGTGTGTGTGTGTGTGTGTGTGTGTGTGTGTGTGTGTGTGCATGCTTGCGTGTATATCCAGGTAAATGGGTCGTCTATAGGCGAGGGACCACAACATGACAAGTCATGGCTCATCATGGCTGTTGCTGGTACTGGCTCTCCGTGGCTGTGTAGAAGTCCTCCAGCACGCTTTGCAGATACTCAAAGGTGGGCCTGTCCTCGGGCTTGTTCTTCCAGCACTCCAGCATGATGTCGTACAACTCCTGCGGGCACGAGTCCGGGCGCTGCATGCGATACCCTCTCTCAAGGGACCGGATCACCTCTGGGTTAGTCATGCCTACATTTGATGACAGAAACACAGAGTGTTGGCACGGAGGGAAAATGCATGGCTGTCAAGTTTTAGCCTTCTAGTGCTAGTTAAGATACACATATAAAACTAACACTGTAGGTCACTTTGGACAAAAGTGTCGGCCAAATACCTAACCATTATACTGTAGAAAGGTTGATGTCAGAATGCATATACTGTAATTGCTTGTCAAATCTAACGATCCAGGCCAACTCATCGTGTTACCTGGGTAAGGGGTGCGTCCATAGCTTATGATCTCCATGAGAAGGATGCCAAAGGACCAGACATCTGATTTGATGGTGAACGAGCCATAGTTGATGGCCTCTGGCGCAGTCCACTTGATAGGAAATTTAGCACCTGATTGAGAACAATGCAACAACACCAGTGGGTCACAAACATTTCTTATTCATATTCATCTGTTTCATGCCTGGTCATAAAGACATTCTATTGTTCAGAGGCTCCACTTAACACATGCCATACAACAGGTGATAACTGACATTAATTTTTATCCACTGAAGAATTTTCTGCAAATAATAATGTCGTCCTCCCCCCGTTTCTCCACACTCTTAAAACGAATGTGTTGGAAACAACACAAATTGTGTTGACCCTATCTGGACATGGAGATGTGTTAAAACAATGCAATTTGTTTTGTTTTCAACATAAGTTGTGTTATTTTCAACACATACTGTGTACACTCTTGAAATGAATAACAAAAGCAATGTTTTGGAAACAAAACAAACTGTGTTGTTTGGACATAGAGATGTGTTAAAAACAATCCAAGTAGTGTTGTTTTCAATACATTCGTTTTAAGAGTGCAGTCACATGCTTACCTTCCCTAGCGGTGTACTCATTGTCCTCTATAATGCGAGCCAGACCAAAGTCAGCAATCTTGCACACCAGTGTCTTTGAGACCAGGATGTTGGCTGCTCGGAGATCCCTGTGGATGTAGTTCATCCTCTCAATGTAAGCCATGCCCTCAGCGATCTATAGAGAGGAAATTATCATTAGTAGGGGCATAGCAACATGTTAAGAATGGTGATGAAATGCCCGTGATTTTTTGGATTTATTCATTAAGTCAAGTCCATATATGATACACAGTGTAAACCAGTTAGTTAATAGTTTATGAATTATATATCGTCTGAGACAATATTAGTTAAATATCCATATGCTAATTTAAATCCAAAAACAAAATGCAGATACCAATTTTCATTTAAAAAAACATAAGTTAACTACCTGTCCAATAATGATGATGATGAAGATAGTGTGAGATTAACCAACTAAAACCTTCAGTGACAAAACATCTCTGCTCATTCCTTCAAGTTCAAGAACAAGCTACAAACCTACAGCTTAAAACACTGTTGTAGACTAAACTTGACATGGAAGTATAAAGCGTTTGTCAAAGACAGTCCCTAACCAGGGCATGCAGTAGCATGTTTTCATCAGGTGGGGGCATAGGTGATCTGTGAGGTTTTTTTTGTAACTGCATGTTATACTTAGTCTGCATAGTGTGAATGCAACAAAATAGGGGGAACATTTGTGAGGGCAGGAAACATGTGAATAATGTGTGTATCCACTGTGTAAGTGTATACACAGTGTGTAAGTGTAAGTGTAAGTGTATGAGTGTGTGTGTGTGTGTGTGTGTGTGTGTGTGTGTGTGTGTGTGCATGCGCGGGTATGTGGGTGTGTTGGGTGTGTGTGTGAGTGTGAGTGTGAGTGTGAGTGTGAGTGTGTGTGTGTGTGTGTGTGTGTGTGTGTGTGTGTGTGTGTGTGTGCATGCGCGGGTATGTGGGTGTGTTTGGTGTGTTGGGTGTGTGTGTGAGTGTGAGTGTGAGTGTGAGTGTGAGTGTGTGATCAGGTGTTGACTCCACAAGGCTGATAAGTCTAATCAGCATATCTGGATGTAGCCCATCATAGGATTGTCTCTCAGGGCAGATTCTGATCAGAACAGTCCGTGACTCCCTCTTCCTTTTTCCCTCTCAATCGAAAGACAACCCCCTCTCTCTCTCTCCCACACTCTCTCTCTTTCTCTCTCTATCTGTGTCTCTCTGTTTCAAACACTTCCTCGCTGTCATTATATCTCCACAGTTTCACTTCCTGGCTTTATGGCAGAATTGATGATAATTAGGCTCTGAAACAGTGGTGTGATATAGCTGCAGCTTTTTTTTAAAGAAAGCCTGTTCAAGTTCTTCTTTTTACTGACATCCTCTTTTTGCCCGCAGTAACAGAGGCCAGCAACATTATAAGCTATTGAATATTCTGTAGAGATGCACCGACTGCAATTTTCTGGGCCGATACCGATTTCCGATTTTTCATAGAGTTTGACCTGCCGATACCGATTTTAGCCGATTCCGATTTCATTTCTTCTAACCATTTTACAGCACACACACAAATAGTTATTTTCTATCTTTTCTTTGATAGAACATGTTAATATAGACGTGTAATCAATTTATCAATGATGAAATGGCTGTTAAAAAAAAATGGAACCGGTGAGCAGACAGATTCTTTTTCAAGTCTAACTTCAGATGCAGTAGGCTATCAAATTATGGATTAAGTTAAGTTATGGAACACCCATTTTATGCTTCTCACATCCAATATCCAACTAAAGATTTAAGAACAATTTTCATGATACATTTGAACATACTACCATGTAACATATTTTCATATGCATTGATGAATTTATGGCAGGGCGAGGGAAAAGTGGTAGCAGTCTACGTGCAGTAAATAGTTAGAGTATTTTTTTTTCAGTGGAGTAGAACTACTAGGGTTACTGTATGTCGCTGCTTGTTGACATCTTTGATTATTTTTAATATCACAGTCGTTTATCTCCATTCAGCAGGCTTGTGGTTCAGCTGTGGGCACGCAAATAGTGGCAGTGACGGGCAGTGATGAGCGATGTTTACGTAGCCTAATGAAGTGACAGCTTAGTAAATTCCACGCAGTAGGCCAATGGTAAAGCACAGCGTTTGCTGCATCACTAGCCTATTAGAGCTTTCTTTGTAGCCCTACATCCAGCCCTGAGTGTTGGCCTGGTTGCTAGCTTCTTCAAACTTTGCAAACTCAGCTGGGTGTTGTTACAATTGCGGCGCACGAGTGTATTTGACCGGCATAAAATCGGCATGTCTCAGACTGACCGGCCGGTCGCCGGTCATGGCCGATCACGTGAAAATCGGCCGATTCCGGTCACCAGCCGATCTATCGGTGCATCTCTAATATTCTGTGGGGAAACTGCTGATGGTAAGATCAACTTTAACAAGAACTCTACCCCCCCCCCCACACACACACACACACAAACACACAGAGGGAGAGAGATAAACTGAGTTATATATACAAGGGCCACACCCTTTACAAATAGGAGCAGAAAAAAAATAGTTTGAATAGTTAAATCAAACCATCAATGGCGGCACCTTCAGAAGCGATAGCTTTGGTTATGACAGCAATAGAACTGTACAAAAGCAAAATAGAAACTGATAAACCACAATGTCTGTATCACATGTCCCACTGCCGAGTAATAAAAGGCTTTCAAACTTACCTGAGCGGAGAAGTCAATGAGTTTTGGGAGTTGGACCCGATTTCCCTCATCGCTCTTGAGGAAGTCCAGTAAACTGCCTGTAAATGCACACACGCACATTCATAAATTAAAAAAAAAAAAACAATTACATTGTATAATATCACAATCACCCAACCCTCAATTCAAAACTCTTTTTCCCCTCTGTCTCTCTGTGGTTCTGTCACATAAACACACACACACACACACACACACACACACACACGCACATGCACACACAAATAATGCAGAAAATTGTAGGCATTCTTCCCACACACATTTAAATAATGCAAATAGAAGTGCCTTTAGACTTAATTATATTCATGCACACACACACACACACCACACACACACACACACACACACACACACACACACACACACACACACACACACACACACTGACCTTTCTCCATGAACTCTGTGATGATGTAGATGGGCTCCTCCTTGGTGACCACAGCATGGAGGCGTACCAGCTTGTCGTGCTGCAGCGACTTCATGAGGTTGGCCTCCATGAGGAAGGCCTCCACCGACATGCTGCCAGGCTTCATGGTCTTCACCGCCACGTTGGTGTGCTTGTTGTATGAGGCTGTGGGAAGAAGGCCAGGCCGTCACACTGCATGAATGTTTAGGTTAGGAAACAGTAGATGTGCAGGGTCCACATAGTCAGCTTTAGGACGCAATGAGCACAGTGGTCATTGTTTTCAGTAACAACAGGGGTCATAGAGAGTGTTTCTGGTTTCTCTGCTTCCCTTCTGCAAGTAACTATGCAGATCTGAAACAAAGTCGAATGTATGGAGCTCAATATGAGTTATTTGCTGTCATACAGCACTGAACACTTTGCTCTTGTGGAACTTGTCTTGTGAGGAATAATCTGTGACCTATAAAGAAATCAGGTTATGACAAGATCTTGACAAAGAAAACCAGGCTAGCCCACAGTGTTTGAAAACATTGGACGCAAGGCATAACCACAACACGTTTCAGCAGGAAGCATGACAATTCAATCTAGACCATTGGCTGAAGCAAAGATTCTATAATAGCTTTATCAACCATCTCTGGCTGAAGTCTGCCTGATGATTGGGTGAGTGAGTTCAGTGACCACTTAGCTTACCCATCCAGACCTCTCCAAACTGCCCGGCGCCCAGCCTCCTGTCCAGCTTGAGCGACTCCCGTGGGATCTCCCATGCGTCCTTCTCCCAAGGCTTCTGCGGCTTGGGGCTGATGCAGGGGCTGGTGAGAGACTGGCACAGACCGTCACTCTGCTCTGGAAAACAGAGCAGATGTGTATACTGGTTAGAGCAGTGGCACTTTGGAAGTGTAGTTGACTGTGCACTTGTTCATACCAACAACACAGTGAAATGCTTCAGATGTCATGACAGGCATTTCTATCTTGGGGTGTGGGTTTTATTTTCAAGTACAACTGAAATCAACAGATAACAGGAAATACATTTATTGGAAGCCAAAGTATGTTAATATGTCAGTGTGGTCTTAACAGTTTGAATAACATTCTGTTTTGTTTATGTAGCCCTTTTCAGATAAATAGTGAACATTTGTCTATGTTTGTGCTACTAGGTGTACACTTCTGCTGGCTTGGCTGTAAATATGAATGTGTGTGTGTGTGTGTGTGTGTGTGTGTGTGCGCGCATGGGTGTATTATTTGTGTCTGACTCACTCTTATAGTGACCGACAAGCTCCTGCAGGGTGGTGAAGGTGATGCGGGGGGAGATGTAAAAGCCGCCGTTGTCCAGCGTGCGGATCTTGTAATGCTTGACCGTGTCATTCGAATGTCCATCACTGTCCCTCACAGACAGAGAGTAGCTGCCTGCAAAACAGTGGCACGCAGACAGTCAGATTGGGCCAACTCTGAGGAAGATGCTGTGACATCGAAATGTCAGTCTTTCTTTCTGTTCAGTCTTTCTTTCTGCTCCTTTCTGTTCAGGTTCTGCAGGTTCTGCTATGAGTGAAAGTCCTGTTCATATCAGAACAGGAGTCCTGAGAAGCACCGGATTGTCTAACTGTACTGAAATGCAGTGGAACCCTCTCTCTACAAAGTCAGATCAGCACGCCCACACAGCACGTCTCCAAGGGTGAGCACTGGGGACATACTCATACTTAATAAATAATTTGACCACAATATGTGACTATTCATAGCATAGACTGTATATGATTCATAGTGTCAAACGTCACGAGAATAGACACTGCATGGCGCAATCTGGCCACAAGAGCTTTGTCATCTAAGCTATCTGACTAGATAGCGATACGTCAGAGTACAAATTAAAGGCAACATAATAAATACTAGAACGCAGACTAGTAGAAAAGACATCAAGGGAGAACATATCCTGTCAAATTATTAGTACTTTAACTGAGTTCCCCATAGTGGCACTGGAAATGTGTTGTTATAATTACATTGCATTTACATCAGCAGGACTTTTAATAATTAACTTAGTTTGGCTGTGAAAACATATTGACATAGTGACATATTCTCCTCTAACAAAGAACATCTGCATCTGCCAATCACAGACCACCATTGCCCAAGTCTTAATTATCTATCAGGTGAAAAATAACTTCCTTTAATGGATATTATTGAAATGAACACATCCTGAAAGACTTTTAAAAAGGAACAAAATTAAAAGTTAAAACCCCTGGATAAATCCAGGTTTAAAAAACACCAAACCCTACACCTACAGTTACCAGTGCCATTGTTACATACAAATAAATACCTTATTATGTCCTCTCTCTCCCGACAACACAGTGCTCAGCTAAACAGACTTTCACACACATGCACTGTTCTGATGGGGTTCTGCATTCATCACCAGCTCCAAATTAGCTATGGGCCTGGTCTCACTCATTTTCTTTGGCCAGGCACTGCCCACTCAGTGCCTTCGACCACAATGTTATTTCTCTCACAAAATCTCACATCTCTATCTTGTGCAGTGAGCATGCTCTACTGTTTCCACTAGATATGTTCGCTCCTAAACTAAGGGTCCTTAGTATGAATCAAATCCCATTTAAACATTTACAGTGGCAAGAAAAAGTATGTGAACCCATGCTAAAGTTGACTAAAAAGAGGAATAAAAAAAAAAAACATCTTTTGGAAATTGATTTTAATGCCTTAATTAAAAAAATAAGGAAAAATCCAACCTTTAAGGACACCAATTTTCTTTGTGAATGAATAATGTATCGTAAATAAATAAATGTTAAAATACACTATGTTAAATTCCCATAGAGGCAGGCAGATTTGTATTTTTTCAAGGATTTGTATTTATTTCATGGATCCATGATACTATGCATCAACATCACATACCCTTCACCATACCTAGAGATTGGCACGGTTTTATTTCAGTTAGCCTATTAGCCGGTTTGATTTGCATTAAGTTCAATTTTCCTCATTTTTTTAAATAAGGCATTAAGATCAATTTTGAAAAGATGCTTCTTTACTCCTCTTTTTAGTCGACTTTAGCATTGGTTCACATACTTTTTCTTGGCACTGTATCTCTCCATATGCACCCTACCTATCCACCAGTGATTGCATATTGAGCCCTTAGCTACCTCACCTTTGGTGGTCTCACTGTCTCGGATCATGAAGGACCCGGTTTTGTTTCCTGAGGCCAGAAGCTGCCTCTCTGCGTCCTTCCTGCTCACGCCTTTAAAGAACCACCTGCAGGAGAGAGGAATAAGGTCACATCATACAGGTGCGGTGCAAAATAGGAATCATGTGGACAGCCCTCAATGTCCTCACTTCTGCATTTCCTCTCCGCAACGCTCCATTTTTAGGACAGCTGTTTTGGTTACAAATGGCTTTTTTCTGTGTGGGTTCTCTTATTTTCCCAAATCAAGTTCTCCGTGGTTAAGTACTGAGTCATATGTAAATAACCAGCGTCATCACTTTTGTATCCTTTACCATTTAGTTTTACCATGATGGGTAGGCTATTTATTTATTTAGATAGATAGATAGATAGATAGATAGATAGATAGATAGATAGATACTTTATTGATCCCCAGGGGAAATTCAAGGTCTCAGCAGCAGCATACATACAACACAAACACATTCTTTAACAGCAGAAAGAGTAATTAAAGTATATAATATAAAAACACAACTAAGCAGTAAGGACAGTAGAAGATAAAGAATATGCTAAATATACTAAAATACAAATTATACTAACACTTAATACAATATATAAAAATATACTAAAATACAAATTACAAAAATACAAATTATACTAACACTTAATCTAAATCAATTCTAAAAACAGTATCCACATAGTGGTGATTAATAAATCAGAGGCGCTTGCAATGACTGAGGCAGGGACTGAGCCTGTGATTCTCTGTGCATAGTAAGGTATGGTAAGGTGCTCTAAGGTGCTCTGTGTGAATGAGTGTCATGGTGGTAGTGCAATGGTGATAGTGGTCATGGTGATAGTGCAAATGAGTAAGTCAACAGTGCAACAATGCAGAAATAAAGTAAAGTAAAGTCTATATATCTATATATTTAACTATTTAAGAAAATGTATAAGTGTGGCCACAGTTCGGCTGTGGCATGGAGGGGGGGGGGGGGGTTATGCATATGTGCTAATGTGCTAATATAGCACGCAAACAGTGAGGCATAAAGACCATTTTAGGTGCCTCTGACTGTTTCACATTGGTCCATGGACAACAGATGCAAAATATTAATAAATAATTAATAATAATAATAATAATAATAATAATAATAATGTGCTGAATGCATCGTCCACTCACTCCTCTGTCTCCAGGGTGTCCATGGCCACGTAGTTGCTGGGGATGAAGCCCTCCTGGCCGGTGCTAAGGAGCTTGGCTTTCCACCATTCACCTGACCTGGAAAGCCAAAATAGCAAAGGGATTTAATTCAGATTGCGCTTTTCCACTCTTCTCAGCACTCAAAGCGCTTTACAATTTAATGCCTAACATTCACCCACAGACACACACACAAGCGCATACACCAATGGCAGTTTGGGGTTCAGTGTGTCACTCAAGTACACTTCAACAGGGTCAGGAGGTGCCGGGCTCAAACCGTTTCCCAATAACTCCTCTACCTCCTGAGCCACCATCGCCACTGCTGCCTTAAAATGAGTTTGGGGTTTGTGAGTGAGGGAAAATGGCAGACATGATGTCTGTAATCCAAAAAAGTTACATGCGCACAATCACATCCTAAAAACAGGTGCTGGATTAAAAAAGTATTGCCGTAGAAAATCTCAGGGAATATCCGCACACTAGCTCCCCTTTTACTTGTTTATTTGAAGTATCACCAGAAGTTATGTTTCGAGCCTCACACTCTTCATCAGACTTGTAAATTCACAGACCATCGCCATGTTAAATAGTTCACCAGGTCACATGACAAGTCATTCAGAGTAAGACAGTGTAGAAAGAAAAAAATATATATACTACAATGTCCAAAATATATGTCCAATGTCCAAATTCTAATAAATGCAATATACCAAAATATATTTACTGGTAAATGAAAATATACATACTTTTGATAATTTACATACTATTGATATTTGTATATAGTGACCCATCAAGCATAGGCCTCAAACAGCAGTCATAATTTTGCAAGCAAACTATACGATCAAGGCGTCTTTACAGTCTAACGGTGTCTACTTCTTCATATTATCTATTAGAGAGACTACCAGTATGAAAAGACACATTCCTGTATGAAAAGACACATTCCAGCATGAAAAGACACATTGCAGTGTAAAAAAGCACATTCCAGTAGGAAAAAACATTCCTGTATGAAAGAATCTGTTTTTATAAAAAAGGGTCTAATACGGAACTCTGGCTTTAACCCTCTAGGAGCCATAGTGTCCAATGTATAGATCCAGTAAAGACTGAACTTTTTATATCCTGATTATGAATAGCACATCTATGCTCCGTTATTCTAGTCTTAACCCATTTCACCCCATCGGTCACAATTGTGACCGAAAAAAATATGTACTTATAAGCCTCTAAAACTGTAACTGGGGAATATCCCAATACTCTTTCAGTAAATATTGAAACAATAGAGTGTTTCAATGAAATGTGTGCAGTGTCAAATGTTTTGAGTAAATTGTCATATGACCACAGCTGTTTACTTCCTGGTTTGAGCAAGCACTTTCACTAAAGTCAAGTCAACTGTCAGACTCTGTAGAAGACTTATTTGATCACTTTAATGCAAAAATGGCAAACATTATGGATGACATTGCTCCATTACAATTCAAGAAAGTTAAGGACAAACAGAAAGCACCATGGAGGCAAAATCCAGCAGTTAAACTTATAAAAAGAGAGTGTAGGAAGACTGAAAGAAAATGGCGTAAATACAAACTTCAGATCCACTATGAAATCCATAAAGAGATGCTCCGCACATATAACTCTGAAATATGCAAAGCAAGACAGTCCTTTTTTTCTAACATTATCAATAGAAGTTCAAATAACACTCGTATTCTATTTTCAACTGTTGATAAATTAACAAATCCCCCCTCACAATTAGCGCCTGAACTTCTCTCAACTAATAAATGCAATGAGTTTTCATCTTTTTTTAAAGGTAAAATTGACAAAATCAGACTCAACATATCTGCTCAATTACAAATTCAACAACCTGAACTTCCAGCAACAAACAGAGGGAAACTAAACTTAATGTCAGAGTTCAGCTTGATAGACTACGAAACACTTAAAAAAACGGTACAGAATCTCAGCTCTTCCACATGTGTCTTAGACACTCTGCCTACCAATTTCTTCAAAACTGTTTTTCATCTCATAGCGGTGGATGTCCTTCAAATTGTAAATGTATCACTGCTGTCTGGCACTTTTCCTAAGTCACTGAAAACAGCTGTTGTAAAGCCACTTCTCAAGAAGAATAACCTGGATGCCCCCATGCTAAACAATTACAGGCCCATATCCAATCTACCTTTTATTGGCAAAATTATTGAAAAAGTAGTCTTTAATCAATTAACCACCTTCCTAACATCAAAAGGGTATTTTGATTACTTTCAGTCTGGTTTTCGGGCAAATCACAGCACTGAAACAGCTCTCATTAAAGTTTCCAATGACATACGCCTAAACACAGATTCAGGTAAAACATCAGTCCTAGTGCTACTGGACCTTAGTGCAGCATTTGACACTGTTGATCACAATATTTTACTACACAGACTAGAACACTGGGTTGGATTTACAGGCATAGTTATCAGCTGGCTAAAATCATATCTACAAGAAAGGAGCTTCTTTGTTGCCATCGGAAACTGTACCTCAACACCAACGTCCTTGACATGTGGTGTTCCCCAGGGGTCGATCTTAGGGCCACTATTATTCATAGTGGTGGTCATAGTGCTCCCACTTGGACAAATCATCCAAAATAACTTGATTTTATATCATAGCTATGCAGATGACACACAAATTTACTTAGCTCTGTCACCAAACGACTATGGTCCTCTTGAATCTATGTGTCAGTGTATAGAACAAATCAACACCTGGATGTCTCAAAATTTTCTTCAGCTGAACAAAGAAAAAACTGAAGTAATTATATTTGGTAAAAAGGAGGAAAGACTTAGGGTTGCCACTCTCCTTGACACAAAAGGGTTGAAGGCAAAGGATACAGTTAAAAATCTTGGTGTATTAATTGACAGTGATCTAAATTTCAACAGCCACATGAAAGCGACAACTAAATCAGCTTCTTACCACCTCAAAAATATTGCCAGACTCAGAGGGCTGATGTCAAAATATGACTTAGAAAAACTCATTCATGCATTTATCTCCAGCAGGGTTGATTACTGCAATGGACTGTTCACAGGCCTTCCTAAAAAGACTATTAAACAGCTTCAGATGATACAAAATGCAGCAGCTAGGATTCTAACAAAAACTAAAAGAACTGACCACATTACTCCAATTCTTAAGTCCTTGCACTGGCTTCCAGTAAGTCACAGAATTGACTTTAAAGCTCTATTGCTTGTTTATAAATCAGTAAATGGAGCAGGACCTAAATACCTGTCAGACATGCTTCAGCAGTACACACCTTCTCGTCCTCTCAGGTCCCAGGTGAAAAACCTGCTAGTAAAACCTACTGTTAGAACTAAACATGGTGAAGCAGCTTTTAGCTGCTATGCGGCTCAGCTGTGGAATCAACTTTCGGATGACATCAAAAAGGCCCCAACTGTAGCCAGTTTTAAATCTAGACTTAAGATCTGTTCTCAGATGCTTTCTGCTAACTGTGCCGAGTTACAAATTCTGAATCTGCCTTGATAATTATTCTACTTTATCTTTTATTACTTTTTTTACTACTTTTGCCTTTGTTTTTGCTTACTAATTATCCTTTATTTTTAAATTATTTTACCTTGTGTTTTATGTTTTCTTTTCATTATGATCTTTACCTTTTAACTATTCTTTGACTATATTGCCTTTCTATGCTTTTTATTTGTTATTATTGTTTGGTTTTGTTTATGTAAAGCACATTGAATGACCTCTGTGTATGAAATGCGCTATATAAATAAACTTGACTTGACTTGACTTGACTTGACTTGGTTGCACCTTGAGAAGAAGATGACGGCCTCACAGCTCCCAAATAAAAGGTTTTTAAAGTATGTTAAAATAAACATAGGACAAATATTTTTTGTACACATGGTCTTTAAGGTGTCTAGTTATGATATATACATTTATAATTATTCAAATTTCTTTGGTGTGTTTGCAGAATGAGTAAACATGTTAACGGTCACAATAGTGACCGGTGGGATAGAATGTTGTATCTAGATGCACACATACTTCTACACCTACAAACACACACACATACACATACTCATACATACACACATACAGAGACATACATACACACATACAGAGACATACACACACACATCTACATCAACATGCTACACCAGCATGTTGATTTTCCAACAAGAGGAGATAACATCCTGGACCTGGTCTACACTACACACAAAGGAGCATACAAAGCCACCCCCCTCCCCCACATTGGACTTTCAGACCATATAACTGTTATGCTAATGCCCGCATACAGACAAAGGGTAAAAGCGAACAAACCGGTTCGTAAGCAGGTAAAAGTGTGGCCTGAGGGAGCCTCCGATGCTCTTCAAGACTGCTTTGACACAACAGACTGGGAAATGTTTAAGCAGGCAGCCACTTACAACAACCGGACAGACATAGAGGAGTATACAGACACTGTAACCTCTTACATCACCAAGTGCATCGATGATGTGACCCACACAAAAGACATCATCACTCGGGCTAACTGGAAGCCATGGCTGACAGGGGATGTCCTCAGGCTGCTGAGGGCCAGAGACAAAGCCTACAGAGCTGGGGATGAAGCTGGCATGAGAACAGCGAGAGCCAACCTGTCCCGTGGCATCAAGGAAGCAAAAAAGGAATACACTCACAAGCCACCCACTTCAAAGACAGCAGGAACGCACAAAGCCTATGGCAGGGCATTCAGGCCCTCACGGACTACAAGCCCGCGCCACAGAGCTGTGAGAGCAACATCCCTCTGCTCAACAACCTGAACCGCTTCTTTGCTCGCTTTGAAGCGCAAAACAGCACCTGCCCACAGAAGACCCATCCCCCTCTACATGAGCAGCCCCTGTGCCTCTCTGCCGACAGCGTGAAGAGGACACTTGCTGCTATCAACACCCGTAAGGCAACAGGTCCAGACAACATCCCAGGTCGTGCGCTGAAGGACTGCGCAGGGGAGCTTAAGGATGTCTTCACAGACATCTTTAACACTTCCCTGAAGCAAGCCATCGTCCCATCATGTTTCAAAGCTGCCACCATCATACCTGTGCCGAAGAAAACTGCTCCATCCTGCTTCAATGACTACCGCCCTGTGGCACTGACACCCATCATCATGAAGTGCTTTGAGCGGCTTGTCATGTCACATATCAAATCCATTCTCCCCCCCACCCTGGACCCCTTCCAGTTTGCATACCGAGCCAAGCGGTCTACAGAGGATGCAATCTGCTCTGCCCTCCACCCAGCCCTCACCCACCTGGAAAAAAGAGACTCATATGTGAGATTGCTGTTTATAGACTTCAGTTCTGCATTCAACACCATAATACCACAACAACTCATCTGCAAACTTGACAAACTGGGACTCAGTACCTACCTCTGCAACTGGCTACTGGACTTTCTCTGTCAGAGGCCTCAAGTAGTACGTGTTGGCAACAATACCTCAAGCAGCATCACACTGAGCACAGGGGCCCCCCAAGGCTGCGTGCTCAGTCCGCTGCTCTTCACCCTGCTGACGCATGACTGCACTGCAACCTACAGCAACAATCACATAGTGAAATTTGCTGACGACACAACTCTGGTGGGTCTCATCACCAAGGGCGACGAGACTCAATACAGGTTGGAGGTCGACCATCTGACCACGTGGTGCAGGGACAACAACCTCCTGCTGAACATCAGCAAGACCAAAGAGATTGTTGTTGACTTCCGGAGAGGTCACACCCAACACCTGCCACTGACCATCGACGGTGCTGTGGTGGAGAGAGCGAGCAGCACCAAATTCCTGGGGGTGCACATCAGCGAAGACCTCTCCTGGACCACCAACACTGCATCACTGGCGAAGAGAGCTCAGCGCCGCCTGTACTTCCTGCGGAAACTCAGGCGAGCAAGTGCTCCACCAGCCATCATGACCACATTCTACCGAGGCACCATTGAGAGCATCCTCTCCAGCTGTATCGCTGTGTGGGGCGGAAGCTGCACTGAATACAACAGGAAAGCCCTGCAGCGCATAGTGAACACAGCTGGAAGGATTATTGGTGCTTCACTCCCCTCCCTGAAGGACATTTACACCACCCACCTCACCCGCAAGGCGACCAAAATTGTGAGTGATGCAAGTCACCCCGCTCACAATCTGTTCGATCTACTGCCCTCTGGGAAGAGGTACAGAAGCCTGCGCTCCCGCACTACCAGACTCACCAACAGCTTCATACACCAAGCTGTAAGGATGCTGAACTCTCTCCCTCCTCTCCCCCCTCCACCCTCAGCTACATAACATCCTGGACATTGGACCCACAATGGCCGCGTGCACTACTCCACTTGCACACTTGTACACTTTACAACTTGTTGTTGTTGTCCTGAAAACACAACACTTCTGCTGCTCTTACATAACTTGCACCACTATGTCACTTTCTTTCTTACTTAGGTCAAACAGAACTACCCAAGCCTTTTATTGGCCTGACTTTGCACTAGTATTTTATTGACTGTCTATGCACAATTTAAACCAAATTTTGCTGCTCTTATTTTTTTCATTATTATATGTGCCCTCTTATTTACTTACTTTTTTGTTTACTTGAATGTTATGTTTGTCTGGGGACTTAAATTGGTCAAATATGTCTTGTCTTCACCGTGGGATAGAGAGAAACGTAATTTCGATCTCTTTGTATGTCTGGAACATGTGAAGAAATTGACAATAAAGCTGACTTTGACTTTGACTTTGACACATACACACACTCACACACAGATACACACACACATACATACTCACACACACATACACACAGATATACACACTCACACACACACGCACACACAGACATACACTCACACACATACACATATTCACATATTCACACTCACACACACAGATACACACTCACACACACAGATATACACTCACACACACACACACACACACACACAGATATACACACTCACACACACACACAGACATACACACTCACACATACACACACACATACATACATATATATATATATATATATATGTATGTATGTGTGTGTGTATGTGTGAGTGTGTATGTCTGTGTGTGTGTCTGAGTGTGTATATCTGTGTGTGTGTGTGAGTGTATATCTGTGTGTGTGTGTGTATTTGTGTGTGTGTGAGTGTGTATCTGTGTGTGTGAGTGTACACTCACACACACACACACACACAGCTATACACACTCAGACACACACACAGACATACACACTCACATATATATACATATATATATATATGTATGTGTGTGTGTATGTATGTGTGAGTGTGTATGTCTGTGTGTGTGTCTGAGTGTGTATATCTGTGTGTGTGTGTGAGTGTATATCTGTGTGTGTGTGTGTGTGTGTGTGTGTGTGGCTGTTTGTGTGTGTGTGAGTGTGTATCTGTGTGTGTGTATGTCTGTGTGTGTGTGTTTGTGTCTGTGTGTTGTTTATTTACCAGGAGCTTCGGCTCGTTAAAATAGAACCCTGAATGTGTATGTCTGTGCGTGCGAGTGTGTCTGCATGTAGTTGTGAGAGTTAGTGTGCATACATATACACACACATATATATATATATATGCACACACACGCACACACACACACACACACACACAATATGCACACTAACTCTCACACCCCATGCAGATACACACACAGACCATATACACTAACTCTCACAACTACATGCAGACACACACGCACGCACAGACATACACATTCAGGGTTCTACTTTAAGAAGCCGAAGCTCCTGGTAAATAAACAATGTTTACATATTTTTCATATTTATTATTGGCATTGGTCTCAGTGTTCATATCAGTTTGAAAAGTCCTGTAAGAATACCTTTATTTTAACAAAAAAGCAACCTTTAATTGAGTATACGCATATTATCCCACCGGTCACAAGTGACCGGTGGGATAATATGCGTATACTCAATTAAAGTTGAGTGCATGTCATTACCGAGTGCATGTCATTACAAGTTTATTACCGGTCACAATTGTGACCGGTAATAAAACTCACTTTTTCATCTACTTTTCTACATTTAAAAAAAAAAAAAAATATTGATTACTTTAAAGGGTTGCTAATAACACATGATTTGCATATTTGCATGTCTGGGAAAAACTTGGGCTTAAATGGGTTAAGTGCTTTTGTGGTTTTGCCCACAAAGTATATTACATTTTTCGTATGACAGGAAATGACACCCTTAACTTTGTATTTATTTCCTGAATGTGGGTGATTAAATGTGTGTGTCTTATAAGTAAAGTTGCATTGTTGACAATTTCCACATTTATAGTTGCCCGATGGGATGTTAGGGGGCGGAGGTAAATCTGCCCTGACACCAAACCATTCCGAAGGTTCGGCTGTCTCTTGTAGACAGACATGCTGTCTATGCCTTATCTATATCTGTCATTCACTGAGACAACAAAACTTACTCCTCCAGAATCTTGACCCTGTCCCCTTTCTTGAAGCCGAGGTCTCCTTCATGGATGCCCTCATAGTCATAAAGAGCGATGGCGATGTTCTCTGGACCTGAGGAAGGAAGATGCGGAAATGAGTCTGATGACGCAGTGTATTCTATTTTTGTTTTTAAATTCAGTGACCTCTTGTCTAGTTGTGCATTGAGAAATAGAAACTAATAATTTTAGAAATGCCTGTTGCGTCTGGCATTGTGTGTGGATCATTAATGTGATAAAAGTGTTCCTCTGTACATATCACAGGACTGTGAAAGTTGTGACAGGACTGTGAAACTTCTAAAGGTCCTATGTGAATGATTTTGCAGTGTACTTCGTGAAAGTATTTGTGGTAGTACACTATCTGCTGAAGAAAGCAGCAACGAAAAAGTCACAGGGAGTTCCTCTTCAGTCTCACTTCACAGTTCTCGCACCTCAGGCTCTAAATTGAGTCCAGTCATGTTACATGGTGTTTCCATACTATTTGAGTGCATCTAGATGCACATAGAGCTAAAGTCCACTACAAAGTGGTGTGCTCTCATTAACCTACACGCATGTCTGAGTTTCAGTGAATGAGAGTATGGGAGTATGCTTGTTAGCTGGTAAATAACTTTAGTTTCATAGACCTACAGCCCTGCGTTGGCCTCAGTGACCTTCCTCACATGTCCTCGGGCTGTATTCATTAGTTTCACATTCTATCATACACATTCTTAACCTGTACTGTCTGATGTGCTTCTATAGCACTTAGATTTGTAACGCTTACTTTGGTCTCACTCATTGCATTCAAATAACAGAAATAACAGAAATAGCAAATCCAAGTTATGGTAGGGTAAGTTAAGCTATAAGCACATAGCCAATTAAACATGAAGAAAAAAGTGATCGGGACACTTTTTGAAACTATTTCAGCTTGTGTAGGCCAATCAGTGCTTTCTGAACATATTGAACACACTTTTAGAAATACCGTGATAATACCAAAAACCGTGATCATTTTGGTCACTATAACCAAGAGGTTAAATTTTCATACCGTTACATCCCTAATGAGTAGTGTGTTTTGTCAGACAGTCTGACAAGAAAGAGGTTTCTTTGCTACGACTAGTACAGCAGCCGTAAGCATTTACATAATCGCTTGGATTGGTTGCAGAAGGTTGACCCCAACAGCTGTGGCCATACTTAAGGCATGGCCAGTGACTGAGGCAGCTGATCAGACAGGGCCGCAATGGTATTAAACCCTTATGAGAGCCCCCACCCACCCACATTGACACATGATTATCCAGCCAGCACAGATGACAGATGAAGCATGTTTTACAATAAGTGTTTTACAAAACACTGCAAGAACACACTGTAGACATATAAAAAGAGATACCGGTAGCTTTCAATCAAACCCAAACAAGTAAAAGTAGTTCATGACAGGCATTCTTGTCTATCACTTACCATCAGTGCTGGACGAGGGCATACTGGAATTAGTTCTATTCTGTAAGACATTGAGAAAAAAAAGATATGATGCCATTACAATAGGGATTATGTAAATTATAAGCAGAGACAAGATTAAATGTGAAGTTACATCATTCAAGAGTTACAGGAAAATGGAAGAAAATCCATTAAGATGAACTCTAAAAGAATGGGGGATTTTCCTTGGTCATGTCTTAGCTTTCCTATTCTTTGCTGAATTTTTTGTTTGAGAATGCAGTCTTCGGTTTGGGTTCCCAGTTCCTACTTCCTATAACAGGCAATCTAACCTCCTCCTTTAGCTTTCTCAGTGGCCGGCACATATATGTGGTCGCTTTGCACATGAGAGGAAGTAAGGTCTACTGATGACTAATGACGGACGATTATGCAAATAAAAATGTGTGTGTGTGTGCATATGGTGTGCAAGTGTGTGTGTGTGTACACATGTGTGTGTATGTGTGAATGTGTCTATGTTTGTTTGTTCATTTATCCATGACATGTTAATTTTAAAATGTATGGTGAGAGTTTAAAGTTCACAAAATGGGGAAGTTATGCAGACTGCTGAAATGAGGGAATTTGAGAAGTTTCCAGCAGACCTCAGACTGCTTGTCATCACTTTTGCTATAAAATTTCATTAGGATGGGAACCCCGAACCACAGCTACGTTCCTGTTCCCTCTCTGATTTACTTACTGCCACAGATCAGAACCTCCGCCTTGAGACTTACCGCTTTTGGGCCTGCTGTGGGGTCTTTGACATAGTGTGGCGTCTGGGTGCGGTTTGAAGAGTCGTCACTACCCAGGGCCTTGCCCACAGATTCTTGGTCCTTCTTGGATCCCACACACCCCATGCTTTGACCTGGAGGAGGGCAGGCAGAGAAGCAGTGAGCAGCCTCCTGAGAAAGCAACATATACTTTTGGGCTTGTTGCCTTTGCATTCAGATTAGACAGTGAAGTGTGACAGGAAGTGATTGGGAGAGATAGAATGGGATCGGGAAAATGGCCATGGGTCAGATTTGAACACGGGTCCCCATGACCACATGAGCCCAAATGTGGTTAGGAAGCTGCAGCCTATTGTGTGTTAGTGAAACTATAATCTAGATTCATTACACATATAAAGTGAAATAGGTCAAGCCTGTTTTATTTTGTTTTAATCTTGATTATGGTTTCTTGATTATGGTTCTAATCTTGATTACGGTTTACAGCTCATGGAAATCAAAAATCCAGAATCTTAAAATATTAGAATAAAGAACTTATGATACAGAAATGTCGACCTGAGATGAGCCTTAATCAGCTAAATCAAAACACCGGCAATGGTATCCTGAGCCTTTATCCTCTCAGTCTGTGCAGGGCAATGGATTTCTCCATGATATTCTATCGTTTTGAGATGCACCTATATAGTGGTTTTGGTTGTACTAGATTCATTTTAATCCAGAATATGTCATCACAAAACAAATTCACTTTTAACATAATTCAGCAAGTACACAACCAGTGTCACAGCAATATCAGCAAACAGCATCATGTGTTGACCATAAATTATATCATGGCCTGTGACAGTGCTGGAGTGTGGTTCAATGAGTGTCAATGTAGGGGCCACTTAACCTAATTCAACAAGTACACAACCAGTGTTGGAACAACATCACTAAACAGCATTATGTGCTGATTTGTACCATGAATGATATCATGGCCTGTGAGGCTATGATAGTGCCTATATATAGTGTAGTATCAATGCAGGGGCTGCTATTCTGCTGCTGAAACTGCAGACGACTGAGAACGAGAAGCCTTTCTGTGGTAAAGAGCACGACAGAACCCTGTGAATTCCTACGAAGCAGAGTGGTGACCGCTCTCACCTGTAAAGAGATCTCACATCAGCCCTCACAAGCACGAGCTGCCGTATAGGTCAACCTATGATAGCCAACGTAGCTTTGTTAGTCAAGCTGTAGAGAGACCCCAGTAAAGAGAACTGATAAAGCAGCACAAATAACTGTATATGTGCTTGTTTGCTTAGGTATTTGTGTGTCAAAGTGAGTTCATGCATGCGTGGATGTGTGCTTTGTGATCATACAAGCGTGTGTGTGTGTGTGTGTGTGTGTGTGTGTTTATTTGCATATGTACATGTTATGGGGGAGGGGGATTACTTCTTCACCCCAGCACTCAGGCAGACAGTGAAGCTGAGCGTGAGACCTCCTCCACACTCACGCTGTGTGGTGGTGCTTTGAACAGAGCCAAAGAAGAGCATGAGGAAGTGACCAAGTGGAAACTGTGGTGAAAGTCTGCCGAGGTCAGTGCTAAGAACGGATTCAAATCAGCTGTCTGGGTAACAGAGGCAAAAGGCAAAGTGTTGAGTCTGTTTTTCTGTAGCTCGGCACCAGTGTCACAGATCTTATTATATTTGTGCGCACATGCACATTTGAAGGTACATCATGAGCTGGAGTGTAAGACGGAGAGAGACAGAGAGAGAGAGAAAGAGAGAGACAGAGTGGTTGACAATGTTTTTTTTGTGTGTGTGCTATGCATGATCTGAATTAGGGAAGCACTAATGCCAGGTGCAGACATCTTGGTTTTGATGTTACTGTTCTGCACCCTCTGGGGTACAGTACATGCCAATTGCTACTGTAGGATCCAACTGACAATTAGACAGACAAACACAAGCAAATATCCAGTGTCAAGTGACATTTTTATCTGCAGACAACTTAATATGGCCTCAACCCTGAAGGAGGGATGTAGAGGAACGAGGATAGCTCAATGTGAAAATACAATAATGAATAATAGCATCAAAGCTATAGTATCTCTAAAGAACATTTCTAAATGGAACATAACCGTGACAAAGCAACCTAGTTCCTCATTTGGCTCCAGACCTGTTGGTTCCTCTTTTTATTGCAAACAGGATCACTCTCTGGCCTGATATCACAGATACTGCAAAAGGTGTACTGTACATATACACAAGGCTACCTCTAATGTAATAAGACAAAAAGTCAATGGAATGAATGTAAATTGTACATTGCAGTAAGTTACAGTAAGTATGTGCTTCGCCTTTGACACACTGAATAACAACATATTGCCTACGCTGCAAAAAATGAAATTTAACCAAGTGTTATTAATCTTATATTAAGAACAAAACATCTATTTGGTATTGTTTTTAGTATGAAAATACTTACCTAGTGCTCTCTCGAAAGATCATTTTGACTTAATTTAAGAAGACATTGACTTATGTTTTAGTCTTATCAAGACAAATTTACTCAACGCACTGGCAGACAAATTTGCTTGTTTTTAGGACAAATTTGCTTAACGCACTGGCAGACAAATTTGCTTGTTTTCAGGATGAGATGTCCTTAAAATAAGTCAAACTTTTTATCTTGATACAAGATGAATAACACTTTGTTAGATTTTATTAGATAAGCAGTTTTTGCAGTGTACTTAAGAAACAAATTCACCAAAAGCCAACAGAGAGTGAGCTGCTTTTACACAGACTGGCTAAATGGTGCTGTGGTTCAGCTAGCTGTTGACCTAAGGTTAGTGAGGGCAGATGGTGTTTTGTGAGTGCAAACACTGCTTCCTGTATTCCCTTTCATTTGTGGATAGTTACAATGCAGTTCATTATGGCTACTTGAGCACATCTCATCCTATAAGCAGAAGCAGAAGATGCAGGGTATCATAATTATAATAACTAATCTGAAGTTGCTTTCAGGTCAGCAAATTTTATACATACATCATCCTATCAATGTTGAATATAGCATGGAAAAGAACACAAAAGAGGTGTTGCTGCATTTTGCACCTTCACAGCAAGTATTTTGATTGTTTTTACAAAGTTTTCAGTGATCGCTGATCTAAAGTCAGCACTGCTCAATCACAAACTTTTGTCATGCTACTAAAACTTAATCACCTCCGGACCACCTGTCATATAAGTTTCAGATACTGAATGTTCACACTGACAACTAAGGAAGACCTCAGCACAGGAGTACTGCAGTCAGTTGGCAGATATTCTTTATATAAAAGTATTTTCTTTATATTGATAGGACAGTGGAGAGAGACAGGAAGCAAGATGGGGTGGGATAGGGGAACATGACTGCAGGCCGGAATCAAACTTGGGTCTCCATGGGCACTGAGACCCAAATGTGGTATGGTGTTGCCGCTTGCGCCACTGCTCCATCAGATATTCTCTTTTTAATGTGTGTACCATATGACAATACTTTTACAGTACTATACTGAACTATACGTATATACTATACTGTACTATAAGTACTTACTCAGTGCAGATAAATATATATTCATCTTTGATGAATATATATTTAGTACATCATCCATAGCCTGATGTACTTTGTCATGTGACAAACCTATATCTTTTCTAGAGTATCCATCTTGACTGGCATCATCACACACCCACACTCACACACAACGAATGTGTTGACAACTTGTGATGTTTTTTAACACATCTCTACAACACAGTTTGTGTATTTTTTTTTCTAACACATTCGTTTTAAGAGTACACTTTTGTCAGCCAAGCCCTAAGGCATGCAGCGTAGCCACTATAGCCTACTTTGCATGCTTGTTAATCATCATCCCTCTCATTATAGCAGACAAGCATCTGGGAAGTTAAGAGGTGTATAGAAATAGGGAATACTAATGAGGACATGGTTATTGCTGCTAGCCTCTCTTTGACGGTCCACATCTTACACACACAGTTCTTGCCGGCACAATAGGACACGAGTCACCTCTTACAGTTTCAGGGAATCCCTTCCCAACGACATGAACTCACAGGGACGACCTTTCAATGAACAATTATGGAAAATAAGGTAGATATGTGGTGGTAAAATGGTAGCCTACTGAACCAAACCACAGTGAGGTTGTAGCCTATTATTGACCAATTTTAATGTCAGTCAATGAAATTCGTTAAAAATTTATCGTAAGGACAGCTATCCACAATGTTTAATAGGCTATATCTAAAATAACTAAATAATTATTGACCTTTTATGGGTAAAATATAAAACGGCAAACCTATTATAAGAAAGAGAGAAAGAAACAAGAAAAAGAAAGAAAAAAACAAAAATACGGAACAGGAGAGATCATGCAGATCAAAGAGATGTAGGCAACGTGTGAAGATGCAAAAAATGTATATAATTTCTCTCACCTTACAGCTGTCTCCGATTTAGAGGGTACGGATACGCCGAAGTCTCTAAATGGTTTTGTAGATATGCTTTTAGTTTGTCCCGAGGATCCGTTAGGTCGGCTCCATACTGTCACTTTGATTCGTGGTGAGTGGACTGAGCAAACTGCCAAGTGCTTCACATGCAGAGTGTAGTATCAATGGTTACATCGCGAGCGCAATGATCTTGACCGAGCAGTCGCTCGTAGTAAGAGGAACTAGCTACAGTTTCCGCTATCCAGGCGCCGGAGGCTATTCAGTGATGGATGGACAGGCGAGTATCCTGGCTGGAGATTTTTTTTTAAGATATCAAATTCCATGTATCGACCTCAACTCTTAAATTCTAACAAATTAATGGCATGAGTTTAGACTGCCATTAGCCAAAATAAAGGACCTTATCAGACCTCGTCAAGTTGCAAGTAGATGCTGGGTGTTCGCTTGCGACATGTGTCTACGGAGGGGAAGTAGCCTAAGCGCATGTAGGCCTGTGGAGTCTGAGTTGTGCATATAGCCTATGATATGTACGATATGTGTGTGTGTGTGTGTGTATTCCTTCTCCATCAACTCTGTGTATGTATGTGCACAGAAGGTCTGTTCAGGGTCAAGTCCACTAATCCCTTAGTCAGTATTGGGATTAAACACTTCTTCAAAATAGCGATTTTAGGAGACAGTGATGGTGAATAAATGGACAGATTATTGTGCAAAGAACAGCAAGAAGAGAGGAGGAATAAAACCCAAGGGTCTTAAAGACACAGAGAATAAGAGGCTTACATGTGACAAAAAAATTCTCCACTTGGAATTAACAGTATTTTACCAGTGACCAGTGATGCTGTTTTCTAATGTCCCGTTGGAGCTGTGGTGACTTTTAAACTTAGAATCAGGGTTGGGTAGTAACCGATTATAAGTAATCTGGATACTATACTATAATCTATAACTATAATCAGACCAGATTACAAAAACAAAATGTGTTATCAGATTATGGTTAGGCCTATATGTTGTCAAATATTACTTGATTACATTTAGATTATGTCTCTCAATACATAACATAGCTTTACATCATAGTTAATATACTGTTCATAAACCTATCAAGTAGGCCATTTTACACCCCCAACAGACTCTCGCAAACACAGAGTCAAGGGCCTTTTCTACACTTTTCTCCCTATCAATTTGTCTGAAACAGACAAGGGTAATGCTCCTACCCGTGAGAATAACATGACATAATGCAATAGAGGATGCTCTATGTGTGCATTGGCAATGTCAGACATGTTATTCTCTGTACGTAGTCTGGCTTGGTCTGGGGAGTCCGCTATGTATTTTTCTACTGCACAAGAGGCGTGATTAATGGGCATAGTTCAAATGACTCTGTACGCAATAGAGATTGCTAAAACACATGACCAATATTATGGGTACGATTGGCCGTTTACATTGGTTTACATGGGCATGGATTGCCGCAGATCCCCAAAATGCTTTGCGTTAACCAATGGGAAAATGGCATGATGACGACACATTCTCAATCTCTATTGAATATTCACCAATCTGACCAACAAACCGGGTGACGTTTGCAGAGTGACGTGAAAACTCCAGGCTCTCCCGCTATCGTCATCGTTTTAAACCTGCCAATAGCGCACCAGATGGATAAGCCAGCTTGTGATTGGTCCCGGCAAAATTGTAACGGAAGCAGGAGAAAAAGATGCACAGGTTTCCAGCCTGAGCTGCAGGGCGAAAAAGAAATCTCCGGCAGATCAGGCTGGGTTCACCCAGCCTACTTTACGTATTTTTAAGTCAGTGTAGCATCTAAATGATCTTGACGCCATTATAGGTGGTAGGTAAAGAAATTACATTGCGTTGCTTTAAAGTGAAAAAGAAAAGGAATATTGGTGGAACAATTTTTTGGCAGTGCCTTTTTTTATGTATTTCATTTTTGAGTATTTTATTTTTAAGTAATCCAAAAGTAATCCAAAAGTATTCAGATTATGTTACATTACCAAATGGATTAAGTTACTAATTACAAAAACTGGCGTGTCTGTACTCAGTAATGGATTACATTTCAAAGTAATCTGACCCAACACTGCTTAGAATTAAACGTGAATATACACCGTGGTTTTGTCCCTGTTCAAAGCATTCAGGTGAATGCAAAACACGGACACTGACACTACTGAACAAGGCCATATGAAAATTAGTAAGGGAGGAGAATATTTGTATGATGGACGTGATCATACGGATAATACTTAGCAATTACCTCAAGACTTTAACCATTTACAACTGCACTTGTGATGATGTTAATAATGCGGAGCAGAGGAAAAACTCATGGATACCAGCTGGAGGGTTGATTTATACAAAGATTAACTTACATGTCATATACATGTCCTCTCTTGCGCAACACTGCATGCTGTGAATTATATTAAAATATTGATCTTTTGTATGTGTTGTGATTACTTTAGTGTAGTCTGCATTGCAGTGTGTCTTTTGAATTAGAATTTGCTTGAGAAAATATGTCCTTATCTAGCTGTCTCCATACTGTGACAGGTCTTGCACATGCTGTTTTGAGATTGGACTTGAATCACATAAAAGCATAATGATCACACATGTGGGGTTAGAAATAGCCACTGAACAAACAGTGGGCCTGTCTTAAACAAAAAAAAAAACTGCCTTCTAAAATAGTGTTTGGTGGTAGCAAGGCATCAAGGCATCTCTGAATCAAATATTGGTATACAATTCTGCCTTTAATATACCTTCGTTGTGACAAATTTTGAAGGCAGGAAGGCTTCATGCTGCCTTTAGTGTCAGCTGTCAGTATCTTGACAACGGTGCCCAAACAATAAATAAACAGAAGAGAGTGTTCAGTGTTGCTAACTTGCTAGGCTGTCCGAAACTAAGTTTATAGCTGGTGCCTTGATGACTTGTTAGACAGTTGAAGGCAGTGAGGCAGCTGGCAGCCGCCTTCCGTTTCAGACAGACCTAGTGTGTTGTTGTAATAGAGCCCTGCATGTCCCCTTCCCCATGCCTGTGCAAGCGAGTGTGGGCTTTCTGATTAGTGCCCACGTCACGTCACAGGAAGACAGGAAGAGGTTTCCACACGGCTGTGTCTTTTGCATAACATCACACCATCCTAGACATTCAGGTGACAGGAGAAACGAATGAGTAGAAATCTCCTTTATTTTAGCAACACTTCACATCCTGTTTTTAGTGGATGACTCCCAGTAGTTTCACGAGGGGACAGGAAGTCTGTGTTGAAGCAGCTGAACCGGGCCACTCATATCTACTGGTGTCCACCAGCAGGGTATCTCACAAAGGAAGCCAGCGCAGTCATGGTGGGGTTGGCACTGGCTGAGCGAGGCTCTCGCACAGGCTCTTCCCCTTTCACATTTGTGTCACAGTGCCACCCACACACTGACACCCTTTCTAAAAAAAAAAAAAAAAAAAAACAGCCCATATACTGTGTTGATGGAAAATTCACTATTGCAAAATGTGTGATTCTGTCACATGACCAAAAAGAGGAAGATCATATCCCTTCCTCCCTTTATTCTACCACTCTTTCTCTCTCTCTCTCTCTCTCTCCAACCACACTTTTCAGATGGGTAAAAAATAGCTGATAAACGGAAAGTACAGTAAGCCTTGCCAGGCAGAATACAAGATGTGAAACTGTTTGCTGCGCAGAAAATTAACCCCATGTACAATAAAGGGGGCAATAGAAAAAGAAAATAAACAGAAATAATAAACAGAAACAGATACATGTTGTGTGTTAGAATGAAAGCGAAAATGTTTAGAAAATGGCAACCCTTGCCACAAAAAAGAGAAAGAAAGCAGTCCCAGAGAGCTAAAAAGAAAATATGAGGCGGAAGCTACACTCATGTGTTGCATTGTTAGTGCCTCATAGCCTCCAGGATGAGGAAGGACAATGACCATTACTTCCTGTTTGGTCCGGCGATGACAAAAAGCTACAAGGTACCAGGAAATCTGTGCTATAGATCATTTGTGTATACTGAAGGCCATGCAGAGCTTTAGCTGAGTTTGAAAAGTCAACTACAGTAATATACAAAAAAGTAGCTTGGCTTACATTCCTAACAGCTTATGATATTTGATCAAAAAGTAATCTGACAGATATAGTATTGAAGTTTACACTTTATTGTCCACTTATATTGTATATTTTATTATCAAAGTTTTTATGTGAGTGACTGATATGACCAGTCAGAATAATTCCCATGGGCTCAAAACCCTCAGTAGGCAAGTTTCCATTAACCCTGAAACATGCAATTCTAAATTGCGAAATGAAAAACGAGTAATGGAAATTCATATCTATATATATATATATATATATATATATATATATATATATATATATACCAGCATGCAGTATATATATATATATATATATATATATATATATATATATATATATATATATATATATATATATATATATTTATTTATTTTTTTTTTTAACTCACAAATATCGCAAAAAAAGTTATACACTTGTCTGATGTGGTTTTTCAGACCTAACAGAATTATATTGGCTTGAGGTGAGGCATCAAATGCCTACTCCAAGCAATAACAAAATGCATAAATGCAGAATTTATAATTATAATTGTGGACAATCTCCACCCAAAATTGTCATCCATTGTCTCTCTACAAAGTATAATTGATTTATTTTCCTCCTTTCACATTCTGTACACCCTCAATGTCTAACTACCATGGCTTTTGGTGGCTGCAATTGAAGTCAAACTGCCGAAACGTATCAGATTTTAGTAGATCTGTTGTTCCATTTATCTGGAATGACTATCATAACAAGATAAAAACCCAAGTTTTGCTCAAAGCTGTAATGGAAGCCTGGCTAGTGCTTCTGTCCTCATCCAGCCACTGCATGCTGGTAGTGAGTGGTCATCCCTGCTCCTCTGGTCTTTTCTCCTTAGGCCGTCCGCCCATCCTTGCCCGCTTCTCCATAATAAGTCCAGGTGGCTGCAGAGCTGCACAGAAGATATCAGACAGAACCATATGATCCAACAACCATGTTGCCATCTGATATAGAGTACAGACAAAATAAAGACTAACGCATTTAAATTTGATGTTTCGTGTAGGCTTGTGGGGACTTGATATCACTTGTGAATGAATGAATGCTTTTGTAGGTAGGTATCAGTCATTGAGAAGTGATCTGTATAACAAAAAGAGACAACATTTCATACTAGAATATATCATTAGTCTCACATTCTTGCTCTAGTCTCAGTCGTTTCCTCTGGTTGCTTTGTTCTTCCTCTTCCACCTCATCTTCCCACTCCTCTTTCTCCTTCTCCTGCCTCGTCACCCAGCCGTCACTGGGGTTCTGTGCACAGAGACTTCTTTTCATGTTCTCCAAGACCACCACTGTTCCCCCCAAGGGTAAGAGGGAGAGACAGGTAAGAACACATTGTGTGTGTGTGTGTGTGTGTGTATGGGTGTGTGTGTGTGTGAGAGAGAGAGAGAGAGAGGGAGCGAGAGATACAGTCATCATGCAAAATGAGAAATGAAAAAGTAATCACTCTCCTATCAACCATGTATACCGGTACTTGTGGCTGCACAAGCTAATTCTAGACAAAGAGACTGTATGTTTCTGGGCATACAAAGGACATCTTGGTCAAGAAGGTCTACTAAATGTAATGTAATGTAATGTAACATCTTACCTGGCTGGAGAGATAGTGTGAATGCAGACACTTTCGGTTTCTTTTTGCCCGTACAAAGGTCCACAATTTCGTCTGTCTTGCTATTCTCTGCGGCCAGGACATCCTCATCAGTAGCGTCCTGTATAGGTGAGACACAATTCTGCGGACCAATAACAAATGGTAGCAATGTTTGTATACTGTGGTTTAAGTTGTTGCTAGCAAAGTTAGCATTTCTTGCTAACTTCCCCAAGACCACCAGAGGCCACACCAGACCACGCCAGATTGCAATCTTCTCTTTGTCTTTCCAGTTAACACCATTATGGCACCAACATTATTATGAGGAATGTTTCAGGTTATATCTGATGAACACAAGAACTTTTATCATACAAAAAAGTGTCTAAAAGTGACATAAATGTGATATAAAATGTACAGTTGTCGTATACAACACTTGCATGACAAATCTTTTTAAATGGCAAAACACATTGTTTTCCATGTTTCCCTTTACTGAAATAGGATAACAAGAGCCAAAGTAACTGGATAGTCACATGGAATGATAAAAATGTATGTTGCTTGCTTTATCATAAAGCTAACTGTTGTTTTGTTTAATTCATGTCAGGTGAATAACCCAAAACAGTTCCAAAAAGTTGCAGAGCTAGTTTTGGCCTTTAAACATGCAAATCACCACTCAAATGTTCCTGTCCCCCAACCCTGCCACTGCTGAGACAGATAATAGGAAAGACAGCCAGTGTATACCTCCAGTATACCCAAGTCTTCCTCCAAAGTAATGGATCTATGAGTACGTTTACATGGACATTAATATTCTGATATTAACCCGATTAAGACAATATTCCGAATGAGAATTCTGATCTTTGTCACATTTTTAAGGTGCATTGTATGCATGCATACACCTTAATCATATTCTAACATCCTATAATTTTCTGTAGACACTTTCAACTGTCTAGTAATGAGCTATGGTGTGTTACATGAGTATGAATAGAATATTCTATCAAAAACTTATGTAAACACCATAATCGCAATATTTTCTTATACTGAAGAAGATCAATACTCGGATCATTGCTGTGCATGTAAACATAAGCTGCTTTCAGACCTACAGTACGTGTAAGTCTGCATGTTCTGCGGACCACCGTTTGAAAAAAACGGTGGAAACGCAGTATGAGCATATACTGTGGAGGACTTGTCTGAAAGCAGCTAAAGTCAATGTATTTTAACTCTCCCTTGCACAGGGACGTAACAAGATCCTGGGGCCATATGCATAGGTAGTCCTGATGGGCCCCCATAATAAATATAATAAAATATATTCCAGACTTTTCAAGGGCCCTCCCTCCCCTTGGGGCCCTAGTAATCAGTACTGGTTTTACCCCCAGTCCGTCGCCCCGCCCTTGCAAATGATGCCTTTGCATTCCTCACCTGCAAATTAAACTCTCCCAGTCTCTGCTCACTCTGAGAGCCAGGCGACTCCAACGAGGATGACGACGGTGTAGGTGGTGATGATGAGGAGGACGAGGAGCTGGGGGAGTCTGCTGGGGGAGTCGCCTTGACCGGAGCCTCCCATGGACTCTTGACTGCTTTGGCACGGCCAGACTCTGACAGGTCTAAAGGGGTTTCGTTGTCCACGATGTCATCTGGCACACCATCCACACCCTCACCTGGTTCACCTGGCACACCCACTGCATCAGCAGTCTTCCAGCTCTGGCTGGTCTCTGAAGCTGAGGCTGGCCTAGACCTAGCTGTCTCTTCCATATTTGTGACACCCTCGTCGTGTTCCGACAGGCTCCTGGGGGCATCTTCGTTGCCTTTCATTGCAGGGTTGAGGTTAGCCCAGAATCTCTGTGCACTGAGGACCCTCTCCTGGGTGCTTTGGTGGGACGTGCTGTGGATCATGGTCGGCAACTGCAGCATTTTGGGGTTGTGGTGGATCACCGTGCCTCCCTCAGCCATGACGGACATGGTCACCCAGTCGGGGTTGTCCGGCAGCTGCCAGGGTTGGGGGAACTTGTGGGTTTTGATGGGTTGTGGTCGGTAGGGAATCGGGGCGTGGACCTTTGAGGATCCCCATTTTTCCACTGGTGTGGTGGGTGTGGAGTTAAAAGGGTTGTTCTTCAGCAAGAGCATTGAGGCTGTGTACAAACTTTCTGATGCATCCGTGCTTCTGGCTCTGAGGAAAAAAGGGTGGCAAGGAAGGTTTCAAGCTGAGGGACAGCACAAGTATACACACCATCATTTTGAAACCCTTTTTGTGAAATGTGTGCATTTAAACACACACTTTGAACATTCACACTCTTGGTTATGATAGTCATAGCACAGTGCTAGTAATGGTAAACAAGGCCCAGTGTATATTTCCTAGGGTAATCAGATGTCTTCTTTTTCCAGGACATGTCCTCTTTTTGAGACCTAAAAATCGTCCAGGATTTTGTTCTTCTAGAGCCTCAAAAGTGTGTACACCCAATTTGCATTGCGTTTCTCTCTGTCGTTCATAAATTAGTTTAAAATAGCCTTTTGTAGCAGTGTTTTCTCTTGTGCCCTCTTTTTCACAAACCAAAACGAGGACACAATCTGGTCACCCTATATGTCCTGTATACAAAATAACCAGAGGTGGACATCCCTAGCCTGACAAGCCAGACCCACATTAAAATGTAGGGTCTGGGCACTCACCGTTCGCAGTGCTCAGTCCGAGGGGCGGGATAATCAGTTGTCTTTCAAATTCCCTCTGCACGCAATAGGACAGCGAGTCCCATGCGTTTCCCACACTGTTCGCCAACAGCAACATTCATCTTATTTGTTTTCAAGTAGCAGGGAATTCAAGCCAAACCGTTGCAACTCTGCCATCAATCATTATGTTAAGCCCACCTAACGACTCTATACACGATTTCATTGGCCTGATTGAGTTTCGATTTCTGGAGCTCACAAGCCAACGGAGAGTTGCTAGACTAGCCCTGGGCGCGTCTAGATTTCTAGACATCCCGGGTCCAGAAAGTAAAAGTGCGGCCATAGCTGCTGGGTAACATTCTGGGTTACTAGCTATTGCATGCTAGTCCAGCTCCTTAAACATTACACTACCACCACCCCAGCACAGGCAATATCACTAACTATCTAATCTACCTGGCTGCTAATTAGGATGAGCTGGTTTACTAAATGGTTGGATCAAATATTTGGTAGGACTTACTTTCTGAACCCGGGATGTCCGCCTCTGAAAATAACACCTGCTCTTTGTGACGTAGTAGTAGAATAGACTACCTTCTCTGTGGAGCTGGGGGTTTCCGGCCGATGTTCTGAACCGTCCTCCAGGCCTCGGTGAGAGGTGACGGCTGGGAGAGAGGAGGGGTGTTGTACTGACTCAGCTCCTGTTGTGATAAGCACAGTCATCCATCATCCTCAGAGAGAATTTACTGAGAGCCAATTCCTTTTCATGCGTAAAACAACCCAGCGTAAAAGCTTATATAGGTTTTGATATAATACCTCTGAGGGAGAGTGGTGACAGTAGCCATGTGAGATGTATGTTTTTGTTAATTATATGGAACTGCTTAATTTAAAAAGCTGACCTCTGATGACGTTGGTAATTTTATGATATAGGCCTACACAATATCATCTTTTTGAAATGATCCCTTTCATTGGCTGTGAGGTAACAGAGTAAAAAGGGGATGTTTCCACATAGGAGCCTGTGACATTAGCCCATGAGCTGGTAGGAAGATGGGGCGGTGTTCACAGAACATAAGCCTTGAGAACACCCAGAGAAGTTTAAGCCATAGCACCAAGAGAAGTTGAAGTCATAGTGTGTGTGTGTGTGTGTGTGTGTGTGTGTGTGTGTGTGTGTGTGTGTGTGTGTGTGTGTGTGTGTCACTCACAAAACTCTGTGGCTGGCTCATTCCATCCACAGACTTGCTGTCTGTATGACAAGATTCAAGACAGACCACATACACAATGAGTATATAATTGGATAATGAATGAATTAATCTATGAAAAAATCCTAAAACCAACTGATAACCAACAATTTTAATTTATATTATTTTAAATATTTATCTATTTATATTTCCATATATATATATATGTGTGTGTGTGTGTGTGTGTGTGTGGAAATGGTGTCGTTGAGAACTCGGTTCAGAACGTCCACACTACACTTGTGTAAATGGTCATTGCTCATTGCAGTGTTTCTCTGCTGTTAATACCCTCAGTCATGGAGAGGCCGCTGTGCCCTGCCTCACTCTTTTGGACGGTGCCCCCTGTTGGTGAAGCGGTAGACATTTGGGCAGCACTAAGCAGCAGAGACAGTGGAGAGCCTGGTGTTGGTGACCGCTTTACTTCTGGGGATGCTGTCTCAGCCAAGCGCCCATTCTGATTCCTAAAACAACAGTGAACACATTCATAGGAAAGAGAGAAAAAAAACATTTGATCTGTTTGTGATCATGGCCCGTGTCTTTCAAAATAATACAAATAAACCACATAGCTGTACACAGGATTGCACAATTTGTGGGGTAATAGATTCAGATACCCCTGAATCAGATACAGCAGGGGAAATAAGTATTGAACACATCAACATTTTTTTCAGTAAGTATACTTCTAGTGAGGTTATTCACATGAAATTTGCACCAAACATTAGTATTAACTCAGGTAATCCACACATATAAAAAAGTCCATAGGTAAAGTCCATAAGTACTGAACACACTAAGAAAAAGCAATACACCAAGGCAAGGAACGAGCTGGAATCTGTAACAAGGTAGAGAGTAATTATCCCTCCTATCTGTGCAAATTAATATAAGCTGGGTTAGTACATATCGATGGGCTATAAAAAGGTTTTTCGTCACCACAAAAAAAACATCTCATGATGGATAAAAGCAAAGAGCTCTCCCTTCGCAACCTTATTGTTGCAAAACATATCGATGGAACTGTTACAGATGCATTTCAATATTCCGGTAAGCAGCATTGGGGCCATTATCTGCAAGTGGAGGGAACATCACTGCATCATCAACTGACCATGCACAGGAGCTCCTCACAATATTTCCGACCAGAGAGTCAGAAGGATAGACAGAAGAGTAGCCTAAGAGCCAAGGACCAGTCAGAGAAAATTCCAGAAAGACTTGGAGGCAGCAAGTACAATTGTTACAGAGAAAATCATAGGTAATGCACTCCACCTCCATGGCCTCTATGTACGCTCACCCCGCATGACTCCATTACTGAGGAAAAAACATGTTGAAGCTTGTTTAAAGTTTGCCACGCAACATTTGGACCAGCCTAAGAAATACTGAGTGAATGTAGTCTGCAAAATTTAACTTTTTAGATGGCATACTACACATCATGTTTGGAGGAGAAATGGCACTGTACATCACCCTAAAAATACCACACCAACAGTGAGGTTTGGAGGTGGAGGCATCGCATGGTACTGGCAGACTTCATACAGTTAAAGTAATGAGGAATGGAGCCATTTTTTCAAGGAGAATCTTGCCATCCACAAGGATGATGAGGATGAGATGTGGGTCGACCTTTCAGCAGGACAACGATCCAAAGCATACACCAAAGGTTTCAAAGAAAGGAAATCAAGGCCCTGGCTTAAATCCAATTGAAGATTGATTTTGAAGATTGAATTGAAGAACTAAAAATCAGGATTTACAAGAGGGACCCCTGGAATATTCAAGATTTAAAGACTATCTGTTTAAAGGATGGGCCAAAATCACACCTGAATACTGCGACTGATTAGTTTCGTCATACAGGAAATGTCTTGAAGCTGTCATTACAAACAAAGGCTTTTCCACAAAGTATTTAAGAAATGCCAGTATGCATGTTCAATACTTTTTTCCTGTGTCATTCCACTTTATTACACTTTATTTATGGACTTTAATGTTTGGATTTTTTTTTATATGTGTGGATTACCTGAGTTAATAACGTCTGGTGAAAAATTCATACGATTAGCCTCACTGGAAGTATACTTATGGAAAGAAATGTTGACGTGTTCAATACTTATTATTTCCCCTGCTCTATTTACAGAAACATCTATTGTTTCCCTCACCTATTTACGTCACATATCACCACTAATAAAGTTTCTAATACTGGATCTCAGGGGTGGATACCGTAGGGCCTACAGAGAAAAGTGTTTCTCAAAGTGTGGTCCGGGGACCACTGGTGGTCAGCAAGCTATTTCAAGTGGTCCGCGAGCAGACGTGGTAAAATATAATATAGATGAGTTGTTTGCAATATTGAACCAACTTGTATGCAAATCCAAACAGTTCTACTGCCTATGTATAAGCTACGGCAGTTTAAATCATATGAATCCTCTGACACAATAAGCAAGGTGCAAAGACAATAAGCAAGCTAGGTGGTCCGTGTGGGGTTTTTTTATTGGTTAAGTGGTCCTTGGTCTGAAAAAGTTAGAGAAACACTGCTGTAGGCAACTCCTCAGAAGCTGGAGGGGAGATGGGCTCACCTCAGAGCTGTACGCAGGTTCTTGACCTCCTCATACAGTCTCTTGTTGTCCCTTCTCAGTGTGGCTATCTCCCTCCCTACATGGAGTGGAGGAGAATCAGGGCTGTCAGTTGAATGTCAATCAAAGCTATGCCAGTATGGAGGCATAAATGTGCCAGAAGTTATTGAAGAATATTTATGAATTTCAGAGATTTTGTTTTCTGTCCCTAAATGTGTATATTACATGAACTTCATAATCATATGCTGTGTTCTTTTTTCAATTTCCGTCAAATTGCAATGCAGAAAAAAATGAAGTGATGTTACAATTATTTTTTATTGAAAACATGTACTGTACTGGTAATTCAAATTGTCATTTTGCTTCAACAACTTCTGGCACATTTATACTTCCCTGGCAGTACTTTAGGAACACTGTCTGTGACTGACTAGCAGGCAAGTGACTTGGAGAGTTGACCGTTTTATTTTAAGCAAACTCAGATAATATAGCCTATGTAAATGCTATATATACTCAAAATACTGTATACCGTGTAATAATACGTTTTTCGGACAACTTACTACTCGTAAGACGAGCACATTGGACAAATGGATTGCACCATTAGTTGGTAAGGGCTGCTACCTAAGGTTGAGATGTGCTGGAGGCTCTGGAGCTGAGACTTCTCATATTCCTGCTGCCTTCTGTTGGCCACATCCTGCGTCACAATACAACGGTCACACAGCCCTGCCCGCAACCTAGTATGAAGGTCACACACACACACACACAACAGGACCTCACCTTCACGTTTACAACACCACCCAGTCTGTATCGGTCCTCTTTCCTCAAATCACCCTGTGACACTGTTATTATAGTTATTATATAGGTATTACAACTACCACTTTTTTAACCACAATAACTGTCAATTTGTATCTATTGTAATGTTCATATATTGTGTGTGTGTGTGTATGTGTGTGTGTGTGTGTGTGTTTGTATTATTGCTATTGAAATGTTGTCACTGTGTGTTTGCATGTTATATAAAAACCTAGGCTTTGTTTGGGTGGGCAAAACACAATGTTTGTTCTGCCCACCACTGCCCTAGAGTCGGCCCTGAAGTATAGCAGAGGCTTTACACCCAAATCCTCTGCATAACACACACACACACACACACTCACACACACACATACAGAGAGAAAGAGAAAGAGAGAGATACACTTCCCACCTATTCTCAAGTTGTTTGATGTTTTCAGTCAAAGAGCGCTGCTGGTCTCGTAGCTGCTGGTTCCTACCGAGGAGCTCCTCAATTCGTTTTGCATCACTGTACAAGACAATGACAAGTCATTAAGCTTTTCATATGCACAACTCATTTTGTTGGATGAACTAAATCACTAGAGCACAAGAGTGTACAAGAGTGTATATTAGGTAGTGGCTAGATTTTTTGGAATGAGACCTCATGAGGGCCGTCACTGTCATGGTCATTAGCATTCTTCTGCATATTGTCATATACTGCTATACCCAGGGGTGAAAGTAAGCCGGTAGTGGCCGGTACGGAGTACCACTAAAATATTTGGAGAGGGAACGCCGTACCGGAAAGAAAACTATACTATCTCTGAAAAATATAGCACTTTCAGCATGACAACACAACTGGTAACGTCAAATTACCAGAAGCAACACGTTTCCCCCAAAATATATTTCATATACATCGTTCTGAACTGTATCTGAATTGTGTCTAAACCTCCCGTGCAGCTGGACAGACAACGAGCAAGCTATAGCGTGCGTACAGTAGCCTACAGTAATTGCGCCAACGTGCACTGGTATCCAAAGTGTTTTAGCAGACGGACGTTTTTCGGAAAGTCTCCCAAATAAAAAAAAACATACAGGCTAAAGAAAAATATGTTGATGTTTAAATAGCCTATTCTGGTTTTATGTGTGCAGTGTTTTGCTGGAGAGACAAGAGACAGACAGCGCGTGTACGGCTTAACCAGATCTTGCGCAGCAATAATGAAAGTGTTTTAGCGGACAGAAGTATGTTGCAGTCTCCCAAATAAAAAGGCATGACTCAAAGAAACGTGTTTCATGATATACAGTAGCCTATATAAAAAAAACGATTGGAAGTGGGAGCGAGCAGAGTAACTAGGCTAAATAAATAAATAAAGGTTGAAATTAAGTGCCCACAGAAGACCCATCCCCCTCTACATGAGCAGCCCCTGTGCCTCTCTGCCGACAGCGTGAAGAGGACACTTGCTGCTATCAACACCCGTAAGGCAACAGGTCCAGACAACATCCCAGGTCGTGCGCTGAAGGACTGCGCAGGGGAGCTTAAGGATGTCTTCACAGACATCTTTAACACTTCCCTGAAGCAAGCCATCGTCCCATCATGTTTCAAAGCTGCCACCATCATACCTGTGCCGAAGAAAACTGCTCCATCCTGCTTCAATGACTACCGCCCTGTGGCACTGACACCCATCATCATGAAGTGCCTTGAGCGGCTTGTCATGTCACATATCAAATCCATTCTCCCCCCCACCCTGGACCCCTTCCAGTTTGCATACCGAGCCAAGCGGTCTACAGAGGATGCAATCTGCTCTGCCCTCCACCCAGCCCTCACCCACCTGGAAAAAAGAGACTCATATGTGAGATTGCTGTTTATAGACTTCAGTTCTGCATTCAACACCATAATACCACAACAACTCATCTGCAAACTTGACAAACTGGGACTCAGTACCTACCTCTGCAACTGGCTACTGGACTTCCTCTGTCAGAGGCCTCAAGTAGTACGTGTTGGCAACAATACCTCAAGCAGCATCACACTGAGCACAGGGGCCCCCCAAGGCTGCGTGCTCAGTCCGCTGCTCTTCACCCTGCTGACGCATGACTGCACTGCAACCTACAGCAACAATCACATAGTGAAATTTGCTGACGACACAACTCTGGTGGGTCTCATCACCAAGGGCGACGAGACTCAATACAGGTTGGAGGTCGACCATCTGACCACGTGGTGCAGGGACAACAACCTCCTGCTGAACGTCAGCAAGACCAAAGAGATTGTTGTTGACTTCCGGAGAGGTCACACCCAACACCTGCCACTGACCATCGACGGTGCTGTGGTGGAGAGAGCGAGCAGCACCAAATTCCTGGGGGTGCACATCAGCGAAGACCTCTCCTGGACCACCAACACTGCATCACTGGCGAAGAGAGCTCAGCGCCGCCTGTACTTCCTGCGGAAACTCAGGCGAGCAAGTGCTCCACCAGCCATCATGACCACATTCTACCGAGGCACCATTGAGAGCATCCTCTCCAGCTGTATCGCTGTGTGGGGCGGAAGCTGCACTGAATACAACAGGAAAGCCCTGCAGCGCATAGTGAACACAGCTGGAAGGATTATTGGTGCTTCACTCCCCTCCCTGAAGGACATTTACACCACCCACCTCACCCGCAAGGCGACCAAAATTGTGAGTGATGCAAGTCACCCCGCTCACAATCTGTTCGATCTACTGCCCTCTGGGAAGAGGTACAGAAGCCTGCGCTCCCGCACTACCAGACTCACCAACAGCTTCATACACCAAGCTGTAAGGATGCTGAACTCTCTCCCTCCTCTCCCCCCTCCACCCTCAGCTACATAACATCCTGGACATTGGACCCACAATGGCCGCGTGCACTACTCCACTTGCACACTTGCACACTTGTTGTTGTTGTCCTGAAAACACAACACTTCTGCTGCTCTTACATAACTTGCACCACTATGTCACTTTCTTTCTTACTTAGGTCAAACAGAACTACCCAAGCCTTTTATTGGCCTGACTTTGCACTAGTATTTTATTGACTGTCTATGCACAATTTAAACCAAATTTTGCTGCTCTTATTTTTTTCATTATTATATGTGCCCTCTTATTTACTTACTTTTTTGTTTACTGAATGTTATGTTTGTCTGTGGACTTAAATTGGTAAAATATGTCTTGTCTTCACCGTGGGATAGAGAGAATCGTAATTTCGATCTCTTTGTATGTCTGGAACATGTGAAGAAATTGACAATAAAGCTGACTTTGACTTTGACTTTGACTTTGAAGTGTTTGCAATTTATTCATAATCAAAAACAGATGGGTTAAAGGGTGATACTAGAGTGAAAAGAAGTCCTAGTGAATGCTTGATAAGTAGACTATAATACAGTAAATAAACAAATAAATAAATAATAAATAATTAGGCTAAGTGAAATTTTCGGCGCGGGCTCTGTGCGCGCATTATGACTCTATATGATAGTACCGCCAAGAAATAAAAACTACTTTCACCCCTGGCTATACCCTACTTCCATGTGAGTTTTTTCTGCCTCTTCCTTCCAGAGGATGGTTTGTAGTGCTAGGTTTAATCAATTTATCATACCATAGATATGTTGCTTATTACACATTGTTAAACATTGTTAAAAAACTGAATGTGAATATCTTTTTCTTTTCTAATTTTCCATTCCCACCTAAAACATCTGGGGTGCCTTATAAAACTAGGTAGGCCTGATCTGGCCTCCGGGCCTTAAGTTTGACACCCCTAGAGGAACTTTCCCTTTCTTAAACTGTTGTGTATTATTTCACATGACATTGGATAATGCACTTACGTGTTCTTTTGATTTGTCAATCCAAGCATTTTTTCCTGCCATCCTATGAAGGCAAACAGAACAGAATAAAACATAGAAAAGACCAGAACTTCACACCTGTCCAATGTTCACTCAGAGTAATTTACACTCTTAAAATGAATGTGTTAGAAACAACACAAACTGTGTTGTCCCTATCTAAACATAGATGTTAAAAACAACACAAGTTGTGTTATTTTCAACACATTTGTTTTAAGATGTTAACATTGCACAGCAACGCAATACAGTAAAGGAAGGAGTATTACAGTGCCTGTAGTTGCACAGTGTCTCCAGCAGGTGGAGCAGTGACATGAGACTACATCTTACCTTTTACCTCCTGCTTATAGACTTCCTTCAGTTTCTGCAGTGCCTCCCCAAAACTCTCCATCGTGCAGCCGTGATAGTTTTGATAGAGGAAATGGATAAAACTGATAGGGGGAGAGATAAAAATAAACTTCAAAAAGTAACCAGACTGGTTTTCTCCGGTAAAAACACAACAGATATTTCGTAACATTCCCAACATTTTCTGATATTTGAATCTCAGTATCACTTGAATCTGTACATTTTATACAGAGGTGAAACATATTTGGACATAAAACAGGTTACATTGTTCATGAGTACTTTTTTATCATTTAATGATTGCTTATGCTCTTATAAGACATACAGTTATCATCCTAAGAGAACACATTACTTTAAATACTTTGTCAGTCTGATTTGTACAACATAGCCAAAACTGCATAGGTACACAGTTAACTCTGGTAAAGGGGCTTGTAGGTTATAACAGCTCCTGTCTGTGTTTATGAAATAACCAACTGATTCCCTCCCAAGCCATGCCTTGGGCACAAGTTGTCTCTACCTCCTCACCACACTGTTATATTGGCATGTCGGGATACGCTTCAAATAGTGCATTAATGGGTGCAAGAGAGAACCTGTTTGACAATGTGAAGTCATACATTTTCATCAGGCCTCCTTGCTCTTGGACATGGACAAAAACACACATGCAAGCGTTTAGTCAAAGGTTCTTCACAGTCAACACTGCTATGTTATGCTTATGCCTGAAATGAAACATTCTCTATGTTTAAAAGAACACAGACACTGACTGTACTTTTTTAATCTGAATGCTCCTGAAGAATTGAAGTTAGCCTGTTATAATTGAAACGAGCTGATCATATTTCACTGTAATTTGATTAGACATTTCTGACTCTTTCGTGTTCTTTCAGAAGAGAACAGTTTGATTGCATTTGAAGGTGCTTTGATTGGTTACGATTTGAAATCAATGAGAAAAAGCAGCCTATTGAAACAAAGAGGTGATTGTGTAATTCTTCAGAGATAGGAAATGAGCACATGATACAAAACAACAAAACAAATTGCAGCAAACATAGTCGCAGATCTATGACAGTTCAAAGGACATTTGGACAGTAACCACAGTAAAGTTAGTTTAAAGGGATACCAGGAAAGCCTGATGCTTTTTCCTCTATGAAGCTCCCCCTACCGTCTGTACGTGTCGATACATGTGCGAGCCCTCGCTCGGTCTGAAGCTCTTTTCCTTTTCTTTGCATCTTCCGTCAAGGGTTTTCGCTGCTTATTCGCCGGCTCTGCCATTATACACACGTTTGCAACAATCCCTAGCGTTTTGTTAGCCTGCCTCTGTGCTGGGGATGCAGGATGTAAACTGATCCTGCTTCTCACGATGTCTGAGACCTTGTGAGACTGAAGGTCGGCGGGTAGGATACACCGAACTTGCAAGTGGGATATTCTTCCTACAGGCAGTAGGGGCGGGGCGAGAGAGCCTTCATTAGCCCGGTAATGAGTCATTTATCCATATACCAACTTACAAAGATGATTAATTAACACGAAAACCATGCCTGGTATCCCTTTAACGTTTAACATCATTCAACATTCAAAAAGTACTGTGCAGCATGGAGACTGGCATCCCTTATACAGTAGCCTCAAAGCAGTTTTTTTCAACATTTACAGTACCTTTTTTTTTACATTTTTTATCAGGGGTCCAAGCAGAAAAGCTGCGGGAACCCTATTGTTTTTGTTCTGATTATTCTTCCCTATTATTATTATTTTTCTGTGGCAGAACCGTTTCTACAGCCATAACCGTAATAGGTACAGACTCAAATTCTTTACCATGGGTCCCAAATTAGTGCATGATCTCACACAACAGGAATTACCCATTTTTGTCCATAGGGGGCGCTATAATAATCATATTTACGCTTTTGCTCATATCTCCAGAATCGTATGGAATTTTCTTCTTGTTCCTTCAGAGCTCCTGCATCCAATTAACCAGCCCTGCCCATTTCCATATTGCAAATTTTCTCGCCATTTATATCAAAAAACTCAAAAGTGAAACTAATCTATCTCCTCCTAGACCGATTCCCACAGAATTCGGTACACATCATCTACAGACCAAGTCTAACAAAAAAATCTTCTGAATTTTGATTTATCGACCGTTTTAAGTGTCAATTAACATTTGGGGAGTGGCTTATAATGATGTTGTGCCTTTATCTGAACTTGTAAAGGTCCTATATTCAAACTTGGTATAATCATTAGGACATTCTTTGGACGCACACTGAATTTTGTGAAATTCTGTCCACAGAATGCCCCCCACTGTCATTATCTCCAGTATGCCCGATCCTATTCAAACTTAGTACACATAACCATTACGACATTCTTTGGAGGCACACCGAATTTTGTGAAATTCTGACAACAGGGGGTGCGGTCAATATCTCCAATATGTCCAATCTTATCCAAACTTGGTACATGTAATCAATACAACATTCTTTGGAGGCACACTGAATTTCGTGAAATTTTGTCCATGGGGGCACTGCAATAAGTAAAAATGTCCAATCTTATCCAAACTTAGTACTAGGGTTTAATCCCGGAAAACGGGCGGCTATTGTCATGTGGTAATGTCAGAGGCGCACCTTGTCAACAGGCAAGGCAGGCAACTGCTTGGAGCCCTGAGCTGCTAGGGAGCCGAGACCTGATCTCAGTGCGTTTGCCGGTGGGACAAGCGAGAATTTCGTCCATAGAGATTGATTGAGTGATTTTGTGCGCTCCTGTCCTGTTGTACAAATAGTGCATCTGTGCATGTATGCTTATAAACAGAAGATCTGTGTTCAAAAGAGTTCAAAGAATCCGTACATATTTAGGCTACTGTGATAAACGTCAATCGAGGGTGCAAAGTGAGTTTGGCATTGACTCAATGAAGTTATGATAGGCATTAATTGGTTAATTGGCATGGGTCGGCAACAGGTGGCCAAAGCTGGCCCGCCACTGAAATGATTTGTACCAGCCAAATTATTCTGGCAGTCCAATTTTTTATTTTACAATATCGATTTACATAGCCGTGGGTGCTTAAACAAATATGAGAAAGAACACCCGAACGCACAGGATTCTGCTAGCTGTGCATAGCCCTCGACCAGCGCTTCAATATTGCACTTTTGTGCTTCTGTTTGGAGCAGATAGGCCACCTTGAAGGTGACGCTTTCGTAGTGGGGTATGATATTCTTTTCAAACAGTGACAGCGTTGTTGCATATCAGATACACAGGCTTTGCATTTGTGAAACCGGGTAAGATGAATGCAAAATTTTCTTTCCATTTCTCTTTATAGGCCCAGCTATTTTTCTCCCAGCTTCAACTCCTGTAGTTCGCTTCTCACTCTGCATGCTAATATTTCTTGTAGGCAAACAATAAACATGGTAACATTGTCAGGAGATGGGTCAACCAAGTAGCCTATTTTAGAATAAAAGTAAGATGGACTTTATCCAAATACGTAATTAGAATAAGTCAGGCTCCAGAATAAACTGTCCATCAATGCTACAATTGTAGCCTAGTGCCTCGTGTTGTAGTGCCCACATTTACAATTCACAATATTGAAAGGGGAGACAAAACAGAGTTCATCAAGAAATAATAATTACTCATTTTGTGTATAGGCCCGCAATAAAACTATTTCACTTCTATTCTTTATATTTTGTAAAAAGTTTGTATTGGGTTTTTAAAGTAATTTACTGTATTTTATTCTATTTATTCATTTTTTTATTTATTTTTTATTCTTTAGGCTATATTTATATTTTCAAAATAACAAGGTTTTTCATGTCAGATTATTTACAGCCTAACATATTGATGAACCCTGGTCGGTAGGGACCCCTAGGAATTTTTGCTTAGGGACCCCACAGACTCTAGAATCGCCTCTGGGTAATGTTGATGCAGGTGACAGTGCCGTAAGACTACTGTAGGCCCTCTTTGAGTCCACCAAAAGGAGACCACCCCACTCGCAACAGTTGTTTGAAGCTCTAGTACTATTCAGGCTACATCCGTGGAGGCAGAGGGAGCGCTTTCTACACTCTAAGAAATGGAAGTACCAGTGTGTACCTAAGTCGTGTAGAATTCTGGGGTATTCTCACTGTATTCTGATGTGTTCATATGTTACTTCTGTGTGTAGTATACAACAGGGAGAGGTCCATATTATTGTACATAACTGTGCCTTAGGCCTGTGTACCAGCAGGAAGGTCATACAGGCCGATGTTGAAGAACATCCGACGAACATCAGTGATAACATGGGCCGAGGGAGACAGCATGTCTGCCTATTCGGGCTAGTATCTCCATCTGGCCAGGGCAGGGTTGTGTACGTTTGTATGTTTTAGTATAACAGGCTTTGTCTTAGGTTTTGACACGGAGACGGATCGAGGAAGCGACCCGAGGAGCATCTTCTGTCGGAAGGCTCAGCAGCCGCTTCTAATAACAACCACAACTGTTAGACTCTGCACAGTTTTACTGTTTGAGACTTAGCCTGTGTTCTGTTATTCATTATTGTACCATCTACAATAAGTCATCATCTAATCGCCGATCCTGATCCCGCCGTCAAGCTTTATTGACCATCTTCAATACAGACATTAGAACTAAAACACAACGCAACAACCAGAGAATCCAACAGTCGGTACAAATGCTTGTCGCTGGGGCAGTACCCTTTTGAAGAACAATAATGTACCCATGAATGCAGGTACATTTGTGTACCCTAGCCATCTGTACCCATCAAGGTACACTTGTGTACCTGCAATGACCTGTACCTGTATATATCATTATCACATAGTACCCTTAAAAGGTACTAATCGGTACTTCAAGGGTACAACCCCAGTGAAAATTTAAGGTGGTACAACTAAAATATATGCACAACCAATAAGTACATTTAAATGTTTATTCTGGGGGATATTACACACAATACTCCACATGAATACAGGTACAATAAATGTTCATATTAAAAACACATTCATATCAAAACATCAAAGTATCTTATATCCCTATCAATATACATATTCACGTAAAACATGTTATGACTCTTAATGTAAGTGTAAATAATAAAACACTTTGGTTTACAATATTTTGCCTGAGTAGCCACATTGTGTTTATATGCAGAAGGAAAAAAATATATTAATTTGCACGATAGCACTAATAACACCTTTATATGATCTATAAAATACCAATATTTGAGTTAGTAATCACTCCAACAAACCTTGTATGCTTTCAAGTTCATGTTAAACGAATTATCCGGAGTAAAATGCACTTTAGATCAATTTATGGATGATTGGGAGTACATACGTTGAGTTGACATCAAAATCATGTCATTCGGATGTGTTTTGAGAAAGTTCGATTTTACCGTTTTTAGTCAAAACTCGTTAGCCTGGAAGTGACCAGGGCAAGTCATTTCGCCGCTACAAAACGCTATTTTTATACCTCTTCTACAGTTCCAAACAACATTACACTTACGTGGTAGTGAATAGAGGGTCCCTAAAGCCAAACCGAAGTATCCCGAGGTCTTTATGTGGTCGGATAGAGAGTCAAGAATGAATTTCATCAAGCCAGTACCTTTCCGTAAATGTTGCTGCTGCAGCTGGCGTCTTTAGGGGAAAGTCCGTAGGAGTCGATTGACGAGTGTGGAGTAACACGCTCTGGAAATTCACAATTTCGTCGCCTTTAAAAAAATAAAAAATAAAATAGTCCAGTCCATACAACTTTATTTCAATTTCGAAAGAAATACTGGACTATGTTTAAAAAAAAAAAAAAAAAAAAAAAAACCGCAACGAAATTGTGATTTTTTTTGCCTTTGCCATAATGTGCAACGTAACGCATGCGCTATGTGCGCACACTCACAGTTATATATATATATAATAAAAAATGCATTGACCATGGTGACAAGAAGTCCTCCTGGAGTTGTGCCTTTTATCATTACTTTCAGTTACAATAACTTCGTACACAGAGGAAATAAGCGAACAGCTACATGCAAGGTGCGTGGCACCAGGATAAATTATGCCTATTTAACAACGTCTGATTTCATCAGGCATCTCCAAACGCACCCAGATAGGTCAGTCACTTAGGCCTAGCATATACACGGGTTTCCCGTTTACCAACAAAACTAGATGCGCGCGCAGCCGTGAGGCAGAAGACGCTTGGTGGCCGTCCACAACGTTATAAACTTAACCTAAATAGTCAGCTGCTGTAAGCTACAATCGGATTTTATTGTATACCCCTGTTGTCTCAATGATAATAACATCTAATTTCAGACTATATTTCAAAGTTTGCCGTTCATTTGCATTATTAATGTAACATCGTATTTTGTCATTTTTGGCGAAGACATGCATTCCGTTAGGGATATTGAACATATTTAACATTCTCTAACCATCGTGATTTCGAATTGGTGCAGTTTTCAGCACAAAAACTCATTTTATTCTTTTGCTCTTTTGCATTGCTCTATGCTGTTCTATGGTGCTTTCTGCCTCTTGGTTGCGCACGCATGTTTTTGTGTTGCATAGAAATCCATGTATAACTTCACAGGTGACAAGCTAACCATCGCAAAATGCTGGAAACAGCAGGGATGGGCAAAAATACATCAGAATGTATTTCAAAATAAAATACCTAATACCCTCATTTTTAATATATCAAAATAAACTACAAAATATTATGTATCAAAATAAAATACTGTATTTTTGTATTTAGAAAATAGCCTACTCAAAATACTTTTCAAGGAAGTATAGGAAGCACTGCAAAAAAAGCTTTTTTTATCCCAAACATTTAGCCTATTAAAACTATATAGTAAAAAACAATACAATTTGGCCCCTGTCGTACCGTATGCAAGTTCATGTAGTGTGATCAGAATTAAGAATAATTCAAGAATTTACATTTACATTGTCATCTAGCTGATGCTTATCCAAATGACTGACAGAGCTTTCAATTAACCACATTATAATCAATAGGCCAAAATCATAATTGTGTATCTGTGCCGAAATTTGTAATTCAAGTCCAGTGCAGAACTGAATAAGAAAATCACACGGCTATGTATCTTAAAGTTCCAGTATGTGAGACACTTGACGTGCCTCAATATCCAACTTCAAGTATGCAGCTAATAAGGAAATAGAATTGTTATTTAATTAAACAAGGTGAACTTCTCCCCACTGTGGAATGCAGAAAAGGATGCTACAAGAAAGGAAATTCCAACACACTCAACACCTTACCATCTATTGTCATTGTGGTTGAGATATCTGACATTTTTCTGTTGAAGATTGGCATGGAGACAATGGGACATGGTTGCCTTTGTCAGTGTCCTTATGTGAACTTGCAGAGGTAAACTTGCTCGTCTTTACTTGCGTACGACTTCACACCAGTGCTTCAGACCAGAGCTGATGGTTCAGCAATAGCCGTCACTGAAAAGCTGTAAGTGTTGTTGAACACAGCTGTTCTCACATTAGCTGATTGCGATAAACATAAACCATTGTTGCCTAATTACCAATTATTCATTACACCTGTGTGTAGTATCTACTTTTTTTGTGTTTTTCACATATAGTATTTTGCCGTATTTTTAAAATACAAAAATACACACCAATAAAGTATTTTGATACGAAATACAGAGCCATTTCCTTCAACCCAATGAAATACAAATGACAAAATACTATTTTGCATTTGAAATACATATTACATGTTTCAAAAATACTACCCATCCCTGGGAACAGGCAGATTACATCTTTATAGTCGGCCATATGATGACATTAATACTGTATTTCACCAGTTAGGGCACCAAAATGGCCAGCAGCTGCACTGTGTAGCCTATCTTAACATGTCTAAGTTTTGGGTTAAAATATACAGGTAGTGGACTCTCTGTTGATTTTAATGAGAAGGCTTAAGCCTAAAGTTACAGCATTTCTATCACAATTGACCAGACTTTGACCTTTTGTCTTCTTTTAACAAAATTCTGGCTATAATTGTTCCTTGTATTGCATCATGAGCCATCACTGCGCCTATTGCATTCTACTGTTGTTAGCCTTAAGCATAGCTCAGTCATTATGTTATACCACATCACCCTCTATTAGAAGTGCAATGAGCTGCATTGAGCATAATAAACTGCATTTAGAATTCCAAATCCATATTTCTAGATATTTTGGTAAAAGTAACTTAAAAGTAATACAATAGTAGTGTAATGCCTTACAATTCAGAGACAGTAATATTATAATGTAATGAATTACTTTGAAATGTCAGTTATAAGTAATACATTACGATTTTGAAGTAACTTGCCCAACACTGATCTTAACCAATATATACATTGCTATTGGACAAAAAAAAAATCTAAAAGTTGTCTGTATTATTATAATTTGCATAATTTATTATGCAATACTTTTCTATATGTATTTAACATCAATAAGAAAAATACCATTACAAAAAAAAACAAAGTTGGCTAACTTACGTAGCCATTAGATCCTTTAGGAAAGGTAAGCTTACTTCCAAGTGGCATATTCTGCCTTGGTGGGTATCTGTGAGAAGGATTTAATGTTAGATTTACGTTAGACCATTATCAAGCTCTGAGTAACTTTATAACATTATAGAATGGTTCTGAGTTGCTCCCTCCAGCTTCTAACTAGATAAGCAATGACAAACAGGATGTTCTGGTGAACATAGGCAACTCAACTAATTAATTTTCACCTAAACAAAATGACAGTGTTGAGAGTGATAATGCTTACTGCATGTATGTACATACCAGGCTTCTTTCACCTGCACTACCGTTGATATTAAACCAGCCTTTCAGGGAAGTTAGCAAGTATGTATGGCTAACAGTGCTAGGATATGCTCATATATCTATGGGCTAAGCTAGTTAGAATAATGATTGCTAGTGAAAGTTGGCTTCCACAAAAACTTAACATTGACATGGGAAATGACATGGGAAAGTAGATAAAACACACACACAAATCATTTCTTTACCATTTATCACGATAGTCATGCATTATTGACGGAGTTTGAACTCCATTTAAAATATCTGAATTCATAGCTAACCTAGGCTAAGTTGCTAGCGAATGCTAATGTTAGCCTTTAAGCCAACAATCTGACTCCATTACTGTAACAGTAGGCTATTTACAATTTACAAACCGAATTTCGATAAATTGCAACTACACCTTACCTCTGAATAGCTTTGCCTCCTCTTCCACAAAGATTATTCCATCCTGCACATGTGTTTTCTCACACCAAGCCAAAGATTGCAATCTTTGACCAATCTTTGCTCCTCACTGAAAGTTGCTCCATTCCTTGGTGAGTGAGATGAACAAAGTTAAAGGCCGTGTTGCAGGGTTCATTTTCCAACGAATTTGCACAATTTGCTTGTTGATAATAAACATTTAAACTGTTATCCATTGTATTTGATGTTGTTGGGTATCACAAAACGGAATATAATACGAAAAAGCAGGTAATATTTCACAGCATTTGAAGTGATTCTCCTTTCCCCCACAATGCATTGCATTACGTCACCTTGGGGAGACTACAGACCAAAGCCCACCTTGAGACCCTTGAGAGTAACGAGAGAGGAGTAAAGAGAGACGAGTAAGGGATTGTTGAGCAGTAGATAGCGCAGATTATAGATAAATAGATAGGCTATAGATAGCCTAGATATGTATATAGACAGGTAGATAGATAGCTAGATAGATCATGTCATATGCAGATCACGGGGGAGCTCCTCGACCAGCGGCCAAAATGCACTCGCTTCCCTAGTTACTGCAGCTCTCCACCACAGTTTCCATCGGGACGGCACAGCCCACACAAGCACCTGCAAAACTGCGACTTGCCCATATTATCTCCCTCTTTGGTAAGCCGTACCCTGACGATGTCAATGGCAATCAATCACGAGCTGTAGTTATCGAAAAGATTCATGCTGAAGACACGACCAGCCTAATCGGCGGCGGCTAGAAGCTAAGTAACTGGGGTGGCTCACAGGTGGGACTAAAAAGTTAGCACACCTAGCTATCATGATGCTTCATATTCTGATCTTCTGACTAAGCTTGCCCGGTAGCCTACTTATCTGAACTAACGACATGATCACTATCACTAGATATAAAGAACATGTTGACTTTCATTCGGTGCTGTTCACTGACAGTAACAAAAAAAGTGTCGTAATGTTATAAGCATAATACATTGAACTGAATAGGTGCATTATAGCCTCATAACGAGGCCTCTCAAATTCAGAAAATTGCATTAAACTAAAATCGGAAGACATTGTTATCTTTGTTAGACCATAGGGTCGTTGTCATATAAATGCTGTAACGAAATTCGAAGTGTAAATATACAAACTTTATGTTGAAAGTGTAACCGCGACCGTTTCCCATAGGAATGAATGTAAAACATATACCCTCCAAAACGAGACCTCCCGAAATTCAGAAAAAATACTAAATTGATATAAGGCACCGTTATTACCATTGGTAGATCATAGGGTAGCTGTGATATAAATGCTGTACGAAATTCGAAGTGTAAATATACAAACATTATGTTGAAAGTGTAACCGCGATGTCCATTGAAATGCATTGAAATGAATGAAGCGCAGATCAAGTAGTCCCCAAAGTGACGTCATCACAGAATTGCTTACAAAAAACCCGCTAATGCTAAAAACAACAAAAACTGGCATTTAACACCATTTGGAGACATTTTTAAAATGATATACATATATTGAGTGCTTTATGTACCCATTAATCAACAGTGGTGTTTAACCTGCAACACAGGCTTTAAGGGGAAAAATAACGGTTGCTCCCGTCCCGAATCTCCTCCCCCAACAACTTTTGAGTGACAGGCCATGTACTTTTTGTACCCTTACCCAGTAAACAAAATAAAGTCCTGGCGACGTCCCCTAAAGGCATAAAGGTCCCCTGGCAAACGTCACCTCGACATTGTGTCGGGTTCCCTTTACGTCCCACGGACCTCTGTTCGGGAGATCTAAAAGACGTCCACGAGACTTTGAGAGGTGACCGGTCATGGTCACCGCAAAGTTATGCGCGCGACGTTTATATTTCCGCGATGGTAAAAAAACAAAAAAAACATGAAGCGCGATTTAGCATCCTGTAAATCTCAGCGTTGCTAGGAGAGAGGTAGACGGAACACGAACTAATGACTTGTTCTACAACTACTTCACTCACCTCATATTTTCACGCATGAAATCACGTCCTCCGAATGCATTACACTAATGATGAGTAGACATGGACATTTATACCAGGCTAGGATGTGCTGCTTTCACATCTACGGTGTCATTTTCTTAATAAACTAATAGTTTAATGGGCATATCCCGTAGCATATTGTTCAAAACATCATCAGAGTAGGCAAGATAAATTGTTCAAACCATATTGTTTCAAAATATTAAAAACTAATAATAGCCAAAAATACTAAATGAATCGCAATGCATGCTGGGAAGCAAAACTCAACATGAAATAGTAGGCTACATGAAACATAACTAGAATGCATTGACGTTATATCCACTCGTTTTCTTGGACCTGCTGTGATCAAACAGGGACAGCCTATAAATGTAAGCCTTTCTTCCTGGAACATTGCGGATAAAGAAAAATGTATCGTTTTCTCTAGGCTATGAATGCTCTTTATAGCCAACTTTAAGATGAAATAAATAGAATAAGGCTCTGGTGAGGCAGAGAGCTTCTGCTCCTCGTTAGAAATCTCATCGGATATGTGCACTCTTTGCTGTTTCCACAAGGAGCTGCTGTAACATCAGGGACAGCTGGCCTATGCGTGACAGTTTTAAACGCGAGCATGCGTCAAATAAATTACAATGACATTTAAACAAGTCATGAAGAAGCAGTATCCTTAATTCTTCTGCAATGTAGAGCTAGATCGTTTTGCTTTACAAATTAAGTAGTCACTTATGTTGCTAGACAACCCTAAACAAATACTAAGTGGTCTGTTTTTAACACTTCTCTAGTTTTATTGCATCGTATTCAGCTCCAAAAGCCGGTTCAGTCCCAATTCGGCCGTGTGTGTGTTTCTGAAAATAAAACAGATAATAAGTATGTGACTACGTTAAATAAACCACTGCCTATTTAGAGCATGTTACATGCATCACGTAATGACAGTTATCTGAAGAAAAGCGCATTGTAGGCTAAGCTAGAAGCTAAGAACAGCGTCTTTGCTAACGTTACACCAAGCATCACTAACATCAGCTAACATTTTGATAAAATCCCTTCCCTAGTTTGTAACGTTATACATTAACGTTAAACTCAAAATGTATGTGCTACATAATTCAGCATGTCTGCATGCAGAATTATGTCCCCGTTATAACGTTATTGTCGGGTCCTTAGGAGGTATTTGAAATGACCAAATGCAAATGTCATCCAAGGGACCTGACGGTGAGGTCCCCAGAAAGTCCTGCACCGGACGTCACGCAATAACCAAACGATAACTTGCTCCGGACGTCAATAAGGTCACCGGAACGTCCGCTAGAGAACATGACGTTCGGGACCAATCGGGGACGTCGTGAATGTCGGCATGAGGTCCGGGGGACGTCCCGTGTTTGTCGGGTATGTACAAATATGGTCCCTTTGCGAAAAGGTACATTAATGATCCAGGAACTGTACATATTAGTACTTTAGGGGCTCAATTTTGTTCCCTTTAAGGTACAGAGTCACTAATTGTACCTAAAAGAACAAAAATGTACCCCAACCGTACCGCTATTTTTGAGAGTGTATCTGCGGCCAATTTATCACGAAAATCCGAAACCACCTGAGCGCAGAGATCTATCGACGCTCTCTGCTTCTTGAAAGTGCACTTCCATAAAAAAAGAAAGAAAGGCAGGGTGAGAATGAATTGTAAACTAAAAGAAATATGTGGCCTTAAGTTGTCACGAGTTCAATTTTTTTCAATTCAGTTTTAAATAGGCCTATGGCCCTATCTTTTTGCAGTGCGAAGTTGTACATTTCTGTGGGTCGTTTTCTTTAATTTAGTTGAACTTGTATGTGTTTAAAAGAGAAATATGCACTCTTAAAACCAATGTGTTGTCCCTATCTGGACACAGAGATGTGTTAAAAAAACAAAGTTGTGTTGTTTTCAACGCTAGTTATGTTATTTTCAACACATATTGTGTAACAAATAAGAAAGGAAACAACACAAACTGTGTTGTCCCTATCTGGACACAGAGATATGTTAAAAACAACGCAAGTTGTGTTGTTTTCAACACATTCGTTTTAAGAGTGTGCCTGCCCTGCCCTAGAAATATTTGGTTAACTTAGAGTGATTATTTCCGTTTGCAGCCGCTTGACAATCTTAACAGCCACAGAATGGATTTCGTTTAACAAAATGGTTTAGGAATCTTTCAATGGTTTAGGCCTACTTTAGCAGATTTCGTTAGTTTTAACAATGGAGTTCTGTACAAATATGGGTTTTATAAGGGTTGCCTAGATTTTCAGAAGACAAGTCACAGACAATCCACCTGGCATAGCGCTGCAGTAGATGTCACGCACGCTCACTTGATAACACAGCAGAATTGATCATTGCAAACTGTGTTGATGATGGACATAAACTGTGCTCTTTTGCCCTAATAATGATACAAATAATATAAAAAATGTCAGTTTGGGATTTGAATGATATTGATACATTGGGCTTAAAACAAAATAAAAAAACAGCTATTTCCCAAGATTCCCGGGAAATGGGTCATCTTTTCCTGAGATCTGATTTATCTAATTGGGGGATGCTACAGCCGCCACACTAAAACAGTGTCTGCTGCCATAACTGTAATAGGTACAGACACCACATTTTTCACCAAATTTTCACCATAGGTCCCAAATCAATGTATGATCTCACAAAGCAAAAAATACCAATTTCTGACCGTAGGGGGCACTATAATAAACAAATTTACGTTTTTGCTGATATCTCTAGAACTGCATGACATTTTTGACAAATTATTCTTTCCACTTGTTCCGGCATCTAATGAATCCAGCCACACCCATTTCCATCATTCACATTTTCCCACCATTTTCACAAAACTCAGTGACAATTGGTTCAATTCATAAAAAATTCAGTACACATCATCTTCAGACCAAGACTAACAAGTTGGCTTGCTCCGATTTTTGATTCGTTGCTCAGTTTTACAGTTACGCATCAATCCACTGTCGAGGCGTGGCCTATAATTATTGTAGTGCCTATATAATTTCTTGTAAAGGTCCGATCCAATTCATACTTGTTCAACACAATCCATACTACATTCTCTGGAAGCACACCAAATTTTGTACAATTTGGTCTATAGGGGGCACTACAGCCCCCACCTTCATCCTGCTAAAGGTCACTTCTTGCCATTTTGCTTGGACTCCGACAATCTCCGCTTGCGGATATATTTATTATTTTAATATTTTAGGATTTTCTAGGATTTTCTTTCAAAATATAAATCCTGTGCAACATCAACTCATGTCCCACACATACCTCATGGCTTTTGTCCCCTCAAATATAGCTTTGTATGATTTTATAGCAATTTTTTTACAAACTATAAATCCATTATGCTTTCTGACCAATTTATCTCAAGACATCAACTATGTAACATAGAGAATATGCCACATGGCTTGTTTTTCAAATATGCTTTTAAATGGTTTTTCTAGCACTTGGTTCAAACTATAAATCCATTATGCTCCCTGAGCAGTTGAATAACCAGATCAATAACCAAAGAATTTCTCAGCATTTGTTGGTAGAGAACTCATGAGTGTGGAGTGGGTTGTGGGACGCCAGATACCACTGTTGAGCAATCTTGAGGAGTTGTAGGCCTATAATATTAGAAATGTAACATCTCTCCTGTGTATATCTGAGGCTATGGCATTCACATGCCACAAGCCTTTATTTTTAAATTTTTGTAGGATTCTTTTAGCCTAGAAATCTAGACGTGCCTCTAGCGGCAGCGAATTACATTTGCTGCCAGGGCTAGTCTAGCAACTCTCCGTTGGCTTGTGAGCTCCAGAAATCGAAACTTAATCAGGCCAATGAAATCGTGTATAGAGTCGTTAGGTGGGCTTAACATAATGATTGATGGCAGAGTTGCAACGGTTTGGCTTGAATTCCCTGCTACTTGAAAACAAATAAGATGGATGTTGCTGCTGGCGAACAGTGTGACACAAGTTAAGCTTTTATTAAGTTGGCAAACGTTTGAACTAGCCAACTAGCTCCGCTGGTGGGAAACGCATGGGACTCATAGCGCTGCCGCTGTCCTATTGCGTGCAGAGGGAATTTGAAAGACAACTGATTATCCCGCCCCTCGGACTGAGCACTGCGAACGGTGAGTGTCCAGACCCTACATTTTAATGTGGGTCTGGCTCGTCAGGCTAGGATTCTTTAGCATTTTATAACTATAAATCCATTATGCTCCCTGACAGTTTACTTTATGACATCAAACCAACTGTGTGATATAGGGAATAATGTTAGATGCACTGCATTGTGCATTAATGCATCAAGTATTCTCTTAATTGTTTTCAGAGCTGTATGTAATTTTTTCAATTATGCATTCTTGGCAGGATTAGTGCACCTTGGTGTTTGATCTCGATGCCCAGGAAAAATGATTGATCATCTGTGTGAATGAACTGCAGGGTTCCCACCTAAATGGGTATGAATGTATTTTGGCAAGTACATGCTTAACTGCTACAACAATATTCCATGGCTTTTCCCCAAAAATGTCAAAATTTCCTGACTTTCCATGTCCCTGGACCTGGCTTGGCTCCGTGTAATATAATCAGCATCCTTGTTATTCAATCCACATGTGTGTGTGTGTGTGTGTGTGTGCATACAGTCAGTGGCATTCTAAGTGAGTGACACTCTAAATTTCGGCCAAGGTTGTAGCAGGAACTTGGGCGGAAACCACTTGGGTGAGTGAGCACAAGGTGAAGGTGCTGGCACTTCTTACATGGATCTCTCAAACAGAACTAATGTTTCTGATCACCAGCTCCAATTACAATCCAAAAGACAAATTATTTCAATGTTGCTCGGTGGACTATGGTTGTCTAGTCAGTCTGAATAGACCAACCATGTTGCATTATGTCGAAATGTAGTCAAAAATGATCATGAAATCACAAGTGTAATTAAGGAGATCTGCATGCTTGACCTTGAAATTGATATGACTGGCTAAGGGTGTTTGTGGTTGAACCAACACAGCAAGACAGACCATGTCCACTTGTAAACTTCTAGTCTGCTCCCATCCCTTTCACCTCACTCAATAACAATAATAATCACTTCCAACAACTTAAATACTCACAATGAAACACACAGGGTGATCACATCGCAAAGTAAAACCCAGTCACAGCATACGTACATTACACGTTCACACTTAAACAGAAGTTGCATGCTACATAATAATACCTGAATAAATCCCATGCCTGTGACACCCATAACACCTCATTATTAATGATCTCAGGAATCAAAGTGTTCTGTTCAACCACTCACCTCTGACAGTGTGCCTCAGGATATGAAATCTTCTCCTTGTCAAAGTTCTTAGTCATATAGAACCCTGATTGACCCTTAAATGTCAAACAGTGAGACGGAGACACGGAGAAGCAAATGGAGGGAGTGAGCGCAAGAAATGCAGTCAAGGAAAGACAAGGAAGAGATTTTCACAAGCCCTTGCAAGCCTTACACGAACACACCATCATGCACACATACACACACTCACATATACACTTAGATAGACACACATGAACGCACACACTCCACTGCCACAACCCTTTCTGATAGGAGAACAGGTTGGAGCAGTCCCCCTCCATTGCACATTAGTTCCAGCTTGGCCTGGTAAGACCAGTTCAGCAGAAATCCCAAATAACCGGAGGAACCGGATCTGCAGACTCTTACAGGCAAATAAAAGACCTGACAGAAGTACCTTGTTCAGATCTGATTATGTTCCTCCTTATCCACTCCTTCATTCTGAGACTTAAACTAAAGGCCATAATTTCATTACTATACGGGGCAACACGGCTAAGCAATATGCTAAGAACACTGCACATGGCCCAATGTTGTAACTTAATGCCCTGGTAAAATTGTTTTCTTAATTTCATAACATGACCAAGATTGTAAACATTAGTGTGGGTGGTGATTCTGCACAATGCTGAGGTGTGTTTGTGGATACAGTATATAGGAGTTTCAAGTGAATGCAGTTCTAAGAAATTCGGTTGTGTATTACATTTAGAATGGACCAATGATAAAATAATCTGCTGTTTGCAAATGCTGAGTCAGCTCTCTTGATTGATCGGAGAGGAGTGTACAGTATGTCCATGATCGATTTGGCTATTTTGGACAGTGATGGCTTCAGGCTGGGTGTTGTTGAAAAAATGAAATATTGCAGATGGTATGAGAGTGTGGAGTCAAGCTTTACACCAATATTGTTTTGCTGCTGTTGAGCTAGAGGAAGTTCTATCCAGGAGTGGGAGTCTTCCAGGCAGGTGTTGAGGGATTGTCGAGATTGTGTTGGTGGCGTTGGGTTGAGTTTAATCTGGGTATCCAAAAGCTTGCATGGGTTGAGTTTAATGTAGACCTGAGAAGTCCATTAATAGAGATGTCAGTTAAGGTATAAATTAATTGGTCTTAATCTGTAGAATGTATTTTCTTTCAGTCAAATAATTTCCACGTCACCTTTGTGATACAGCATGATAAAAATGGGCAATGATGCACCCGACTGGCTGCATAATTATTCTATTTAGAGGTACACCATGCAAGATTTTCACCTTAATATAACCTTTACAAAGCCAATTTGATGGTAAACAAACTTGTAGGCTAATCGTTCACTCAGCATAGCTATACTGCATAGATGTAGCCAGAGGTGGGCACAAATACATCAATAACTATTTTGTTACAAACTACTGGCTCATAAAATGTAACAAAATAAAATACAAAATACTGATGTGAAAAATGTATATAATTAAAATACAAGTAATTAGTCATTTGAAAATACAAAAATACCCACACAATAATCATGGTATACCAACTTTTAAAAGAAACTGCAAGGCATATTATTGAAAATGTATCCCCAAGAGACAAGAAATACTATTTTCTGATTGGCTGGCAGAGGGCTATTAATTCTGTACATTCGGGCTCCTATGAAGTAGATCAGGTAAAAAAAAAAAAATGTAATCAGCGTCCCATATCAATGTAAACAATGTAACTGACAAGAAGCAGACTTAGCAACAGTGGAATCAACTGTAACATAGCAAACTACCCACCATCATTTCCGTAACCAATGAATGTAGTACAACTAATTTAACAGGTCGGCCTCTTTTTAAACTGAACTGCATTTCTCTTTTTGTGCTATTAATGCATGCCTATTGCCTATATACATGACTGGCAACATGGGAGACAAACAGAATAACATCCTGCAAGGTGTCCTGATATACAGAATTAATTAACTTGGTGGGGAAAACTCTTTTTGCATCGGGGAGGTCTTTGCATCCGACTCCTCCATTATTTCTGCCTCTGGATGTTATCCCTTGCATAAATCCTCATGTCAAATCCATTAAGTGGTTTTAATACTGTTCTGTAGTGAGAAACATTAGCTATTAGGTACTCAAGGTCATGGGGTCAAAGGTCATCATATGGGGGTCCATATCCTAATGTTCTCCTTCAGTATATCTGTATCGTTTTCAAATTTTAGTCTTGTAGCACTTGACACACCTGACAATTCAATCTCATGAAGTTAGTTACTTTTTAATTTGTTTCAACATTCAATGTTCTAAGGTGTGTGTGTGTCTAAGAAAAGACATATAATGCTTTTAAGTTGTCTACAGGGTGACAAAATTGGCGGCACAAACAAAACAAAAGGGTTTGCAACCCATGTTGACCATTTTGGCTCCCTCAGTTGACTTTTCATTTTTTCCAACTTCAGACATGTCTAGAGGGGATCGTAAAAGATGTCTAACACTTAAAGAACAAGTTCGGTATTTTACACTTAAAGCCCTGTTTTCAGATAGTTTATGATTAAATAGAACGTTTAAGATTGAAATTTGGACACATGCTGCTGTCCTGAGAATTTTCGGTTTCTGTGGTAGCACCTAACCTGGCAATAGCCAGATGAATTTCGCTCCGCCTAGCTCCACTCATCCATCTGGAACCGATCCATTGAAGTGTTGCTTCAGAAGGCTGGGCCTAATCAAAAAATGCTTGTATATGATTGAATAAGCCACTTGTCCATCATCTATTGACGTGCTACTTCAACCACTCACATCGAAGCCAACCCATGACGCTAATAACAGACTCACAGTCGCTTCTACGCTATGTCACATCTATGAAACTCCCGCCCTGCGTCCTGATTGGCTAAACCATAAAGTTGGTTGGAGAAATCACTCTCAATGGAAGAGGTCCCAGATGGATGTGAGTGAAGCTAGGCGGAGCTAAGCGGAACGACATTCATCTGGCTAGGGTCAGGTTAGGTAGCACCCCCCCACCTCCACAACACTGCATAGGTGCACTGGAACAATCCTTCCTAAAACGCATTAAACTTTCGTTTACAAAGACGTGAAACTCACCGAGTGGTCAGGGGTGTTCACTGATATGCTCACACAAAAATCGCTGCAAAAGATGCTTACCAACAGGTGTTTTACCATTCGTTGTAAAACTGTGGAGCTATTTTTCCAAACGCCTCACACCCGTACATTCTTCCGTTGAGAGCTTGAATAATAGACACTCCAGCCCAGTTGGTGGCGATAATGCACCTTACACTGTACACTTGCCAATTACAAGCAATCCACTGGCATTTCATTGAATACACAGAAGAAGCAGAAGATTGCTGTCTTGAAGTATTTTGCAACAGACAGCTAAAAATGGGGCGATTTTGTGCAGTTCCGAATTGTGGGAAAATTCGTGGCAAAAAAAGTTGTCACAGACTTCCTTTCAACGATCCAGAAAGGCTAGAGTTGTGGCTGGAATTTCTGGGTTTGGATGTGAGCATACCTGTTGAGGATCTGCAGAAAGCTGATCACCGTGTCTCTGCGACAGAGTTGGAAGAACTTGGGATAAGGTTGACATTTTGTAACATAATGTTTGTAACAGGTGGAAAATGAACTTATTTGTTATGTCCATAACCATAACATGATCATATCATAAGCCTAACACTAACCCTAGCCTACATGAATAATTTGGCTACATGATTTTGTACGTTTACTATTTTTTTGGCTGTGGAACTTTCATGATGAAAACGTAATCACATAGGCTATCATTCACATTGTGCAAGTTCCAAGGCATTTTAGCATTAGCGACGTAACAATAATTTGGATAGCGTAGCCTACAATACAGCGACTGCATAAGACTACAGAAAGAATACAAACAACTAGGGCTGGGTTAAAAAATATCGATTCATGATTCAATATCGATTCTCGTTAGAAAAATACGATATCGATTCACTTATCCAGGCACCACAGAGTTTTAGCTAGACCGTCAGGGGCTAATCAGACTGCTCTGGAAAAGGCATTTGTGGTTAAATTTCCTTCTCATTCTCAACGTGCCTTGAGCCTTACTGAGGCAGTTGGCATCTTTGTTAGCAAAGACATACGCCCGTACAGCGTTGTGGAAAACGGTGGCTTCCGACTTCTCGTTAAGAGACTGGAACCACGATATGTTCTGCCTACTCGCAAACACTTAAGCGAAACTGTTCTCAAAAATGTACACTAAAGCAAAAGACAACCTCGCAAATTCCCTAAGGTCTGCTGAAAGAGCTTTGACGTGTGATTGTTGGACGTCGAGAAACACTGTGTCATATCTCACCATCACGTCTCACTATATTGACGATGAATGGAGGCTAGTGTCGAACGTGCTTCAGAGCTGTTGAAATGAGCCACACCGCTAGCAATCTTGCTGATCTGCTAACCGAAGCGATACAAGAGTGAGAAATATCTGACAAAGACCCTGCAATTGTCACAGATAAGGCCGCGAACATTGTCAGGGCTGTACAGCTGATGGGCCATTTCCACATGGGGTGTTTTGCGCACCTTATCAACTTGGCTTCACAAGCAGGTCTAAAAACTACAGCTGTCGCGCGTTTACTGGGGCGAGTAAGGCAAATTGTCTCATTTTTTCACCGAAGCACCACAGCAAGCAAAGTGCTAGAACAGAAGCAAAAACTTCTTCAGTTGCCACAACATACACTTGTGATGGATGTCATTACTCGATGGAACAGCTCCCTAGAGATGCTGGAACGGTTCTTAGAACAACAACTAGCCATCTCTGCAGCGCTGCTATCATCCGACGTGTGCAGAAAGGAAAGTGACATCTGCACCTTGACAGAGACGGACATAACCACAGCAGAGGACGTGGTGAAAAGTCTAGGGCATACCTGTCAACATTTAGCTTTCCAAAAAAGGGAGATGTTTTTTTTTGGGGGGGGGGGGGGGTGTCAGTGTTTATACCGGATCTGTGTTTGCAAGTCGAGGTCTCCAGGGGTCAGAGAGAAACGATAAAAATTACAGTGCGTTTAAATTAGAGCTTCTCGCCCTGAAATGGGCGGTCACAGAGAAATTTCGTGACCTGCTGATGTATTCGAAATTCACTGTTGTCACTGACCATAATCCTCTCCGGTACCTGGAGACAGCCAACCTCGGGGCTGTCGAACAAAGGTGGGTGGCCCAGTTAGCAGAATTTAACTTTGAGGTCCATTATAAGCCGGGAAAACTTAACCAGAATGCGGATGTTTTATCCCGACTCCCTGCAACATCTGAACCAGAGGCAGAGGATGCTGAGAAGGACTTTTTGGTGATCAAGGAAGAGGAAGTGCGAGCTAGCTTGTGGCCTGCCTGCGAAGATCAGTCCCTGGAACCAAGAAAGTCTAGGGCCTCTCAAGCCACTGTGAAAACCAGGACATGTGGACACCGTTGGGAGGAGATCCAGGAACTCCAGGTGAGACATGAATTCACTCCAGCGGAAAGTGTGTGGGCAATGGGAACGGCTGAAGATCCAGAACGGGGTGCTAGTCCGCTGTTTGCAAGATCCGCGTGACGGGGTGAATGTGTGTCAGCTTGTTGTGCCTAAGTCCCTGCAATGGCCTATCTATGAAACTCAACATGATCATGGAGGACACTTCAGTGTAAGAGGCACATTGGCTAAGTTGAGGAGGGGCTATTACTGGCCTTCTATGTCCAAAGATGTACAGACCTGGGTGCAGCAATGCAAAAGGTGCAGCTTAGCAAAGGATATGTTTCCGAAGACGCAAGCCCCAATGGTCTGTAGTAATATTACTGCCCCACTTGAGGTCCTCGCTATGGACTTCACACTATTAGAGCCGTCTATGGGGGGATATGAGAATGTTTTGGTTCTCACGGACATGTTTACCAGATTTACCATAGCCATACCTACAAAAGACCAGTCCGCCCGTACTACAGCTGCATGTCTTGTGAAACACTGGTATGTTTACTATGGGTAATTGGCAAAAGTCGAACAACACCCTATCACCCGCAAGGTAACTCCCAGTGTGAACGATTTAATCGTACAATGCACAACATGCTGCGTGCTCTCCCGGCCAGCAAGAAAAAGAACTGGAAGGAGTACCTGCCGGAGTTGGTTATGGCCTACAATAGCCATATTCATTCGACTACTGGTTATTCCCCATTCTATTTGCTCTTTGGGAGAGATGCCCGATTGCCCAGAGATGTCCTTGGGGGAATGGATTTTGATTGCAGTGGCGCAGAGAACCTGGATGAGTGGGTGTTAAGTCATCATGAGCGACTGCGGGTGGCAGCTGAAACGGCCAGAACGGCAACGCAAGATGCCTCGAAGAAACGCAAAAGACTTTATGATAGGCGCGCCCGCGGTGCTCTTATACGACCTGGAGATCGCATACTGTTGAGGAACCATAAGCCACGTGGCAGAAACAAGATCCAGGATAAGTGGGAACCAGACCCGTACCTTGTGATCGCCCAGAACCACCCTGATATGCCTGTGTTTACGGTTAAGCCCGAGGCTGGTGGCCCTACCAAGGTGGTACATAGGGATCAAATGAAGCCTTGTATATTTGAAACCCTTATGCCAAATGACCCCCCTCGTGAGTGTAGGTCCACCTGCCACTCGTCTGAGTCTGACGCTTATGATATCATATGTATTCCCCGTAGCTATCCCCACACACCTCAGGCCCCCCACACCTATAGCCACCATAGCTCACCAGATGGCAGTTCTGATACTGATGGGGAGGGAGTTGGGAGCAAACCAGTTGAGTGTCCAAGTGCTGGGGAAAGGGAATCACATGGGGAAGTACTGTCAGATGACGCAGATGTATCAGGTACAGATAGTGAGGGTGTGCAAAGGCCTGATAGGCCTCAGCGGAGCACCAGGGGTCAGCTTCCGTGTAGGTTTAAAGATTTTGTAACTAAATAAGAGTGTTAAACTTGTATTCATGCGGGTTATGTGTAATACGTTTGATTTGTGTTATATGCTTGGTGTTACATGTGTAGCTTCCCCATGTTACTGATGTTTCTTTGAAAAAATGTACAATGTACTGAAGGACTATCAAGGTAACAAAGGGTCATGGAGAGGTCTATGATGTGGCAGGGTTTGGAAGTGGGGAATGTAGCGGTACACCTAACAATGTGTAACTTAAGATTTTTAAATGAACTATGCTTACACTGGTGTGAAACCTCTCTACTATCACCTCTAATAGACATTGCAGGACTGGGCCTTATGGCCAGCCAATCAGTGCCCTTTGAGAGTGGTGCACCGTCCAATAGGGAGTGCGGAGAGAGAGGAGATTAAGAGAGAGAGATGATGGTGTTGGGAGAGAAGATGGCGGCTACCTGGAGGAGTCCACGCTAGTCAACGCTCCAATGAGGATAAGTGAATAAAAGTTAACAGTTTAGCAACCTTAGTTTCTAGTATCAGTGTAAGTCAGTCGGAGACACTTGTTTGCACTTATTTTATTTTCGCAAGATAGTAGCCATGACGTTCGTTTGAGTGGCTGCTTTTGAATAGTTTACAGTCAACTTGCAAGACCACGCTTCAGCCTCGTTGGTGAGTTTAACGTCAAGGTCACGTCGTAGGGTGAGAATGGAATTTCCTCACTAGTTAGTTAACTTGCAAAGTGAGTTTAGCTTTAGAAAATTAGCTCGTCGCCTACGGAAATCGACGTGGGAGATTCCAGCCAGCACACAAGGAAAGCAGGTGGATTTGGCGCTACTGTCGGCGCCAGCCTTTTGATGTTGAACTACGCACATAAGCTACTCTCTCTCTATCTCTCCCTCTCCCTGCCTCGACATGGACGGTCTGTGAGTATTGCCCTGCCACATTAGACTCTCCATCGTTAAGCACTGGATGCAGTGAGAAGCTACAAACGTCAGAGTGCTAAAGACAATATTGCAACTTCACGGACTCATTACTACACTCTGACTGATGTGAACGAACACCATGTAAAACGTCCATTGCATTCAGTTGACCAGTATGGGGTTAATGTATCAATGTTAATGTGATTAAGGTATGAGTGTGAAAATGCTTACTAGTGTGGTACCTGACATGCAGAATATCTACTCTGACTACGCCACCCCCTAAACCCAGGCGGGAGAAACCTATAAGCTCTCTAACGTGGCTGGTTCTCGGCCTTCCCCACAAAGGAACAGTTAACAAAAAGGCATATGCGAAATACTCAAATTTATTACAAATAGTATAAATACAATCCAGAATGTAAGTAAGAAAGACTGCATGGGATAACTGGCTGAGACTCCTCAGGCTAATAAGGTCGGGTCAGCACACACAGCTCCCGTCTTGGAGAGGGGCCCTGGTGAGAGAGGGAGAGAGAGAGACAGCAAACCCAGCACCACAAAAGAATGCAACACGGCAAGCACTGCAAACACAAGTAAATACCACTACAGGATACCACTACAAAATACCACACTGTGTTGTTTACCAGTACACACCGAGAAAATATCTCCCTCCATGTGGCACCCAACCAGAAAGGAGCAGTACTGAGTTGCGGATCCGGCCTTGTACAAGGACAGCCTATGATAGGACAAAAGAGGAACAGCCAGCTCCCAGCACAAGCAGTAATAGAGAGACAATGCAAACAAACAAAAAGACAAACAAAATGAAAGCAAACAAACAAACCCAAAAACTAACAGTAAAACAGTGGCTGGCCTGGTCCCTTTTAAAAGAAATGGTACATATTAGTTACCATGTACATTCCACAGCACAATTACACATTGGACATATGTAGTAAATATAAGCCTACTTTGCAAGAGCGTTCACTACTCCCCACAGCACAGTGACACAGGAAGAAAGGAACATTCCAGTGCTACAGATTTAAAGAAACATAGTTAATTGATTTATAACTACCAATGTAAACAAACAACTAAGATCATAAATATAAAACAAATTACCAGAGCATCAGTGTCTGTAGCCCAGCACACAAATCTTAAAATCAGGCAGTCACCTCAGTGTCCTCCATGAAGTGAAACACATGGTTCTAGCATTCACCCTGATAAGTTAAAACAAGTCATGAGAAGTGAGTTCTACAAACACACACACACACTGCATGGAACATCATATTCATTACCTGCATGACAGGGGACCTTAACAGTCACAAAGAGCAAGTGGTGGAAGCAGCAAGAGAATGTGAGCTCTCAACAAACCAAACTTTATAACTTCCTAGTTAGTCATGTGACCTGCCCCATGTGACCACGCTTGCAGTCACACAAGCCACACTGGTTGCCAGTGCAGGTGGGCACATAAACCAGAAATCCCCACATACACCCCCTCCAAAAAGAGTCGTCGTCCCGACGACTGAACGTCATACTAGAGGCCTAGGCTTAATCGCCACCAACCTCAGTCTCAAGAAGAGCAGCAGCCCCAACCCCACCGAAACTGGCACTCATCACTGCAGATCTTGGGAGGTTGTGAGGGTTTGAGTGTTGTCCAGCTGTCGGACGCTGCGTCCGCCTAAGTTGGGGGGCTTCCTGCTCATCATGAGGGGGGTTAAGCTCACCACCAATTTCCGACTCGTCTATTGATGGCGTCTCATTAGAGGCTGACAGTGGTGACTGTGGTAGAGGATGCATCTGCTCAGGGTTATTCTCATCTATCCAAACTAAGACGTCCTCGTCACTGTGGGTGGAGTCAATTTCTGGGCAACTAGGTCTTGAAGTTCAGGCACCAAAGGCACAGCTTCCAGATGTGATGCCCGCATCTCAAATCGATTGACTTCTTACATTTCCAGTTCATCGGCCAGCGTTACTGTATAGGGCCCACCAGGCTCCGTTGGTGCTTTCACAACCTTGTGAAGTACTGGTGACCAGACATCCTGAATCTTGTGCCGACCATGGTGGCGGTGGTCCTTCAAATATACCAGCTGACCTTCTTTAAATCCCGGATCAGACACCTGTTGATTATGGCTCTGTTGTCGGTACTCTGCCGCCTCCTGCAAGTTCTTTCGGGCGAGGGCTCGGGTCATCTGAAGCTGTTCTTGGTGCTGCAGGATCCATTCATCTGGAGAGCTTGTTGATGGGTCTGATGCATCTCCTCCCAAGAGAAAATCCAGGGGTAGCTGAGGAGGCACCCCAAACATCAAGAAGTAGGGGGAATGTCCCGTAGAACGGTGAGTTGTGGTGTTGTATGCCCAAACCAACTGGGAAATGTACTTCGGCCATGCACGCTTCTTCTCAGGGACCAGTGAACGGAGCAGGTCGTGAAGTGTCCTGTTGAATCTTTCACATTGGCCGTTTCCTTGGGGGTGGTATGCTGTTGTTCTGGACTTCTCAATTCCATATAGTTTACACAGCTGCCCAATCAGTGCACTCTCAAAGTTTCTCCCTTGGTCAGAGTGAATTCTCTTAGGCACTCCAAAGCGGTGGAACCAGCAGTCAACCAAAACCCTTGCCACTGTGCTGGCACCCTGGTCCTTAGTTGGAATGGCCTGGGTGTACTTAGAGAAGACGTCTGTCATGACCAGGACATTTTCTTTACCATCTGTTGGTGGGTCGAGGACTGTGAAGTCGATGGCAAGCACATCTAAAGGTCGGCTGGCCAACAGAGCACCCTGGTAAGTCTTCACCCTTGGCTGGACAGCTTTTGAAAGAACACAACGCTGACAGTTCTGGCAGTATCTCTCTATTTCTGCCCCCATACCGGGCCAGTAACATCTTTGCCTCACCAGGTCGATCGTCCGTCGTGATCCCTGATGCCCATGTTGGTCATGGAGGCTATTCAAGACTTCCTGGCGGAGACACATGGGCAGGAGAAGCTGAAGATATGGCTCACCATGAGGGGCTGTAACCTTCCTGTAGAGCACGCCATCCCTCTCCAAGATCCGGTCCCATTGCCGAATCAGGCACTGAACATCTGCTGTAAGGGTCTCTCTTTGTTCCTTACTGGGTTGCCTCCCTTGTTTCCAAAACAGGAGAAAATCTTTCAAAAGAGGATCCGTCCCCTGCAAGGTGGCCAGTTCAGTGGTGGGTCGACTGGGAAGGACTCCAATTTGATGTAAAAATGCTCCTTCAGGCTCTTCGGGAGGTAGCGATGGGTCAGCCCTCAACTGGTGTGCCTCCAGGCCGGCAGTCTTAGTCACGTCACTGTATTGGCGAGAGAGAGAGTCAGCATTTGCATTACTTCGGCCAGGCCGATAATGCACAGTAAAATCAAAGGCTGCTAATTGAGCAGCCCATCGTTGCTCAGTAGCACCTAACTTCAGAGTTTGAAAATTACTTAAAGGGTTATTATCTGTGAAAACAGTGCACTTACTGCCAAGCAAATACTCCCTGTACTTCTCAGATATTGCCCACTTTAAAGCAAGGAACTCCAGCTTCATGGAGCTGTAATTCTCCATGTTGCGCTCAGAACCCCGCAATGAGCGACTGGCATAAGCCACCGGTCTTAGTTTGCCCTGTTGTTCTTGAGATAGAACTGCACCCAGCCCTTGGTGGCTTGCGTCTACCTCTAAGACAAAGGGCTTGGTGAAGTCAGCAAAAGCCAAGACAGGGGCACTTGTGAGCATCCTCTTGAGCTCACTGAAACTTTGCTCACACTCCTCTGTCCACATACTGGGCAGGATTTCCGCTGGCCTTCTCCTGTTCATCTTGGCGGCATTGATGACATTTGCCACCAGTTGATGAAGAGGAGCCACCAGCTGTGCAAATCCCTTAACAAAACGACGATAGTAGCTGCAAAATCCAAGAAAGGACCGTACCTCAGTCACATCACATGGCCGCTTCCAGTCACTCACAGCTGATATTTTTTCAGGATCTGTAGCTACTCCATCTCTGGAAACCCGATGCCCCAGATACTGCACCTCTGTCTGGAAAAAGCGGCACTTGCTCAACTTGGCCTTTAACCCCTTCTGGTTGAGTCGACTTAGGACCATCTCCAGTCTCTGTAAGTGCTGTTCCACTGAAGAAGAAAAGATTATAACATCATCAAGATATAAGAGAACTGAATGAAAGCTTTGATCTCCAAAGATGCGCTCCATGAGCCTCTGAAAGGTCCCAGGGGCGTTACATAACCCAAAAGGCATTCTCTCAAATTCAAAAAGACCAAAAGGTGTGCAGAATGCAGTCTTTGCCTTGTCTTTCTCAGCAACTGCCACTTGATTGTAGCCGCTGGCCAGGTCCAGTGTCGAGAACCACTGGGCACCAGCCAGCGCATCCAAGGATTCCTCAATTCGAGGCAATGGATAGGCGTCCTTTCGTGTCTTGGCATTGAGCTGCCGGTAATCAACACACATCCTCAGCTCTCCAGACTTCTTTTGCACCAGGACAATGGGTGATGCGTAGGGACTGCTGCTCTCCCTGATAACTTTACTCTCAAGGAGCTGCTTAATGTGGTCTTTAACAGCCTGCCACTGAGTGGGAGGTATCCGTCTATACCTTTGACGAACTGGAGCATCATCTAAAAGAGGTATTTCATGTACTATTTCATTTGTGCACCCTAGATCCCCATCGTGCTTGGCAAATACATTACTATACCTCCCCAAAAGCTCCCTCACTTGTTTCCCCTCTGCAGGTGGAAGCCCTGGCCATTGGAGAGACGCAATGGTTTCTGAAACAGAGGCTGGTGACCCCCTGACAGACTTTATGCTGACCTGAGTGACTTCCTCATTTTCCCCCTCGAAGCTAAGCTGCTGCCCCTCTATGCCTGTGACTGAATGCAACATCCCCAACACTTGCTTTGAGTGGACAGTAGCTCCGGTGGCTCCCACATTGACTACAGGGACATAAGTCACCCCATTGGAAACACTGACTAAGGCTGGGGACAACAACAAACCAGGGGCAAGGTCAGAACCCCCAGGCTCTAGCAACATGGTGGTCAGTGACATGAATGGGACTCTGGGGGCAGTAACCTTAACAAATTTAAGTGACCCAGCTGGTATAAACTCCCCTGCCCTTTCTAACACACGAACTTGACCCTCAGGGGTTAGTGGACAAACTTCTTGCAGGTGGCAATGGCGGAGGGCTGGCTCCCAGCCTGGTTCTGCATGGATGGATGACAATGAGGCAAATAAAAACTCCCCTTGATGTACAAATAACTCCCTATAACATTCCTTGATAACATTCATTCCCAACAGTCCAGGGATGGACTGCGATGTACAAGGAGCGTCTTTCACCACCAAGACCCCACGCCCTGGAATAGTTCTACCCAGTACTCTAATGTCTAATTCCAAATATCCAACATAAGGAATGTCTAACCCATTGGCTGCTTTTAAAGCTAACCACCCACATGACCTAAGCGCAGGTGCACCCCAGTGTTCAAAAGACTCTTTAAAAAGTGATTCAGTAATGGTAGTGACCATAGAGCCAGTATCCAATAGGCATTTCACTTTAACTCCCCCCATTTCTACTTCCACAACTGGGCATCTACCCATCAGTGGCTTAGAAGCATTGGACACAGTTAGAGGTCTAGAGGGGCCAGAACTGCTTGAGTCGTTACCATGCTCACTACTGTGCATACCTGAGGATCCTGCAACAGCTGGAGGAGGGTTCTCTTCGGATTGGGGGTTAGGCAGACTGGATGTCCGGGGCCTGGGTCCCTGGCGGCACTGGCGCAGGACATGTCCAGGTTTACGACAGCGGAGACAGATGGGCAAGCCTTCTGTGGTAAATTGGTAATTTGGATTATGGGAGCGAGATGCAGTCTGGGGTAGTACAGATTCTATTTTAGCCAAACTCTTGAGAATTTTATCAATCTGAGACTGCTGCTGATCAAGTTGTTTTTGAAAAGTAGACAATTCCAACCCTTTACCTGCTGTTACTGCCCGACAGGCCCCCTCAACATCAGTATCTACCTCACAATGGTGAAGTTCAACCTTAGCTTGTCCAGAGGGACGCTCGCCCTCCTCCACCCACCTAATGGCCTCATGTCGCAATGTAAGAAAAGACAGTTGGGGATTATTTCGCACCCTGCTCTTAAGTTCGCGTCTCAGGGAAACATCACGTACATGCTCAATAAACTGGTCCCTCACTAATATATCTGAGTCAAGCAGCCTATTGGGATAAGCACGCTTGATTTCTTCAATCAATGCCCACAGAGAATGAGAAAACTCCTTTAAAGACTCCCCATCCTTTTGTTTACGCTCAAAAAACTGTCTTTGCAGGCTAACAAAGGAAGAGGAGGAACCATAGACTTCTTTTAAAATTGTATCCGGATCTTCCCTTTCAGCTAACGAGCGAAATCTAATTTCCGCTTTTGCTTCTCCTTCCAAATGATCATAAAGGAAGAGGGCCTTCTCTCTGCTGGTCATATTTCTTTCTCTCAGACAGGTTTCAACATTTTCTACCCAATCATAGATTGAGGGGTCAGGTTTTAATTTTGAGCCTGAGAAGAAAGGACATTTCCTCTCTCTCTCTCTGAACATACACCACACGATCAGATGTAGATTGTTGAGCAGACAAATTTGGTGGGGCCACATTGCCGTTTGAGGCAGTTCCACTAGTATTAGTAGCAGGATTAACAGTACCTCTTCCTCGACTGAGCTGTTCATTAGCCACTCGTAACCGCTGTACCTCCTCTCGAAGGGTTAAAAGTTCCTCCTGCTCCCGCTCCTGCTCTCGCTCTGGATTCATTTTACAAGACTTTGTATCTAAGTACCAAGAGAGACAAACACAACAGAAGCAAAACAAAGACAACCGAGCAATAGTTGCACACTTGTTGCTGGCCTTTGGCTTGAGTCACAGGTTCGTCTTGGCCGTCCAGTTGTCTTCTGTTGTCCAGAGCCAGCCACCGTTTCAGTTTAAACACAAATAAAAGAACATACATATATAAACAAATCAATGCCTTAACAACATCCTGCACGGCTACGCCATAAATGTGGTACCTGACATGCAGAATACCTACTCTGACTACGCCACCCCCTAAACCCAGGCGGGAGAAACCTATAAGCTCTCTAACGTGGCTGGTTCTCGGCCTTCCCCACAAAGGAACAGTTAACAAAAAGGCATATGCGAAATACTCAAATTTATTACAAATAGTATAAATACAATCCAGAATGTAAGTAAGAAAGACTGCATGGGATAACTGGCTGAGACTCCTCAGGCTAATAAGGTCGGGTCAGCACACACAGCTCCCGTCTTGGAGAGGGGCCCTGGTGAGAGGGAGAGAGAGAGACAGCAAACCCAGCACCACAAAAGAATGCAACACGGCAAGCACTGCAAACACAAGTAAATACCACTACAGGATACCACTACAAAATACCACACTGTGTTGTTTACCAGTACACACCGAGAAAATATCTCCCTCCATGTGGCACCCAACCCGAAAGGAGCAGTACTGAGTTGCGGATCCGGCCTTGTACAAGGACAGCCTATGATAGGACAAAAGAGGAACAGCCAGCTCCTAGCACAAGCAGTTATAGAGAGACAGCAAACAAACAAAAAGACAAACAAAATGAAAGCAAACAAACAAACCCAAAAACTAACAGTAAAACAGTGGCTGGCCTGGTCCCTTTTAAAAGAAATGGTACATATTAGTTACCATGTACATTCCACAGCACAATTACACAATGGACATATGTAGTAAATATAAGCCTACTTTGCAAGAGCGTTCACTACTCCCCACAGCACAGTGACACAGGAAGAAAGGAACATTCCAGTGCTACAGATTTAAAGAAACATAGTTAATTGATTTATAACTACCAATGTAAACAAACAACTAAGATCATAAATATAAAACAAATTACCAGAGCATCAGTGTCTGTAGCCCAGCACACAAATCTTAAAATCAGGCAGTCACCTCAGTGTCCTCCATGAAGAGTGAAACACATGGTTCTAGCATTCACCCTGATAAGTTAAAACAAGTCATGAGAAGTGAGTTACACACACACACACACACACACACACACACACACACACACACACACACACACACACACACACTACCTGCATGACAGGGGACCTTAACAGTCACAAAGAGCAAGTGGTGGAAGCAGCAAGAGAATGTGAGCTCTTCTTCTTCTTCTTCTTCTTTTTTTATATGGCGGTTGGCAACCAGCTTTTTGGTGCATTACCGCCACCATCTGGACTGGAGTGTGGATCAAATGGTCATCCTACACTTTCCTAAATTCTTTTAAATAACCCAGTTACCTTCAAAAAAGAAAACAAAAAGGAAAAACAAATTTCACCTGATTCTCTTTGCAGTATATCATTCAAATTTAATGTCATCTGGATTTCACCAAGTTGTGAGATAAATCTTTGTCTGGCTTGATGGTACTCAGGACAAAACATAATTACATGCTCTATGGTCTCTTGACTATTACAATATTCACACATTCCATCAACATGCTTTTTCATGGTAACTAATGTTCTGTTTAGTCCTGTATGTCCTAGCCTCATTCTGGACACCACATCTTCTTCTTGCTTGCTTCTGCATGTATTCCTGCTCCTCCCCACCTTTCCTTGAATACTATGCAGGTGTCTTCCAGACTGTTCGTTATCCCATACAAATTGCCATTTTTCATTTATTTTAGCTTTGATTATACTTTTGACTTCAGCTTTGCTGTATTTAATATTCAACTCTATATCAGACTTCCCTGCTGCTTTCTTTGCACATTTATCTGCTAATTCATTACCTCCTACACCTATATGAGCTGGTACCCATATAAATGTAGTACTAATACCAGACTTAAGCAGATTGTTGGCTAATTGCATTACTTCATATACTATGTCCTGTCTAGACTCAGAGTGACAACGTTTAAGGCTTATTAAAGCTGAGCTAGAGTCTGACGCAATCACAGCTTGCTTAGGTCTATTGCTCTCTACCCACAATAAGGCCATCCATATTCCTATAATTTCTGCTGTGTATACAGCTAAATCATCATTGATTCTCTTTCCAGATTCAATGTTTAATTGAGGGATAACATAAGCAACTCCCATTTTCTTATCAGTCTGCTTAGATGCATCAGTATATAAAATGACTGCTTCTTTATATTTGCTCGCAATGTAACTCTGGACCCTGTAATGATCCACTTCAACATCCTTCTTTTCCTCTAATAAGCCCAAGTCTACTGGAACCTCTGACATCAGCCAAGGAGGAACAACAGGATATGCCACTGTAGGGCTTATTTCAAGAGCACTGATTCCCATATTTATTACCTTTTGTTTTATTGTCCAACCAAAACTTTTAATAAGGTAACTCTCTCTCTCTTGACACTGCCATAAGACTGATTGACTCATGTGTTTTTCACTATGACCCCTTAGATTTGTCCAATACACAAGAGACAGCTGGTCTCTTCTAAGATAGAGAGGCATCTCTCCCATCTCTACCTGGACTGCTGCCACTGGCGTGGTCTTAATTGCCCCACAGCATAGCTTCAAACCTTGGTTCTGAATTACATCTAGTTTCTTAAGTGATGTTTTAGCAGCAGACCCATACACTACACACCCATAGTCAAATACAGATCTCATCAGCCCTGTATAAATGGCTTTTAAAGCAGGTCTACTTGCTCCCCATTCAACTCCACGCAGACACCTCATCACATTCAACACTTTCTTGCATTTCTCAATATTTTTTTGTATATGCATTGTCCAAGTTAATCGTTTGTCAAACCACATTCCTAAATATTTGAAGAATTCCACTCTTTCTAAATCTGCCCCAGATAATTTGATTTTAACATCTACATTTATTTTCTTCCTAGAGAAGAATAAAGTTTTTGTTTTATCTATTGAGATCCTAAACCCCCATTGAAGGGCCCATTCTTGGACTCTGTTCACTGCCTGTTGCATCTTACCCACCACAAAATCTATATTTCTTCCTCTTTTCCACATTGCTCCATCATCTGCAAACAATGCCACCCCAACTGAATTTTGTATGTCTTTAAAAATATCATCAATCATTATTGAAAATAATAGTGGACTAACAATACTTCCTTGTGGGACACCATTTTCCACACTGTATTGCTCACTTAATTCTCCATTTATTTTAATTTGAATTGTTCTATTAGACAAAAACCCTTTAATCCATTGGAACATCCGTCCCTTTATTCCCAATATTTTAACCTTTATCAGTATACCTTCTTTCCACAACATATCATATGCCTTCTCAATGTCAAAAAACACTGCCACTACATTTTCTTTGTTCACTTGAGCCTTCCTTATTGTATCTTCAAGGCATACAATGGGATCCATGGTGCCTCTACCTTTCCTGAATCCACTTTGATAATGACTCATTAATCCTTTCGTTTCAACCCAATATGTAAGCCTGTCATTAATCATCCTTTCCATAGTTTTTCCCATCTGGGATGTTAATGCAATAGGTCTATAGTTAATTGCTATTTTAGGATCTTTCCCAGGTTTCCTAATAGGAATAATTATAGACTCCTTCCATGTTCTAGGAATATAGCCATCTATCCATACTTTATTATATAGACTTAACAAAACTTCTTTCCCCTTATCACTTAAGTTCTCCAACATGGAATAGCAGATTTTATCCATCCCTGGAGATGACTTACCTAATTTACTTAATGCCTTATTGAGTTCAGATTTCATAAATAACACATCCAATACCCCTTCTTCACTATCCTCAATGTCAAACACATTGCGATATTTTCCAATTGTAACTTCTCTACCTCTTTTTTCTTCTTGATTTAAATTCCCTGAGCTGTGCACCTTGGCTAATGTTTTAGCCATAACCTCTGCTTTTTCCTTATTATTGGTGATCGTTCTTTGCCCCTCAACCAACACTGGGTATCCATATTCCCTTCCATTCCCTTTCATTTTTTTAATCATATTCCAAACTCTCTCCACTGGAGTAGTTCGACCAATAGAGTCACAGAACTTTTTCCAATGATCTTTTTTAGCTTGTCTTATTGTTTTCCTAACTATTGCCTGAGATCTTTTATATTGAACTAAATTCTGAAAATTATTTTTCTTTTTAACTCTTTAAACGCTCTATTTCTACCTTTAATTGCTTCCTTACATTCTGTAGACCACCATGGCACTATTTTAGTTAACGTCTTAGGCTTAGTTTTTGGGATTGATACTCCTGCTGCAACAATTATTCCACTGCCAATTTCATTACACAACTTCTCAATATCCTGATTTTTATCAATAGATAGTAACAATTCATCACTTACTTCTCTATACTTATCCCAATCTGCTTTTCCTAAAATCCATCTCTCTTCTCTTATGTCATGTTCATTTCTTAATTCCACTCCTATCTGAATTCTAATAGGATAATGATCACTTCCTACTGTGCTTTCCCTCACTACCTCCCAGTCACATCTATCTGCAATGGTTTTTGTGACAATAGTTAGATCTATTGCTGACTCTGTACCCCTTGCCACATCTATTCTAGTCCCAGATCCATCATTCAAACATACTAACTCTTTCTCTTCCATAAATTCTTCGACTACATTTCCATTCCCATCATCCCTCTCTCCCCATAATGTACTATGTGCATTAACATCCCCACACCAGATAATTCTCCCTGTCAAATCCTTCCAAATATCCTCCAGTTGCCTTATCTCCACTTGTCTACATGGGTTATAAAAGTTTATAATTGTCACATTATCTTCATTTGTCCATACTTCTGAAGAATGTGAGCTCTCAACAAACCAAACTTTATAACTTCCTAGTTAGTCATGTGACCTGCCCCATGTGACCACACTTGCAGTCACACAAGCCACACTGGTTGCCAGTGCAGGTGGGCACATAAACCAGAAATCCCCACATCCCCACACTAGTAAGCTCTGCATTTTGTTAATTACAGTGAATTGTTATAACCTAAAGTTTTGTGAGAGGGCTGATAATGCTATTTGTTGAAGTTATGCTATCTGTTTTGGTTGCAATGGGAAACTATTTGGGGCTAAGTGTCCTGTTTCAGTAAGTTAAAGGTAATTCTCACCGGTGAGTAGGAAAGGTGGTTTTCTTTGAGATTACATGCTCATGAGCATTTTGGTAATTGAAACATTATTTCTTTGTTTGTTTGAAACTAGAAAATAAATGTAAGTTTCTAAGCATTATAATACATGGTTGGTTTCACATGTCACACATGCCAGTTATGTATCCACCAGCTGCCTGCCTGCAGCCTACTTCCAAAACTCCAAAGCTGCTTGCTGTCAGATTTGGTTCCGAGGGCACAAGTTCAGTGTATCAACAACACTCAATAACAGTTTATGTGATGTTAATCAATTAAATTCCCAACAATTTCACAACAGCTAGTTCTGGAGTAGGCCATTCAACTTACCCGCTTCCTTATTTGGGTTGCCAGGTTTTAGCCTATGACAAAACGGTTGAAATTGAAACTAAGGGGCCGTTTATACGAGAACGATTGCGAAGGAAGGCGACAAAATATTTTATCATAAGTGCCTTTCGTTTACACGGCGACCCCGCCATCGGGGCTTGAAGACGCAAAAATCTGAAGACTCCTTCCAGAGTGTAGAGTTTTGAAGACAACCCGGGTTGCGTCTCCGTCTAAACGGCTAAACCAAAGATCCTTGATTACCTCTCTGGCTAAACTGTCAAATTAGAATGTCTGCGCGTGACGTACCGGGGTTCTATCACACCACCACCCAGCGGTCTGGAATGCATATCCAATCGAATATCACATACTCTTGCGTCTTCATATAAACAAAGATTTCCCCCTAAGAATGCTTGTCTAAACGCGAATAAAAAAATGCTTCTCTTTTCATCGTCACCGTATAAGCGTAGCCTAAGTGATCGTGTATGTGTAGGGTGTATTTCATACACAATCTGGCAACCTGAATGGATCAATGATTTTAAAATGAAGTTTGATGGCCATGCAAATTACGGGAGTTTTCCAGGAGAAATAACAAAACGGGAGGGTGCTGGGAGATGACCTTGAAATACGGAAGAAACCCGGGAAAAACGGGAGTGTTGACAGGTATGGTCTAGGGCAGGGGTGGGCAACTAATTTCCCCAAGGGGCCACATGACAAACTGGGACTGTTGAGGAGGGCCGGACCCAAAATACCGAACTCAAGTCTGAACTTAATTCTGTCCAATTCTATTCTGTTCTTGTATAACATTAAGTAAATCATATGGTTTTGTTTACTACTCGTAAGAACAGATGAAAATGTGAGGGAGACAAAGGAAAAACAGAAATAGGCTATTTAATCTATGTCCGGTATTTAATCCTCATTCTCGAAAATATTTTTTTGACATTGACATTTTTTTTTCAGTTTTCAAAGACTGATATAAAAAAAGTACTACAATATCTATATAATTAGGCTAGGCCATGAAAATGTGAAGGAGTCAGTACAACCATAGGCCTTTGCCACTATTTCATCAACACTCAGCAATACTTTATCATTAAATCATTATCATCATTAAATTAACTCTATGCAGAATTAGACTATGAAAATGTGGAGCAGACAATAGTAGGCTGTCATTAGTTAATCAACATGCACAAAGAAAACTATTTAAAAAATCTGTGTGTTGAGCCGGCTGCTTCAAACAACCCGTGGGTAGTAGCATACTAGTTCTCTAACATTAGCTTTGCAAATAAACTCAGATATATTTTGACAATGACGGGGTTATCCGAATGTAAACTATCTATCTGCCAGTAACGTTTTGAAATTAACACTTCGTATCGCCAACAAACAGCAGGAGTTCGTTCTGACAACCTTTGCGGTGGTGAGCGACGCAGACAAACGAGACACAAAACTTTGAAAGGTTTACGCCGACTTAAAGGCAACAGCATTGTGTCGACGCAGAAGCATACATTCTATTCACCAGCACATCAGTGAGGGTGTTTACATCGTATGCATACACGCACAAATGTATGGGCGTACAAATAGCAGTCGCTTTCAAAATAAAAGCAACGATATTGCTTATATATTTGCGTGCATTATCTCTATGCTAGGCTCTTGACTATTGTTCTTTCACGGAGCTTACCCTTGCCGGTCAGGGAAAGCCCACGGGCCGGATGTTGCCCATGTATGGTCTAGGGCCAATGAAGACACGCTAGCTATGTCTGAAGAGGCTTCTCCAACTATGTCCATGGTTGCACCACTGCAGTCCCAGCTTTTGATTCAGATGAGATGTACTGCTGAAGACTCTTCTGTGATTAAGGAGCTCAAAACAGCGATTTACAACAACTTGAATCCAAGGTATGCTCATTTAACATGCATATCTAGTAGCACTGAGTTGCAATGTCTTAAAACAAATACATGGAGTTTTACTTAAAACACACTTCTCTCTGGCATGTCAATGATTGATTGACAGTTTCTTACCCAGAGCAACCATTTAACCTCTGTAATTTTAGACTGTACAATTATATAACAGTGTGTGTGTGTTTGCATGACTGTCTGTTCCATCTGTATGCTTTAACTTTAGGCCTAGTACCTTGGTTTAGTTACACAATGCATTCATACAATATATGTAAAAGTGATATTTATTCCTCTATTTAGATATGAAGCCCTGAAGGATAACCTGTGGCTGGCATCATCATTGGATCCACGCTTCAAGACTCTACCATTCCTGTCTGATCTCTGACCTCTGAAGCTGCTCATCTGAATCAATCAACTGATGTAAGTTTGCAGAAATATGTACATTTGAATATTTAGACTTGCTATCTTTATTGTGTTGGAAAAGCAAATCAATTGAATTCAGGTGAATTTGGGTTTTATTTTCTAATATTTTTCTACATCAACAGACAGCTGAGGAAACTACACCTGCACAGCAAGAAGACACCTCCCATGGTTCAGCTGATGTGGCTGTGCCTGTTCCAACTCAACCAAAGAGGCCAAAAGACTCATCTGCTCTGATGGCTTTACTGGGGTCACCAGAAACTTCACCACTAAGGAAAGCTCAGGATGAGGTCACCAGATAGGAAAGTAACATCTATTCCTCTTTCTCAAAATCCACTGACATGGTGGAGCATGCATGCAGGGGAGTTTCCTCTTCTGGCAGACCTAGCAAAGCGGTACCTTTGCATACCTGGGACCAGTGTCCCATCTGAGCGAGTGTTTTCAACCGCTGGTGATATTGTTACTGCTTGTTAATGCGTTTTAGAAAGATTGTTCCAGTGCACCTATGCAGTGTTGTGGAGGTGGGGGGGTGCTACCACAGAAACCGAAAATTCTCAGGACAGCAGCTTGTGTCCAAATTTCAATCTTAAACATTCTATTTAATCATAAACTATCTGAAAACAGGGCTTTAAGTGTAAAATACCGAACTTGTCCTTTAAGTTGGTCACTTCAATGTGACTGGTCACAACTAGCATGGCTAATTTTTAAGTAGCTATACAGATTGCTGGAATGATGAGTCTCCACAGGATTCTCCAGCTGGCATTAGCTCCTTGAAAGACAATGTTCCAGTGCCCTCATCTGAGAGAGCCCAGTGGATTCCTCCTAAATATTTGCAGAACCTATTATCTATTATTTATCCATTAATGAAAAGATGGTGCAGAAACGGGTTCATAGATAGAAGATATATTGGATTGGTCCAAAACGGAAAGCAGCTGCCTGCTACCTCACTACACCTACAGTATGGACTTTGTTTCGGAAGGCTATAGCAAGATAGCAACGCAGATCGGCGTTGCCAGGATACCAGAAAGTAGGATACGGTAACGTTCGACTGCACAGCTCTTGGCCTCTTACAGCTGTTGCCAATTACATTTACATATTCATTTAGCAGACACTTTTATCCAAAGCGACTTACATATGTCAGTTATATTACATGGGCCATTCTCCCCAGAGGAACTCGGGGTTGAGTGCCTTGCTCAAAGAGCACAACAGTGGAAGCCGAGAATTGAACCCAAAACTTTTCAGGCAACTGCATGCTAGCCCAGCTCCTGAATTTTGGACGTTGAAGGCAGCATAAGGCACACATACACTGCCTTGAGATTTCGTCAAAACGAAGGTATCTTAGAAAACATTATACCAATATTTGATTCGGACATGCCTTGATGCCTTGCTTCCACAGAATGCTATCTTTAGAAGGTAGGATTGTTTCTTTTTGGACACAGCCATAGATAAAGCTGGATTTAGGAGGTTGTAAGATTTTCTTTCTTGCATGTTTGAGTAAACATATGGATACTTCTTTCCACACTTTTAGAGAATCTGTGCCAGGACATCGATTTGTTGGGCATGGCCCCAAAGTTTAGGAAACATTGGTCAGAATATATGACCTCATAGCTCAGAACTCACTGAAGGGTCCATATCAGAGTCATGGAGAGAGAGAGAGATATATAGAGTTCCAACACTCTTTATATTCATAGATTAAACCAGTTGTGTGCTGTTTGTGTTTTTACATTTAAAGCATGTGGCATATGGATTTGCAGTAGTGACAACCTAGGTTATTTAATGATATCTATATTATAGCACAAAATGCAAGACCCTGAAGCTGTTGGATTTTATTTTTTTGCGTAACGTTACTCTGCAATAAATAATTTGTGCCACAATAACTGAACAAAGAAATGTCCACTGTCATGCATACATGCAAAAAATCTCTACACCAACTTATTTTGTCTCCTCCAACTCTTTGTAAGATCTCAAACATCCACAAGTTGCGAAAGAATCTGTTGTCAAGAATAGGTGAAGGTGCTTGATTCCTGGCTGTGTCTCTAACAATGACAGTGACAATGTTAACAGCCTGCTTAAAACAACAACAACAAATAACTGGTCTGACTGGGTTTGCGGAATCTGTCTGTGGTAATCTGCAGGTGGAAGAAGTGATGTCATTCAAAGAACATTCTAAGAATGTTGAACAATCTGTTAGACACTTTGATGATATCCTTTTCAGACAATGTTAAAGGAACAAGCCGACTTTTGGGACTTAAAGGAATACGCCACCCCTAGGTGAAATTGGGTCACTCCCCGCAATCCCTAGAGTTGGAGGAGTGAGCCAAAGCGTTTTATAGCCGACCCAACCATTGTCCTAATCTAGAAACGGCCCGGTTAGCTTTATCTTAGCGTAGTCGCTGTAATCCGGCGATATCAGCTAGCATGTCGTTGCCAAAGTGAATCAAATAACTCAAGATTTTTTATAATTATTTCTTGTAACCTGTACATTCACATCGAGTACAAATATCAATGCAAATTAACACGAAGGGATTTACTAGACCAATTTAGATTTGGAACTATTTTCGGGCATAGCACCGGCAAAGCACCGCTGCCAGGCGCAAAGACATCACGCAGCATATGAAAACCCTACAACTTCCGGCAATACACCAGCGTGACTACCAAGTTCTCTGCTACTGGGCTGACACTGACAAGTGGGCTTTCTCTAAGAGTTCTAATGGCGATGAATATGGAAGATTACACGATAGACGAAGATGATGACTTCGACTACCAAGATCCAAGATCCTACCTTTTCGAACCTGAGTTCACTGAAGAGGAGTTGCGAGCTTTGGATCTGGGAAGATAGGACGTTGCGACTAGTCAAGGCGAGTCGGATGAGAGAACGAGAGCAAACACGAACTGGTGGTGTGAGTGTGGAGTGTGCCAACCCATGCCGACTGAAATGTAGTGTTTGTGCTGTGCAGAGTGGGATAAAATACTGCCATCGATGGTGGGCAACGCTCCCGAAGAGATGCTGCGTGATGTCTTTGCGCCTGGCAGCGGTGCTTTGCCTGTGCTATGCCCACACTTGCTATGCTTTCTGCACAGCACATCCTCAAATAGACCAATCACAGATTCACTGATTCACCATGGCAACTAGAGCGGCTTCATTGCTTCTTCTACGGTGTAAAGTAGGTAGCGATAGCCTTTTTACAACAGCAACAAACAGCAACACCTCTGTTTAGGAGAATATTGCAACTAGTGTCGCGACCGCCACGTGCAAAATGGTTTCCGCGCTCCTGTGACGTCACATTGTCGCATGACAGGTCGGGAATAGCGAGTATTTTTAATTAACGATCATGTTCGTTTGCGTCTAAAGAGGTACAAACGGAGATTTATGTGATGAGGAGGAGATTTTTAGTCAGTTCAAAAGATAAAGAGGAAGTGATTTGTTGCTGTTGTTGATATTTTCAAGATTCTGATTGGCTAACATGGGCTTGAGCTTCTCTACACTGCCACGTACAGGTTTGGCATGCTCTTGAAGGCATATACCCGGGTTAGTGTAAAGGAAAACTTTTCTGAAAACTGACAAGTGTGCACAATGTTATTTTTGAAAACGGAGAGGGTGAAATATCCGTTTACGAAAATAGCCGGCCATGTGTAAACTTAGCATCAATTAGTCGTACACATTCCAATGCCTCAAGGGTGTTATGTTGTCTTCTTGTTCGTGGAATATCGTGGAATGTGTTCCCAGAGGAAACTTTTGCTTCTCATTTGTATCCCTTCTGCTGCTAAGGAGGCAAAATGGTGATTCTCTTTTAAGGATCATTTAAGTTTTACTTTTGTCACAATTATTTCTCCTAATTTTGCCTTAGGAGAAATAAAACAAGCAAAAGATGAGACACATAGCAATAAGACAAGTAGGAGTCACATAAGAGATATTAGTTTGAGAAGCAGGAGAAATACGGGAGATCTCTTATATGTTTGTGTGTAGTCTCACTTACAACTTGTTTCTCCTTAGGAGAAATAATAGAGCAGATGGAGTCACATAAGAGATATTAGTTTGAGAAGCAGGAGAAATATGGGAGATCTCTTATATGTTTGAGTGTAGTCTCACTTACAACTTATTTCTCCTTAGGAGAAATAATAGAGCAAATGAGGAGACATTGCAATGAGAAACTGTTGAGAAGTAGGAGTTACAATTGAGATATCAGTTTGAGGGTCAAAAAATAGGGCACTCCATAGCATTTCAAACTTTTATTTTATAAAACAAAGCAAAACAGTTGTACTTTAAAAATGGACTTTTTTTGTGTGAGTGTGTATGTGAGTATTATTTTTAAAAGCTGCACAAGCAAATTGCATTGTACGGACCAACTGCACAATGACAATTTAAGTCTATCTATAAATCATACAACATGGAGAAATGAACTAATAAACAATAACATAAACAAACTGAACTTGTGCCAAAGCGTGCCATACTGTGTACAATGGTGGATAAAAAAGCGTGGGCTGGTCAATCTGCGTCTTTTATCCTGGTGGTGGAACCAACCAAAGGGAGGAGGGAGAGAAGAGCAGAAAATAGAACATTGTTAGTTTGTGAGCCACTCAAAAATACAAAGTAAGACATTTGTTTGACCGTCTGCTTTCATAACTGTGGGAATTTTGATACAGCACAAAGATCAGACACACCTTATTAATCACTTAAACACAGAATGGATGATGTGATAGCTACCACTCACATTTGCTATATGTTGCCCAATTGAAAAACAGATTTTATTGATATATTTGTCAAGCTTAAACAAGTTTGTTGAATTCCCTCACCTCATCTAGTGAGTAAACTGTATTGTCAGGCTAGGATTAACCCCTATCCAGCTTACCGCTAAGCAAAACCTTGTTTTGGTTGGACTAAGCCTATTCAGTGTAAAAAAAAAATGGGCATCTGAAAATAGTTTAGTTCAGAGTCCTGATGTCAAAAAAGCAATTTATTTTTTTTTCATCTGGGTGCTGGCTCCATAGTCAGAACGCATAACAACTAAATGCAGCGTTGCCTTGTTTAGTTCTGATAGTGGGTTTCAACAGGAACATTTCTCCTGTGATCAGTGAGGTTTAAGTGATGAGTATTGCTGGAACATGTCACACAGTCTCATTGAAGGGCAAATCTGGTGTAAACTGATTCAAAGCCTTGTTGTTCGAGCTCACCAGGCACTGTCCAAAGGACAAAGAACAATAAAATGTGTCATAACCTAGACAAGTTATGGACAAGAAAGTAAAGCTGACTCAATATGGCAAAAAAGCCTTCGGTATCTTCTTTTCATTACAGGGTTTCCCCAGGTTTGACCACCCCAAATAAGACTTTTTTTAAGACCACTTACATGAAAATTAAGACCTACATCACACCCATTATGCGGTTATAAAACACCAGATCAAATCCATAATGACAATTAAAACAACACTTCCCCATGATGTGCTTTCCTCTCCTTTCGACTGATTATGTTGATTCATTGCTGCCGGTGCGAAAACCCAAAGTATTGTTTGCGCATATTCCAAGAAATTAGACTAGTGTAGTTGTCACGATACCAAAATTATTGTTTCGATACCGATACCACATCAAGAATAGCGATTTCGATACTTCTTCGATAATTCTTAAAAAATTTATTTGATTTGGGGGCCCAGACCACCTTGACATCATCAGTAATATTGAATATAGTGTTATCATTTTTCCCCCATTTCACCTTGCTTGCAGGCTAGTATAATTACATTTTAAGACCTTTGTTTAAAAAATTAAGACTTCGGCAACAGAATTTAAGACTTTTTCAGACCTTAATTAAGGAACATGACGTTTAAGACCGTTTAAAGACTTTTAAGACCCCGCGGCTACCCTGCATTAGGTCAGGAATACCAAAAGTACTTCTATACGGCTCTGGGTTATACTTCCCTGTCCATAACTCAGAATTGGCTGTGCCACATTTTCTTTTTCCTATGAACAGCACACAGTGATTTCCAACAAGAGCTATAGATCAATTCATACCGGATTTGTCCTTTAAGTGATTTGTAAACAAGTAGGAGTGCTTTAGGGTCAATCCGGTAAATCAAAGACAATGACTCAATATTACATCTAAATTAGCCCAAAACATTTAGCTCTGATCACTCAAGAGACACTGACAATTGTCAAGAAAAAAAACAAAATACAGAAAATACAGTATACACCATACAACAAATATTGTTGGTGAGTTAATCATTTTGGCCATTTTTTTTACTTTTGATATATGTTCAGCCCATCTGTAAAATATCTTCATAAAACCTAGTGGAAATTTCGCCTCTATCATTTCTATGACAATGTGATTTTGTAGCTTTCGTAGCTACACAGTTTGACGTTAACTGTATAAAGGTTGAATAATTTTAGTGCAATAGAGGCCTACCCTTTATAAAAAGCCCACCAATAATGCTCACCACAATTGGAAATAATTTAAAATAAGAGAAAATTACCCCAGCTTCATGGATGTTTTGGAACCTCCAGCCCTCGTAACAAAAGCCTTCTTGACCTTTGCGGATTCCACAGCTGTCCATCCAACGTAGGCTGCAAATAAAAAGCAAAATCAATCTATCAGTGTGGTAATAATAGCTCTGAAACTGACAGTTCCAGTCATTGATTTTGATTAGCTGAAACGTGTTCCTTTCTGTTGTAATTCCCAAGTTAACCTTACACAAGGTTACACATCCTTGTGTACACATCCCTACGCAAAGAATGGTAAAAAATGAAGTTGTTACAAGCTGTGGCCAATGTTCCACTTACCATTGTGTGACAGTCTACATGAACTATTTATTGGTGTAGGGGTGTCTTTATAAAACCATCAACTGTGCATAAGGTAAGACAACCAGGCTGAAATGACTAAAAGAGGAATACAATAAATCATCTGTTTGGAAATTGATCTTAATGTCTCAATTAAAAAATGAGGAAAAAATCCAACCTTTAAACACACCAATATTCTTTGGGAATGAACCAGGTATCGTAAATTAATAAATGTTATTCCTTAAAATACAGGGGGCATAAGTAAGGAACCCCCTATGTTAAAATCCCATAGAGGCAGGCAGATTTTTATTTTTAAAGGCCAGTTATTGAATGGACTCAGGATACTATGCATCCTGATAAAGTTCCCTTGACCTTTGTAATTAAAAGATAGATAGATAGCCCCACATCACATACCCTTCACCATACCTAGATATATCATGGGTTTATTTCAGTTAGGCTAATAGCTGGTTTGATTTGCATGCTACAGATTCTATTAATTGCAAAATAAATGTTGACTGGTAAGTTATTCATGACTGCAGATGCTGACTTGCCTATTTCTCGATCCCTCGACCGCAGCAACGCTACTTCCTAGTTTACCTGGGTTACAAGAATGCCCTTTCACTCCTGTTACAATATGCTGTAATTTATAGCAGGTTAAACAAAAGTGAGAACATATTGTGGGGAAAAATATACTTACCATTTTGGTACGCTGTTTGTTCAGCAATTTGATCTGATGGTCTAGCGTAGTCTTCCAATTTTTTAAGAAGCTGCCGGCCTCTTTTCAGTGAGCTGGAACCAGTTTAAACCAGTGGCAATAACGTTAGCTTCGTCATCTTGACTGACATCCAAAAGACATTTTAAAATTCTGTGCATTTTGGCTACAGCATGGCTTAACACCATTCAAAACATACAGACTAAAGCTGTATAAGGCAAAGTAAGCTAGCAACGTTAAATTGTCTAACGTTAGCTTTATATACTGTACAAGCGGCACAGCCAGTGATGTAACTTACAAGTAGCTAACATGAACTAGCTAGCTAACTTTATGTGCTGCTTCGTCAGGTTGTTCAATGATATATTGAGTCTAAAAATATGCAAGAACATTAGCAAATTACCAAAATGTTAATGTACCTTCTCTGAGTTTTCGTGGTGGCACAATCCTTCATACCCACACACCGTTTCACTTGGTTTCACTGGGCACCAAATCTAGACTGCATTTTCTGGTAGGAGTCTTCTGCACGTGAGTTTGTCACGTCCGACCATCATAGACCCCTGGAGTCTAACTTAATTTCTCTAACTTGCTAACAAGTCGCAAGTTAGCTCTGGGGTAGCAAAAATCAAATTGTGCCGCCTTCACGTACCATTGATTATAATATCTACTCGAAGGTTGAAGACAAAAGTGCGTTCAGGAAAGGTCTGTGTACCTTCTGTTCATTTGATTTTCAAATTCGAAACGAAAATTGAAAATCGAAAAAACGACCTTATATCTGTATTTTTTAAAAACAAAATAGGAAATTCCCTTGTGTTTTTGTTTTGGATATTAAACTTTGTATCCCCACGACCGAAATCCAAAATACGCACAACAATAATGTGAAATCGGCACTTTCCTCAATTTTTCATTTGGCCTATCCCCGCTAGGCTGTCCTACATTGAAACCTATGGCGTTTTAATTAGAGACATGTTTGTAAACAAGATAACTTACGCAGAACGTTGCTACGTTGTATTAACTAGGAGCAAGGGGAGTGGAAGCCGTTGAACGCAGAGCTGGAAAAAATCTGACAACAATTCACTGGCCTAGCATGAGGCACGGAAATAATGCATTTGGGCTCCTCTGTTGTTCTGTATGCGCGACTAGCCTATCGTTGCCTGTATTATGTTGGTAAAGGAGAATAGTGATGGAGAAAGAATCGAGAATGAGCTGTCCTTGCATTGGGGTGGGGGGGGGGGGGGGTGCACGTGATAAGGCCTAAGGAAGCATATAGTAGCCAGCTGACCAAGGACGTAGGCTATTTGGTTATGGTTATGATAATGGTATTTCGCAGATGCGTCTGTTCAAAGTGACATAGGCCTACAACTAATTATATAATTATATATTTATATTCATATTGTAACAACTGAGGCAACAAGGTTCAAATCAGTACATTTATTGGGTCAGGAGTGGGAAGACTACACATGCTAACACACCACAAGGTAAATGCAAATACAATAGGCCTACTAAAACCAATATATCACATTCCAACATGCACATATGGGAGTCCGATATAACGAGTCAAACGCACCGACGTTAGATTTTTTTCTTTTTTCTTTTTTTTTTGCAGTTTAAACTGTTAAGCTAAGCCTATACCTACAAAACATAGGCAAATAAATACATGATGTCGATTGTCTTTTCAGTGACATTTCCCCTCTTTCTTCGAAGGGTGCACGCAACCTTAATCCCACTCCCTTGCACATGGACATAAATTAGGCCTATCGATCAAAATGAGAAGTTTGGAATGTTCTGGCGATTTTTTTTCTATGTGCAGATCACTGTCCTTCAACATCACCATCTTGCTCCCTTTGATGAACATATAGGCTAGCAATTATCCATTCGGGCAGTAGGAAAACAATGCTGTCAGCATGCAGTAGCTTGTTGAGTGTGTTGTGGCCTCGTGTGCCTGGGTTTTCATTTTTAACTTGAATAATGACTAATTGAAATTACAATATTGAAATTCAAACCCTCATTGTATATTTGATTATTTTTTCCACAAAATGCTTCAATATTTGTGTTTTATTTTTCTCTGGGAAGTACTGTTTTAGGTAAAGGTCTTCAAATCGTTTTTTGATCACTGTTTCAACCTTGAAAATCAAATGAACAGAAGGTACACGGACCAGGAAAACGTCTGCATCTCTGATTTCGTCGTCTTCCTGCGCGATAATTTAACAGGTGATCTCCTTATATGGGCATAGATGGTAGCTTTTTTGTAGGCGAACTTCAGAGGTCTGTCAGAGCATCGTCATGTGTGGTGGTCACATCACATGGTTAGGCCTACTGTTTGCAAATGTGAACTTGAAAATAAGTTTTTTAGCTTAATGTACCTTCATTTAACAGCTTCAGAGTCATTGGAATGGTTATATGACTTTTTTCGGGTTGAATGGTGGCCGTCTCGCTTCCCCCTAGCGCCTGTGAGCGGAAAAACCACCCTTGCAACTGTGGACCGGCGGGCCGACGGCCTCAGTGTCAGGAAGTATAACGAGTGTAACGAATTGCTTTACTGCATTCAAATACACATACACACCAGGCACCGGCTAAAAAAAAGGTAGCGATGGAGTTTCTCAGACATTCATCATGACAGAGCCAGTGAAAAAGAATCAAAAACCGAGAAAACAGTAAGGAAACTGCCAATACTGCATAGTTTACCTTTAAAACAAATAAGCCAATGAAAATCATTTGAGAATTGTACAACAGCTAGAGCTCTTACAGATCAGACTAATTTATAAAACAAATAGGTCTGGATGAGCATTACATGAGTTTACTTAGAGAGCTCTCTGATGGATAAGCCTGAGTAAAATATGAGATATATAAATTGAGCAAGTCTGAGTATTGTATAAGCCTTTGCTGAGATCTCTTTTGTAAATCAAAAAAGGACTAAACTGAGATGACTAGAATGAGAACGGTTCAAGCTTGTGAAGAGATCTCTTTTACAGAACGGATGGAGCCTAATCTGAGATTTACCAAAAAGATATGAAATGAGAATTGCATGAGTTTACAGAGAGAGCTCTCTGGTGGATCAGCCTGAGTAAAATATGAGATGTATAAACACTGGATTATTTAAAATATTGATGAGATCTCATTTGTAGATTAAAGGGAGTCTACACTGAGATAACTTAACTCTTTTGCTCCAGAGACAAACCTGAGAAGCGGGAGACAAAATTGATTGGTCTTTGATTTATTGTGTTGTGATGAACGTAAGTGCAAACCGGAACACTTCTTACGAGGAAGTGACGTTATTTCACAAGTTACGGGTTGTCACAAGCCATTAGCATGGACAACGGGATCACAGAATAAAGTCCCAAAAAGTTGCCATGTTCCTTTAACAAAGCCCTCTGTCTAGGAAGAGCGTCCCCCTTTTTTGGCATTTGTCTACACCACAAGTGGTGATGATACAATTTGTCCACAGCAAGGGGGAACATGCTAAACGTGAGAAGGTAGGCTATAACATGACATATTACATATTGTTACAAAAAAGCAATCGAAATTGAAATCATAACACCCAGGCCTCTGTTATCCAATCACAATTAGTATTGATCACACTGTTGACCGTCACTGCATGTAAAAAGCTAATGTTGACATTTCACTGTCAGGACAACCCCATAGAAATAGGCCTATAAGCAAATATGTGTATGTGTGTGTGTGTGTGTGTGGGGGGGGGGGGGGGTCATTGTGTTCCATTAGTCCTCACTTTAAGAGTATGCTCAGTGGTCACTCCAGCTTTTCATCTTGTTTTAAAGCAACACCAAAGCACTTTTCCTCTGTGCACGCACGCTATTTTATTATCCAGCACCGGCTTTGCAAATAACGGTGTCCACAAAGCCGGTGCTGGATAAACAAATATCCAGCACCGGCTTTGCAAATATCTTTGGTGTTGCTTTAACGAGTGTTATCAATTTGAGCGAGTATGCTACACATACATTTTTTTCTAAAGATACAGGACTGCTGCAGATAATGACCTGCCAACCACCATAATGTAATAGCAACCCAAGATAATGAACTTGCTGTCCTTATAAAAATAAAAAAAAAATGGTCTCGGCATGCACATGCTTAGTCCAATGGTTCAGTGACAATATAGGCTACTCAAGAGAATAAAGCAATTAGCCTAATAAATAAAATATTTGTCTCACTCAGTACATATACATATTGTAAATTGGTGAGCCATAGAATATCCCAGCGTCACGATTATTATATTTCAAGATTCCAATATATCCCACCTACTGTAAATATGAAAAGTTACTTCTACTGACATGATTCCTGGTGACATAAAAACACAAATGGTTTCCCTTGATAAGGCTGACATAAGAGACATCTATGCATTATACTTTCCCAGATGGGTACAAATCCCTGACTGTCCTGAAAAATAAACAAAAACAAGATATAGGATGTATAGATTACAATGACAAATTCAAGGTCTCAAAGGGTTAATGCTTCTTTCCAATTTCTTTTTTTTTAAATTAGTGAGTGAGTGAGTGAGTGCCGACCGATATTGGTATCAAACTTAAGTTCTATATGTTCTGTCCACCAGAGGGCAGTGTATCAGTCAATGTCAATAGACTATGTGCACGAAAGGCTGAGTATTTATGCGTGTGTTAAAATTGTTATTATTGAGCATAAGGCCGGGCGATAAAACGATAGCAATATGTATCGCAATAGACATGTAATCGATATCAATAAAAAATACGTTCGATAGAACATTCATAATTAAAAGCAACACACACCTCCTGCCTTACGTTGTCCATAAATAAATAGACTAAATATATATTGCATTGTAGTATGTGAAACTCTACCAGAGTAGGCGATAGAAGTAGGCCTACCTCAACACAGACTCTCCTTGCCCCGTGCACTCTTTCTCTCTCCCTCTCAACAGGCGCATCCCTCCTCAGCATGCACATGTAATCCAAACATTAATAGTGCAAGACGACTGGCTAAATTGCTATTAAATCCGGTTAGCATCATTAGCACGCTGAAAGAATTTGTTCAAAACTGTTGCATTCAAATTGACTGCTAAATTCTAATCATCTCAATCCCAATGCAAATGGAAAAGTATTTTCCAAGACTCAAACAGGCCTGTCCCAAGGAGAAAAAGTATTCATTTGAACTTAAACACACAGTAGGGAAACTGAACAGTCTAACCGGACTATGATAAACTAGCAAATTAAGCTAACGTTAGCCTACTTTGTTTACAATATTTCCAGGCTTCAACCAGTGCTGCTTTTCATTCAGACTTATCTGCACATTTATTTATTTGAGTGTTTTTCATGATTGTGTTGCCATTTCTTTTCCCTGTTTGCTTTGATTGATAACTGAGGTGATTAAAATCAGAGGAAGGTTAAGTTTAAAATAAAAGTGTCTATTATGTCTATGTGTGAGCTAACTAAGCACGAACCAGCCAGGATGCTAACGTCACCTACAGGAGCCCAGATGACCAAAAATAGCCTTGCTAATGAGCTCGCGATTTTACTTCACCGGGCGTGAAAAAAACCTCGGAATCTGAATTTAAAACAACGTTTACAACCAAATACATTTATGGAAATTATGTCCATAGGCTACAGGTTCGAATATTAAGAGATCCCTAAAATTTGTTCGAATATCTTTAATTTTTAAAATAATCGAATTATATTCGAATAACGAAGTTCGGAGTCAAAGCCCTAGTACACACAGAGGTGTAACCGGCTAAATGTGCTGTAGTGCAGACCAGTCGATGGCGCCGCTGTGCAGAAGCTTCACGATAATTTCGCGTGAATCGCGTAGAAGAAAACATTGTTGAAACAGTTTGTTAAGCCAGAGAATGTCTAATAAGTGCTCTGGTTAAGCAGTCGCATGAAATAAGGAGACTACAGACAATTCGGTTTTCAATTCAACTGTTAAACTAATAAAGTTCATTTTCAAGGTATGTGACTGCTATGTGAAATTTCAAATGCTTTGCCTACGCATTGCATTAGGTCTGAGCACCACTGGAGAAAACACTAACAAGCAGTAAGCTAATGTTTAACTAAGTTAAGCTAACGTGTGCTTCTAACTTAGCCACTAAAAGCTGATAGGCTACATTGTGCACATAAATCGTGCACATAAATCATGACAGGGGAAAGAAAAACATTTTAATATGATAAATAAATGGTTTGGTTTGTTTTGACAAGCAACATGTCAGGTCGAGTGCCGTGGCTGAGTTGAGAGGTGGGGCTATGTCGTCATAAAGTTGCCGGCTTCGCACCTACAGGCGTCTACATGGCGAAAGTTAGCCGGCGGTTTCAAAAGTTCCCACTTCGGAAGCCGGTTTCAAAAGCTATCGGTTTCAGTCTCCTAAACTGCCGGCGTCGTGTACATGCAAGGCGTAACCGTTAACAAAACCTCACCGGTTTCACAAAAACCGGCGTTGTGTGCACGGCCCCTAAGCCCATGCATTTCTATGGAGGATTTTTTGAGTGCTGTGTCTCCTCATTAGAAAGTCTCTGCTATAAGTCTATGCATGCCTGACTACATCAGGTGGAAGCTGCTGTCACCACCAGGTGTCAGAAATGTCTGACTTTCTATTTTCTTAGTCTGTCCAGTTGTATTTGTATATTTGATTTGTGCTTTAAAGAAAACACCCATCAGATGTAACTGGATAGGTGATGTTAAAGGCCAACTTTAATCTCAGTTAATCCATGGCATTCTTTTAATAAAATGTCTTGGATCTATGGACATTTTTACTAGCTGCATTAAAGAAGCACTATTAGTTTTGGTCTAAAACTAGCAAGCTACCTGATAGGCACACAAACCTTACAAACAGCACTAATTGGCAGTTCTAGAAGCTTGCTTGAATGCTAACTGGTATCATTTGTTGATATACTCAGCAATGTCATGCAGTGAATTTTCTTTCATTTTTTCAATTTCTTCCTACTGGTAATACTGCACTGCATCGTGGGTGGCTGGTGGGGACAACATGCGTGTTTATCTGACCGTCACATGATCATATACCATTTGAAGATGATTCCAAAACTAGTTGCCAGATAAAAGCACCTCATAAAATGTTGAATTGTTGCGGTGTTGATTTAGATATGTTGCATTATACTCTAGAGGGCAGCGTTGGACCTTCTTACCAAAAGTGCCTCTGTGTGAAGTCTGTCTTGACATCTGCAGTGGCTTTTAAATGTCAAAACACAGCACAACATTCAAAGACCATTATATCAGCAATCCACATTTTGAAATGCACGTTTTTTTAATTGATTAATTTATTATTATTTATTTAAATCCTGCACGTTATTGTGGTCTTAAAGTGTTTCGTTGTGTTCTAATGGACATTACATGTTCTTATTTGTCCATCCTCACATTTAAGCTAAGATATTATTGAACTATGTTTAACTAAATAACATAACATATAAAACAGAGAGACTCACCATGCAGGACCCTGTATGGTGGAACAGCACTTCTCTGTGTTTGGCATGTAATGGGTCAATAATGCAGAATAAACAGTAGAGTTGGGCTTAACAATCATATCAGAGCCACTGCTCTCTCTAGGGCTGAGTTTGTCTCAAGGGCCTTTGAGAAAAGGGAACTCAGGGTAGACCTTATCCTACCTTTAAGTTTCCTCTTTGACCAGCTGCCAAAGTCTGTCGCTGTCGAAGGAGAGACAGAGAGAGAGAGGGAAGGAAAGAGAAAAAGAAGGGGATTGTTTGTGGACAAAGAACTGTGTTTTCAAAGGTTGATGTTTTGAATAACTTTGAATATCTACTTATTATGTATGTATTTTCTCTAACCATGTGAGAAACTTAACAAAAATATATTGTGAATTGCACATAAAATGAACATCTTCTCCCCAACCCCCACTCATAAAGCACTCCCTTTATTTATGATCATTACCATGACCTTCCTTAGTGTCATTAAAACATACTACAGGTCATAAATAACACAGTGCCTGCTTTTATCAATCTGTCTCTCTTCTCTCTCTCTCTGTCTCTCTCATTCTATTTGTCTTTTTAAATAATTATTTATCACAGTTCCTGGTCTCTTTTCTCTGAACCTGGAACGTACACTCAGGACTTCAAGTATACTTGTGTAAAAACCCTGTGAAATGTTAGCTATACTCCTGAGGAGTCACCTACACTTAGGTCAGCACATGGCGCTCATAACACAAATTCATCACCAGGATGATCTAGTCGGATTGTCCATGCAGCTTCAAAAGGCTGATTTGTAGTAGTATGTAGGATTGCAGTAGCCTGGAAAATCCAGACCCTGATAATCTAGAAAGATTAAGGGTCTGGCCACGAATAATGAAAATGGCCCAACAACACTACGACCAATGTTTACTGACTGATTCATTGCAGCGCTATCGTAATCTCTTTAGCTCATCTCATGGCCCGCCTATATCAGATACACCGATGTGATTGGTTCCTCGCGATGCAAGGGGTAAAAGTAACGTAATCTGTCCTAATATTTTGTGTCCGTGCGAACTTGCATGTTCACTTCGCAAATGCATGCAAGATTTAAAGCATTGATACATGGTCGAAAGAGAAAAAAATCTATTTACGCTATCTATTCATTTAACAGACACATTTATCTAAGTGTAGATGCACATTTTTACCAGTATGTTTGCTCTGTTGGTAATAAAACTATTGTAAGCTCGCTTATAAATTGAGAGTTTGACGTAGGCCTATTTCATGCTTCAGCAAATCACAGCTAATTAGATTACTAGCAATGGTACTTTAAGGTAGGGAACTATGCGAATTAGGTAAAGGAATTGAAGAGTTATGAAGGGGCAGCAAAAACAATACAAAATAATAGTCTTGTACAGATAATATTTCAAACACTGAAAATTGAGATGAGAGATGTCCACACCAGAAGAACACACTAAGACACAACGCATCCATGTTGCGCAAACACATGCGTTTAGAGTATATTTAAAGATTGACTTAAGGAGTACTGGCAGGTTCCATGAATTGCCAGTTAGCGGTGGGCAAAAGCAACGTTCAAAAGTTGGCTTGAAGAAGCCTTAGCCTTGAGCTCTGTTCATTGGTGCCTGTGGCAGTTGCGAGCGTGACCTGCTTTGCCTGTGTTCTCCAGTGCTAGCTAATCAACTCCATGGAGTGGCCCATTTGAGTTATAAGGTGCAGCGTAGCAGTTAGCTCAACATGTGGATGGCTCCAGTCACCTCATCTGTGCAGCATGCTATAAATACCACTGAACCAAACCTCAGGAATTCCACAGTGCTTTTATTAAAATGTAGGATTACATGGCTTGTGATAGATATACCACTACCGTTTTATCATTTAATGGCAAAATGGGCTGAAGATGGATGAGGTAGTTCCAATGCATTTGGACAAATACACACAAACCCCCACACGCACACACACACATGCACACACACAAATGCACACACACACACGCACACCATACCACACCACACTCCTATACAATTCTACATAAATGCATAGTCATACTGAAATAACTCTATACACAAGCAGTCAAGGCAAACTACTGTCAGAAAAACAGCATAAACACACACACACACACACACAGAGCGAGAGAGAGAAAGAGAGAGAGAGAGATCCACACACGCAGGACCTGGATTCCATAATCTCCTGTCTCACACTACATTCAGTGTCCTAGCAGAGATAAGACTTCAAAGACTGAGGTAGATTTACAAGACACAGTGAAGATCCTTTAAAAATTACTGCTGCGTAAATGTTTATGCAGCATCATACGCGTCAGTCGCAACAGGGCAAAAAACACAGCCTTTTCCACACAAAGAAAGGGAAAGTAAAGAAATGAAAAAGGAAGGAAAGAAGACGGGCCATAGGTGAGCCATCAGACAGCCGCACCATTTTGATTTTATGGCCCTTATGCTCTTAAATCAAAGTAAGCCTGTCTGGGGTCTAAATTTGACAAGGGTCCTTTCTGGAAGAAAAATACCCCATTAATGTTTCACTACAAATGAAGTGTTCCTGAACAGCATTTTTATTAACTCTGACGGGAAGATTTAAAGAATGATTTGATGGCCATGTTATGAGTTAATGGATCATTTAGGTCAAACATTCAAAGAAAGTTTTTGTAAGAAGAGGTAGAGAGAGAAAGAGAGGTACTATATCTTACATTTTTCATAGGAAGGCAAAAGAAGGAAAGCCTTGATATTGCCTGCTAGGTTGTGTGTGGGAGTGTGTTAGCTTGTTTTTCTTGGATGAAATCCAGCTTTATGATATAAGGATTAGATGTCTGTCTGTGGGACAACGTGCCTGGCACAAACGCAGTATATAACCCTCAGCAGTTTCACTACCACAGTGTAAAACATAAAAGGACTCGGCCAAAAAAAGAACTTGCCTCTGCTTAGATCAACACCACCACCCTGCAGACACAAAAGAGGTGGCTCATGTGTGCAGTGTGAATGATACTACCTCCCTTTTCATTAGCAGGTGTGTCTGTGTTGTTGAGTTGCTGATAAGGCCACTAGAGCCAGACTAGACGTGCCTCTTACACACAGGGCCACTGAGGGTGGCTCTTAACCAGGGCCACGGAGTCAGAGTTGCTCACATGGACAGCTGCCCATATTCACCCTCAGACTGTACCTTATCAGAGAGACCTGCTTCTCTCTCTCTCTCTCTCGTATTCCACTCTCTCTTAGATCAATCTCTCTCTCCATCTCTGTCATGCGCTCATCTCAATCTCTCTCTCTTTCTCTCCATCTCTGTCATGCTCTCATCTCAATCTCTCTCCTTCTCTGTTGCTCTCATCTCAGCCTCTCTCTCCATCTTGTGTTGCTCGCACGACTGTCCTATACTTCCTGTCTGACTCTCTCTTTAGCTCTCTGTCAGTTCATATGCCGAGCCTTAAGAAAATGGGAGGATTATCATCTATCACTGCCTTATTCCCTTGACAGGTGTATCTAGGAATGAGTGATGTTCAGTGCTATTTGATGTAGCAGCCATCCAAGGCAGAAAGGCTGGAGGTATATGCTTGGAGATTATGGGAACTCTCCTATATGAGTGCCATTTGTGGTACTTCAATAATGTTGGGGACATTTCTGAATATGGTTTCTGATAAACAAAGAATTATTCTGATTCTGAAAACCTACTGCCAATGCCCAATGGCAAAACAGCATGCACATCATCACGGACCAACTTTAAAAGTGTCGCTGATTGGATCCTTAGCACAACAATTCAGAGTAAGGATCAAGGCAAAGGATCGTTTTAACTACATTCTCACAACAAACGGTTTTGCTGAGAAAAAATGTACAGTCTCAACAAAATCATCAGCGTTAAAGTAACACTAATGTAAATGAACACTTTTCCGGTGTAAATAATATCCACACCGATTCCAAGTTAAAGCGACACTTTGGTAATATCAGATGTTCAATTGTTTAATAATGCACAAGGTCCTTTCACACCAAGTCTGAATTTTCAGACAAAATGTTTACACAAAAAAATGCTGGTAATTAAATACATTTGTCCTCGGTATGTAAAGACTAATAAAAACACATGCATTTTGTTACATGATTTCATATGGACATTTCATCTGAACAGTCATAAAATCAGGAAAGGGCCTTTATTCTCTGTTATCCCCTAACATTCAGAGTATTGTTTTATGATATGAAAGTATATTTTAATCACTAAATTGTGTTACTCCCTTTCACCAGGAGTGGCAATTATTCATATTCAGATGTTTTTTTCAGGGTCAGCTGATGAAGAATCACATTTAGCATTTTCTTGTGCATTTAGCATTCCCCCCCCCCCCCCCCCCCACACACACACACACACAACAGGGCTCAACCAGGAGTTGAAGCAGGAGATGCAATGAGATGTTGTGAGAAGATGTCCTGAAGTGATCCGCTCTCTGTAGTGGAGCCAGGTTGACCACTGACAGAGCAGAGCTGCAGTGTGGCCGGGCCCAGTCCAAGCCCACCCAGAGGGTTGAATAAGCCCTGAGAGTCAAACAAACCGAGAGCTGCAATTTATCCTCCAAGTCAGGACACAACCAAGAGGCAGAGGAGAGAGAGACTGAGAGAGAGTGAGAGAGAGAGTAAGGGATAAAAAAAAACAGTTTGTCATGTTACTCATTTTGACCTTTTGTTTCAAGACAGTGCATTTCTTAACTATTTCACTAGGGATCAATTAGAGTTTGTCTAAACAATATTGGTAAAAATATCTTGATACTCTGGTGTGTGTGTTTGAGAGTGTGCATTAGTAAGAGTGTGTGGCTGCAATACTGTGCTCGTTACCACTGAGTAGGTGTTTATCTAAATGAAATGACAAAGTAAAATACTTTGCTGTGGTTCCACTTCATGGGCACTACCATGCATGGGCATTACCACACTACTCACAACAAATCAGGGATATCTGGCTTTCAGGTTAAATTTAATATTTCAGTACAGAAAGTACTGAACTTTTGGACATGTGCATTCAAAAGTTTAGAGAAGGTAACATTAAGTTCACCTGTAAAGGTTATAGTGGATTTTAGGTTCATCCTGAAATTTCACCCGAAACCCGAATATCCCTGACCTTTTGTGAGTAGTGTATCTACATCCCAGACATGAACTCACCCATTCTACCGCTTACATCAGGGTCAAACACAGAGAAATGCATAGACTTAGACAGAGCTGGACAATAGACAAACCCTTACAGAACTAAGAGAGCTAAGCTCTTGAGGCTAAAGCTATGCATATGTGTGTGTGTGTGTTATGTTATGAATTCTTTTTAGTGGACTTCCTGTCTGTCCAATACTATATCCTGAGTCACCGTACCCATGTTAGAAGCACACCAGCTGACTTCCGATGTGTGTGTATGTGTGTGTAAGAGAGACAGAGATAGTTTCTTTGTCTTTACGTACATATGTTTCTTTACTCTGGTCAGCTGTGGTACGCACAGAAATGGTTTTGTGGGAACATATAGTCCACTTTTCAGGCTTACGCACACAGCAATGAGACAAAATGATAGAAATTGTAAAAACTTGTCAGATAGAGTGTGACAATCACATAGCTAAAATTACACATTAGCCCCTAAAGCTTACCTCCCCCATAACTAACGGAGGTTAATGAATAACCAAGGCGCCTGCTCCAGTGACCATATCCATCTTCATTTGCGGTTAATAGAGATAGAGAGAGATGGGCCAGTGGGCTCAACAGCACGGCCCAGCTTAGCATCCATCATGGCCAGGCAATGGTCAGTCTGGAGGCACAGGGGGCTAATGTGTGTGTGAGTGAGGGTATGTGTGCGTGTTTGTGTGTGGTTGGGGTTGTGGGGGGTGGGGGGTATTTTTAAGGAGGCTTTCGAGGAGGTCACCCGTCGACCCCTGAACCATTCCAACACAAACGCTATTGCCCCCTGTCAGCCCTAAACCCCTCCACCCGGATGATGGATAGAAAGCTTTGCTTGGGCTCCTCCTGTCTCCATCAGCAGTCATTCTCATTCTCACGAGCAAGTCCTCTACCTACACACATTCTCTCCTCTTTTCTCTTGTCTTTGTATTGTCTTACATCGCAATGTTGCATCAATTGCTGTCAATTACCTTAGTGATCTTCATTTCATTCACTTTCTACCTCTACGGTAGAGGCTCTACTTCTTGCAACTCCCCCAAGACAAACTTCACCGTCACTCAGGAACAGGTCAAACTTTTCTTATTCTTCATTCCTGCTGCTGTTCTTTTCCGTTGGGGATGTGATATTATGGGAGTCAGACAGACAGTCTTAGTGGAGGCAGGTTCCTCCTCTCCTCGCCTGTCTTCTTCACTTCTCTCTCTCTCTCTCTCTCTCTCTCTCTCTCTCTCTCTCTCTCTCTCTGTGATATCCACACTCAGGCAGCTTGAACTAATTTATGTTCCCTGTCCAGGTCGTGGCCATTACCATAACCATTCGGCAAAAAAATAAACACACACACACACACACACAGAGAGAGACAGAGACAGATAGGTGCACACAAATGGCAAAAATACAGTACCCATGCATGCCACATGCCACATGCATACACCCAAATACACAGACACACACACACACACACACTCACACACACACACTCCATCTATCTCACTCTTTTCTGCCTTTTCTGTCTCTCTCACACACACACACACACACACACACACACACACACACACACACACATACAAACACACACACATACGCACACACACATGATATATGAAACCACATAAGTGAAAGCTCATAAAAGTTCATTAACGCTGGCGAAGAATGCCGTTGAACTATCCCTCACAGGGACTCACTCTCCACTGGCCCCATTGGCTGTCAGCAAGGCCATTCATCCAGGGTTCAACCAATGGGTGTGGGCTCGGGCAGCCCATGGAACTCCCACCACCCAGCCTCAGATCTCCCCATTCTCTCCTCTCGGTGCCTCTGACATTGAGGGAGATGCTCCCAGTCGCCGTGGCCCTGTTTATGAGATCCTGCCTGGTTGACGCTAAGCAGAGCCCTCTGGATGGAGAGAGGAGGGGGGGCAGAAAAAAAAGCAATTAGGCAATTACACTCGAGGGAGCCTATTAAGGAGCCGGGATCACACTGTTTTCTTACCCTCTTTACAGGCCAATAAGGGTCAACACAAAGGGGAAAAAAGATGACTTTCTCAGAAAATGAGAATGACAGAGAGAGAGTAAGTGAGTGAGAAAGAGAAGGAGAGAGAGAGAAAGAGAGAGAGAAAAGATGGGAGGAAGAGTGATGCGATGTGGATGAAAGAGGTGCTGGAGAAGATTAAGGCCGTCCCTGGCAGGGAGTTCGTCTTTATTTTGGAGCAGACGGATTGCTGATGCGTTTGTCTTTTTCTCTTTTTTTGCGACAGGGAAGTTTGTCTTTACTTTATGGCAGACACACCGCTGACTGAACTCTCCTCTCAACTTTGCACTCAGGGTTCATACGGTGAGAGGGAGGGTAATCTCATGGAGTGAAATTTGTTTGTGTTTTTTATCCCCCCTCCCCCCCATCTCCTCCAATCTGAGCTGTGGCATTAATCCAGCAGTCACACACTCCAGACCACACGTCTGGCTTTGCCTCACACACCAGAGGATGATGTGACGAGCCAAACCGCGCCTGTTAGGAAGTCACACTTTCATACTCGGAACATTCCATGATCAAGCAGATCATGGAATGTTTTGTGTGTGTATGTGTGTGTGTGTGAGAGAGAGGGGGGGGGGGGCAGTATTTGCATCTGTGTGTATGTGTCTATGCAATACACGCCAAACCTCAATGGATGTTTGCGAAGTTGATTCCAGACACCACCACAAAATAATCAAATCAAAGACTACACATATCTCCTCACAAAATTGTCATGTAGTGCCATAGTTGAGAGATGTCGCTCTGGTGTTAAACTCCACTGACATAAACCTCTAGGAGATCCTCCACGGTGGAGAGCATCTATTTTGGTGTAGCTCTCAGAACAAGCAGTCAGAACTGCAGCATCTCTTATCAGCCAGAATAGGAGTATCACCATATCTACACCACTTGTCTCTTTGACTATCTCCCTTGTCACTCACCAGCATATACCACACACACACACACACAGATACACACACACATACACAGTCACATACTCATACCTTCCCCCTTCTCTCTTTTTTTTCTTTCTTTCTCTCTCCCTCCAAAACTCACTTACTCCATCATTCTCTCTCAGAGACATGTGCATGCACATACACACACACACACACACAGAAATGAATATTCAATATTTTCAGAAGGGGGAAGGAATTTTACTTTCTAAGGCTAAGACATATCTAAGCAATGTGACAGGAGTGGGAGCGGTGTTGGTAAAGGAAATCGCCACGGCTGTAATTCGGCCGTAGGTACAAGGCCGAAGGCCGACTTTAAGGTAATTACGTAATGGACTGTTCACATAAATAATTTAATTCAATATGCGGAGTGAGATATTGCCATGGAATGCAAGTGTTGTATAACTTATAAATACTTGTGATTTATTGCATCATAATTTAAATGCTCTGCTGACGTACAGATGCTGAATCACAGGATCAAGGTACACAGAAGCTTAGACACAGGTCATCTACATCTTTCTCTCTCATTCTTTCTCTCTCTCTCGTCTCTCTCTTCTCTCTCTTCAAAACAGTCATCATACAGACTCATAAATCTAAACCACAATGAGCTTATGGACATCTGGGTGTTCGAGCTGTCTGTCTGTCTGTCTCTCTGTCTGTCTTCTCTTTCTGTCTCTGTGTCTTTCTCGCTGTCTGTCTTTCTTCTCCCCCCTCCTGTACTCTCTCTTCAGAATGCCAAGCAAATTTATTCATAAACAAACCTGATAAAACCCCAAAACATAGATAAAACACTTTCATCTCTTCTTCTGTGTGTGTGTGTGTTCTTGAGGTGCTTATGTGCATATGTGTGGGGGTGTGTGGACTGTGTGAGGAGGGTTATAAGTGGTCCTAATGCCGAGTCCACTGTTCAGAGAGTCTGATGTCCACTAAAACCGTTTCAAAACTAATAAACAATTGTCAAGAGAGAGGGAAAGCAGAGCGAGCATTGGCCCTTCTAAAAGCACATCAAAGACCTGAGCTAAGGACCGCCAGGATGGGAAACATAGACACACACACACACACACACACACATGCATGCACACACACACACACACAAAGGCATGTTTGACACAGACATACACATACACACAAATGCATGAACATACCATTACAGTGTATCTGCAAATATTTATAAAATCTTCTGCAGCTATGCTATAGTTTTTTATTACACTTATGGGACTCATGGCATTATATGGAACATTTTATTTTAAATCATATATGTACACAACCACACTCACTCGGACCCACACTCACATGCGCACACACACACACACACACACACGCCTACACACGCACATACACACACTCCCACACACAGACATGTGCACACACACACACCCGCACAAACACACACACACACACAGAAAACACACACGCACATGCACACACACACTTTCAGGTAGCAGCAGATGGTAGTAAATGCCAGGATAATCTTCCCCTTAAATCAGCACAGAGTGTGTGAGAAACCTGACTACACACATGATGATGTGAACATCAGTCTGAGGAAACATATTAAAAAGCCACTCTGTGTGTGATTGTGTAAATGTATGACAAAGTAGCTATTCTATGTGTTTGTGTCTCTGTGTGTAAGTGTTTGATTGTGATCCATCTGTCATTGTGTCTCAACTATAGGCAGGAAAACACAGACACACACACACACACCATTCAGTGCATATGCTGTGTTTTCTCCCGTTTCCTTTGCGAAGCTCGTAATTAGAGAGTAATCTACTTTATAGGCTCTTGCCATGATTTTTGGCATCTCATGACATGTCTTAGATACTGAGCGCATGCTTTTATCTCTCTGCCTCTCTCCACTGTCCTCTCTTTCTCTTTCTCTCTCTATCTCTCAGTCTCCCTCTCTCTTTCTCCCTCACCCTCTCTCTCTAGCTGTTTGAGTAACCCGGTCTGGTTCTCTGTGGAGGAGCCAGGCAGGCGGATGGCCGTCGGGAGGGAGCCGGTCCCTGTGGTGGTGTGTGTGTGTGTGTGTGTGTGTGGGGGGGGGGGGGGGGGGGGACAGACGGAGGGGGACAGAGGGGGTGGAGAGGTTGGAGATAAGTAAACCTCACAGCCCATGACATAAATCACATCAAGACATGACAGTAGGACACTGACCAGAGACACTGATAAAACCAGCAGGGAGGGAGAGGGAGAGAGAGACGGAGGGATAGAGAGAGAGAGTAAGAGACTTTTAATGAAGAGATTATACAAAGTGCACAATCTCTAATGAATCCATGAATGGAGGTCATTGAGCTCTGGATTGATTTTAGCGGAAACCTCGTGGCGTCTCAAATATAACCCAGCTTCCCTCGCCCAACAGATAATTCACACTGGCAGCAGTATTTAGTCGCATTTTAGCGGGTTATCATTATTGTGGCTTCCTGTAACTGCGACACCACTGTCTCTAAACGGGAGCCTAATCTCAGAGTGTTCCCTTATCTACGCTCTTCATGGAGAGTTCACCAGGATTCATCTTGGGCTGCCATGCCATGCAATAACAGTGACATTCTGTGGGTCCCTGCGCCCAGGCGCGTAATGAATGAGTGCAGGTAAACTATTTGACGTTTCTGCAGCGCCACTTAGCCGAGTGTTTATCTTCTCGGCTAATTTGTTACAACAACGAACTGTTCCATTTGTATAGCCCAAAGGTTTCGCACTTTGTATATGAGCATCTGACACACCAGTAGCAACACCTCGGCGCGTGGGCTGTTTTTGTCGACCCACTGTCCCGTCCATTCGAGCCTTTGCTTATATCAAATATGTGATGACAAAAACAAAGAGGAACATAGAGAGAGAGGGGGAGAAGTATCAAATGGAATAAATGTCGTTATTGTATCAGCTGTTTTCTCTCACAGCTTGGTAACCAGACTCATAGGCCTTGGACTGTAATTCACATCTCTGTAGACTTGCATTTTTCACTTTAGAGCAAATCACTACAGTTCAATGTGTTGTCGTGGATACAGTATGAACTCTTTGCTGCAATAGAAATGCCCTAAGAATCATTGCCCAAAGATGCTCTAAATATAATTTTTAAGAAAGCAAGAGCTGTTTAGGCTTATTTTCTCTGGTTCATTGTGTTATCAGGGCCTATTTTTCTAGACCATTCGTCTTTATCTACAAGAGAGGTAGGTCTCAATAAATGGTAACCTATATCCTTGAAATACATATTCACCCCGGTATAAGGACTAATTATTTATGTAAATATCCTCATGCAAACGCACGCACACACACACACATTCATTGAGACACACACATAGGTACACAGTCACTCCTCTGTCTTATCAGCCGCCCCTGAGATGGAGCTTGTTGTGTGAATGGAAAGAACCAGCAAAGGACATTAAAGCAAATAGGAGTGAGCGCGTTTTCCTGGCCAGACTTTCAGTCTTGCTTCTGGAGATAGCAGCTGGGACAGCAGAGCAGAGCAAAGCAAAGCAAACCCACAGCGGTTTACTCTCCCAGACCTGCAGGCCCTGCCACCAACTTATGTGTACACACACACACACACACACACACACACACACACACACACACACACACACACACACACACACACACACACACACACACAGATAAGGCAAAATAAATGTCAAGACCAACTCACTGCATATACGGTATACTGTACTCCATGCCGTAAGGCCATTCACATCAACTGTACATACTCTGTGCACACACTTAGTGACAAGGATGGAGGGAGTCAAACAGAAAGAGAGGGAGAACGGGGGAGAGAGAGAGTTTGATAAAGCCCAGTGAAAGAGTGGGAGAGAGCGGAGACACAGCAGAGAAGGGGAGGAAAGAGTAAAAGAGAGAGAAGGAGAGAGAGAGAGAGAGAGAGAGAGAGAGAGGGGAAAGGCCCACACTCTGTAGTGATGTATCTGGGTTTGGTTGGCCCCGGTCGGTGGAGTCTGCTGGCTGTCAGAGTGAGTGGCCTTATCTTCCCCAAACATTTACTTAACCCTTTGTCTTACAGGACTCGGGACAATGAGACAGGGCCTGAGGAATCCCAGCAAAGGCTCGGACAGACAGGCCTGTTCCTTACTGATACCTCGCCAAACACGTACACCTACGTACACACACACACACACACACACACACACACATACACTACACACACATACGCACACGTGGTCATACACATGCACACACACACACACACACACACACACACTCTTTTTCTCCCTCACCCAAGCTAGTGTAAAACACATAGGATACCTTTACAGGAGCAAAGGTCCCTGATGTTCTTCACCCCTTGGAAACAGTCAACAGTTCCAATAATTTTCTGTAATTGCAGTCCATCGATGATGTCACACTGGTCAGTGCATATATATTCCACTATGGCTTCCTCCTCTCCATCATGCCATCTATGGCATATAAACTTTTTTGTGAGGCTTTCAGCAGAAGTAGCTTACACCAGCACATGCCGTAAATACCTGAGCTTATCTCCCCGTCCACTTCAAACCTGCATCTCAGAAGAATGCCGCAATCAACCTTTGTCTCTGTGTGTGCATCAGGTCAAAGGAGGAAGATCAGGGGTGGGGGGGGGGGGGAACAGAGGCTTAATCAAACACAGCAAACGCACTGTCCCTCAGAGGAATGATGCTAAGCTACAGCACTGTTCCCCTTTGTGAGTGCCCCACCCCAAACCCCCATTTACGACACACTGCCTCAACTGCCCCCCCCCACACACACACACACTCTCACCCCAAAAAAGAGCTCAATTAGTGGCCAGGCCGACCATCAGGTCCCCTCACTGACAGTGCTGGCAGGCCAGAGTGAAGCATTGCTCTGCAGTCGGGTAAAATGATGTGATGAACTCTTGATCCTCAAACCGAGTTGGCCTCTGCTGAAGGAGCGAACAGAGAGAGAGAAGGAGTGAAAGGGAGAGGGATAGAGGGGGAGAGAGAGAGACAGAGAGAGGGAGAGAAAAAGTGAGGGAGAGCACGTGAACGTGGCATAAAATACTTCCAGGCCTGTCTTTTTTTTTTCTATGTGTATAATCAAACAAGTCATGATTAAAACTATTTCAAAAGGGGGAGGATCTGGAATCACAGCTATAAATCTGGAAGGCTTTCGCTTGGAACCCCCCCCCCCCCCCCCCCCCCACCATATCCCCTCCTCCAACCACCACCACCACCACATCCTCCCCTACTGCTTCTACACCCTCTGCCTCTCTTCTCCCTTTTCGAGTGTAACCCTTTAGCAAACCCACTGAGACTTAACCCACCCGAATCCTCCTCCATCTTCATTTTTTCCCTCCAAACTGCTTTTTTCGAGTCGCGCTGCATTCTTACCGCAAAATAAATAGGGTGCATCTATCTGCTAAATGTGCAGGAGAGTCTTAGCATGAGGGTTATCCAAAGTGCATGCTCAGAAGCACTGGGAGAAGAGAAAGAGGAGGGGTGATGGGAGAAAGAGAAGAAGAGGGGAGGGGGGGGGGGACACGTAAGAGGGAGAGATTTCGCGCAGATCCCGAAAAAAAAGAGGGGGAAACTCGGGAGAGAGGAGACACCAGGAAGAGAACAGAGACGGCTAGTGAGTGCCAGACGCAGAGACAGAGACACTCGCTGCGGATTGTGCAGAACGAGGATATCCTGCAAAAGACACAGAGAATGGGCATGGGGGGGGGGGTGAGATAAGTGAAGAGAAGTCCAAAAGACAAAAAGAGAAGACAAAAGATTCCACATGTGAGCCTAGTCTGCAGGCTTTACAATGGCCATGATTGTGATTTAGCTTTGGCGTTTAAGAGCGAAGCCCAGGATAGAGTGCATGACATCATCGCCAAGGCAGGGGTTAGTTGGCACTGAAACTTTTAACCAATCAAAGAGTCATGTTGGCCCTGACTCATAGTTCAGCTAGCACTACTCGGCCTTCATGATAGAGATATTAGTGAACCTTTTATCACTGGCATCTTATTTTCACTAATTAAAGATTCATGTTTGCCAGTTACTGTATGTGTATCATTACTGTGTCTCTTCAACTGTCATTGAAAACCACAGTTGTTTTTTGTAGAAACCAATAGCAAAGACATACACACACACACACACACACACACACACACACACACACACACATACATACACACACACACATACACACACACACATACACACGCATGCACACACACACACACACATGCATCAGGAATTGATGTTTTGTTTGCTTTTCCTGGTTTCTGGCTTTGAGGCATATGGCTTGTGGGTCGCTATATTTCAGTGCTCGGAGACGGAATGCCGGCTTTCAAAGAGTCAGGATCGGGGTGAGTGGCGTGCGGTCCTGCCCGCTACAGTGGCTTCCGAGCCTCAATTGGCCCCATGTGAGGGTGAGTGAGCTGCTGCTGCACATGGGAGAGGGGTGTGCAGGACAGCTGAGGGGCACGTCTGTCTCACTGATGTGGAGCTTTGTGCCAAGGGCAGAGAGAGGGAGGGAGAGAGAGAGAGAGATGTTGTTTTATGAGTACTATATTTAATTGTACTTTATTACTATGTACAACAGCACAAAACGTTTAGAAAGGCAGACGCACAAACCTATAAAATTAAGAGAAAAAAATACTACATAATACTACAAATATCCAAAGTGCAAGAGAGAGAGAGAATAAGTGAAAGGGAGAGAGAGAGTAAGAGAGAGAAAGAGCCACTGGTTGGCGGTTGGCTGAGGGTGGGGAGTTGGTGGAGCACTACCCAGGGGTCACACTGGAGCTGAGTCATGTGACATCTGGGAAATGCTCGACTACGTTGCAGATAGGGATGTGCTTTTTTCCCCAACACGGAGGCCATGTGTGTGTGTATGTGTGTGTGTGTGTGTGTGTGTGTGTGTCCATGTTATTTTTTTGTAATTGGGAAGTGCTTGTATGCATGGGCACGGGGTGATGAAGAAGCTGATTTTAGGCGGTCATGTATTGGCCAGTGAAGATTCGTTTTGGTTGTGACACGGTGGGGGTATCTGGGTTGTTTTTAGGGCTAGGGGGGTGACAGGGGAGGAGGGTCAGGGCTGCTGGCCCGGGTGATGGATGAGGTGGGGAAGATGGCGGGGGGGAGGGGGGAGCGCTCGGGTGATGCGTGGCCCACGGTGTGTGCTGCATCTCGGCCCTCACACCCCTGGGCAGGGGCTCCGCAAAGACAAACACATCCACGGAGACGCGACCAAACTACAGACACACACACACACACACACACACACACACACAAACAGACACACACACACACACACACACACACACACACACTAACAAACACACATATTCACATACACACACATACACACACACTCTCTCTTCCTCACACACACACATGCATGCACACACACATACAAACACACACACACACACACACACACACACACACACACACACACACACACACACACAAACAAACACACATACTCACACACAAACATGTACACACACATACACACACAAACATAGCCACATACCCGTCCCCTCTCTCCATGCTGACGTAGTGAGGGTGGTGGCTGCATACTAGGACCCTGCCCCTGCCGCCACCCCCCCCCCCCCCACACACACACACACACACACTCACCCGTTTCTGTACCTGCTAGCCATCACTCCACACCTCCAGCTCGCTCAGGGCCGCACCATCCTCAGCTATGCCTAACATCAGTGCAGCTTCACAGAGCTCGACTGGACAACACCTTACCACCACCACCACCTCACTCCAGCCCCTGCCCCACTGAGACAGACCCCCCCCCCCCCCAGACTCCTGCTTACTCCCTCCCCAAAAAGGCTAATCCTGAGATACAAACCCCACTGTTGCTCCAATTGCCAGACATGCTAATGAATTGGGTAGATCTCCACCCTGGCACTCCCTCTCAACAAGTCCTATATGCCATCTGTTATTTTACAAAATAAATGAAGGATGAAGAGGGGTTGATGGA
>NC_055963.1:20438470-20490970 GCF_018492685.1 Alosa sapidissima
GGGTCAGTTCAGCTCAGTCGACTACGGAGAGTGTGGAGACACAGGCAGGGGTCTGGAGACGGGGCAGAGGGCTTGATGGTCCTAAATGGAATTTGAGATATTCCCTAAGGGGCCCGGGGAGTAGTTACGAACTTGACTGTTCTAGTTTGATTTCATATTTATGGTACATCTTTTTGTCATCTTTTTTTTGCATCGACCAGTCACACTAGCGCTTATAATAGAAAACAGAAACTGCTTGACTGTGGCCTGAGTGATTTATCCTTGAGCATGCAATGGAAGTCTTTAGACACATATAAACCCTGTCCACTATGTTTACCAGTCCAAAAATAACCAGGTTCTTTCCACAAGACATGAGACAAATCAGTCTTTTTGGGGGACCATGGTGGGATATTTTTGGCGCCATTGTTACAAGTCAACCCTCAGCTTCTTATTAATGCTTTACACAAACGCACCAACATCCTCAGCTGCCACCAAAGGCCAAACGTGGACATTCCAAATGTACTCATCATTTATGGTACGCATATTCATGAGATCATTACTATGACTCTGCGTCCAGAGTCTACTCTCTGGGTGCGGAGAGTCTACGAGAGAGTTTTGAAATTTTCAGGGAGCTCGCAGTGGTGAGGTCAGGCAGGCTGATAACGGAGCGTGTTTCTCAGCGAGCTTGTCCTTGGGCTGCTGGGATTCTCAGGGCTTGCTGAAGTGCACACGCAGCGAAACACACGCACACACACACACATACAGCAGGTTAGGAATGGGCAGCTTTTGTTTGTTCCCTTACCTACTGGAAAAATACGCCCCCCCCTCCCACACACACACACATGCGCACACACACACACACACACACACACACACACACACACACACACCACACACACTAGTTGCCTCCCCCCAGCTTTGGCTGGCTCTGCGCAGCTGATATGGGTGATTTTTTCCGGGCCGCTACACCTAAGCCAAACTATGCTGCCAAAATCACTAATGCCTTATCAACTAAATGCCTCCCCTCACACCCATTCTCCCCTCTCTCTCTACCTCTCTCACTTGCACCCCCCTCCTTCCCTCGTTTTCTCTTTCCCTCTCTCGCCTTCTCGCCCTTCCCTGTGTTTTCCCTCGCTCTCCCTCACCAGTTTCGCCTCTCTCAGTCGCGTATCAGTCGGTCCTATCTCCCACTGCTTGCTCTTACTCACTCCCCCCCCCTTCCCTCCTCCTCCTCCCCGACTGTACTCCTCCCTCCCTCCCTCCCTCCCTCCCGTGAGGCGCTGGCAGCCTCTCTGTCTCTTTCCATCATTTACCACACCCTTTCAGTCTCAGCACTACAGCAGAACTGGGGCAGGAGAATTGACGGAGTTATATAACCTAACTACTCAATGATTCAACAACAGGTTGTTTTTTATTATTATTACAGCTCTCATTCAGGCATTATTGATCCTCTGGCTTCTAGAGTTCCAATGATTCCTCTATCAACTAAATAACTCCACACTCATTAGTTGTACCTAGAAAGATCACCTTGAGGGAGTGGCGCCCATTTTACAGCCTTGAAATCATGTGTTGGGGGGAACTGTGGTGCAGGGGGCAGCATCCTGACCACATGCGAGTCCAAGTGCCCAGGCTGTCTGAGTCCAAGTGCCCACGCTGTCCCAGGTTTTATTTCGATCCTTGGTCACTTCCCGATCCCGCTCCTATCTATGTCCCACTCGCTCCCTGTCATTCCCAACATTGCTGTCTGTATGAAAGCAAAATGGCCAAAATATACAGTACACTTAAAAAAAGAAAAAGAAAAGACCTGGTCTTGGTGTTATTGGCCTTCATCAGTATGTTGATGCTCTGCAATGGCCATTCCAAATAAATCCCTACTGAACTGATTAGGTCTGGCAATGCTAACTGTTTAAAAAAAAAAAAAAAAAAACACTTGAAATCTGGCTTGAAACCCACAGATTGTTGGCTTAACTATGACATCCGCACAGGCGCTCCGAGTCTCTCAGACACATTGCCCGGTCATTACCTCAATGATGGTGTCACTCTGGCAGTGGGCTGTCGGGTGTCGGGGCGGCGCACTGAGTGACGTACCCACCCAGAGACTCCGGCCCTTGCGAAGATAAGGGCGCATTATCGGGGGGCTGTCAGGATCCGGCCCATCCACGGAGCCACTCAAGGGACTCTCACAACAAGAGGGGTGAGGAGGAGTGTGTGTCTGTCTGTGTGTGTGTGTGTGTGTGTGTGTGTGTGTGTGTGTGTGTTGGGGGTTGGGGGGGGGGGGTGCGGCATCAGAATAAAAAAAATAAAAGATTGACCGACACAAAAACAAAGTGGAGACGTTGCTGAGCGTAAGCGACATCACACCAGTGTGGCCTGGGAAAGAATGTGAAAAAGTATGTCAGAGGAACTCAAATACAATTATTATGTGAGCAGTAAGCACACATGTACATGCACAATCACACACTCACACACTCACACACACACTTAGACAATGTGAGTGTGTTTTGAGTGTGTTTTGAGAACAAAAAGCACAGGGCCTGCGTTCCTCTACCTAAGCCCTTGCTGTCACGCTGAGCGATAAACGAGGCCCCAGGGGAAACCGCCGCTCAGACAGCACGCGGAAGTTTTGATTTAAGGGCTGAATATTAGCTGAATAAATGCCTGGTCTCCCCACACGTCACCCCCTGCATCCCTCATCCACAAACCCCACCCACCCACCCACAACACACACACACACACACACACACACACACACACACACACACACACACACACACACACACACACACACACACACACACACACACACACATTCACACGCACACACATACACAGACACACACGCACACGTACACACAATCCTCGACACTAGTCTCGCTAGCCCTGGCTCAATAGTCCAGCATCGCTCCCAGTTGGGAGACAATATCCTGTTTTTCGTGATGGGGAAGGGAATGAGTGGAGGCGGGTGACCAAGATGGGTGACCCTGGGAAATGTAGGAAAAAAGGGAAGAGAAGGAAAAGCCTCACTTGTTTGTGTAGAGGAAAGGATATCATTCACTATCACCCTCCGTCTGTCACACTAGAGTATCACAGACATGCTATTGAGCTGGACTGCATCCCCTTAGGATGAGGATGAGAGAGAGAGAGGGGGGGGGGGGAAGAATGAAATAATCTCAAGACAACTTTGACCCTACAATGCTTTTTAATAGTTTTTTTTTTCTGGAGGTCAAAGTTGTAATGTCATCGTAATGTCACTTTCATCCTTATTACAGGGCTTTTGAAAAAATGACTATATTAATATTCCTTTGAACCAGCAGAAATTCACAATTTAAACTGCTGCCAAACTTAGACAATAACATTCTATAACAAAAGAAAATAGCTACAAACCGCCCCCTACAATTTACCAATAAGGACTCTCTCTCTCTCTCTCTCTCTCTCTCTCTCTCTCTATTCCTAATTGTCAGAACAATCCTCTCAGAGGGCAGTTCCACTCTGAGGGTTTTTACAATGCGATCGCCCTGATGACACCACTTACTCGGAGACAATTGAAGGTAAATAAGGCCGTGAGGGTCGCGCAGGACCCCCACTCCCCGCCACACACACACACACACACACACACAGACTGGACCCCCCTGCTCCCCGCCGCGCGCCTGCACGACTGTCTGCTTAGCACTTAGAACTACTGGCCCTTTGAAGCGGCGCTTACACAAGGACAATGGGGCCTGTTGTTTGAACATCGTGTGCAGAGGTGATGGACGATTGGGTTGAGGTGTAGGTTTGTGGGCAAGTGTTTGTGTATGTGTATGTGTGTGTGTGTGTGTGTGTGTGTGTGTGTGTGTGTGTGTGTGTATTTGTGAGGAAGATTTTTGCTTATAGGATGTAACAGACTGAAAATAAGTGCTATCTGTCTCTTATAATGATAAACAAACTTGTTAATGTTAATGCACATCCCAAGTCAAATCCATCCTCCGCATGATCTGGTCCTCCAGTCTTAGTCTAGTCTAGACGCAGTCTTGAAGAATATACAAAGAAAATATTTGCCAACATAATATAGCCTACATTTAGACCCTACATGTATTGGGATTTGTATATTAATGTAAGAAAAATAATCAAATGAGGGCATATCACTAATCACATGTGGGCATATCCTAACTGTGATTTTAGATTGATTTTCACACAGCTATCGAGTTAACACAGTACCACAATGAGGAGAATCTCATACGCTTTTGACCTACATCAAGATGACACATCACCTAGACAACAACTGCCACGGTGACAGATAGCATAAACTAATTTGGCCAATGGCAATAAAGCGGGGTGGCGGTGACTGTGCGTCGCCATGAGGCTGTAAAGGGGCGGGCCGCATCGCTGACACGGCAGCATTTTTGCCCAGGCTGGATGAACGGGTGCCAGCCAGACCCAAGCGCTGGGGACCATAAAGCCGAGCTGGAACGCAACCTTTGCCCGATAGCATTCACTCAGAGGAGTTGCACTCACACACACTGACACACACACACACACACACACAAACACGCTTGCTCATACACACACAGTCTCACAAGCACACTCTCAAACATAGACACACACACACACACATATAATCTACACGTGCAGGTTGCAAATTATCCCAACATAATGGAATAATTTGACCTGAAATGTTGGCTAATGCGGATCCATCAATTCTTTTGTTAATAACTTCCAACAGAATAAAAATATGTATAATTGTATATATAATTTAGACTGGCATCCCATTCATAATCTAGTATGAGTCTAATTAAGTGCTTCTATACTTTCAAACTTCCGGTTTGCAAGATGTCACCTGAACTACTGTCATTGTTTTATATTGTTTTATGTTTCTTACTTAATAAGAATGAGTTCTACAGAGAACAATGCATGAATACAGTACCTTTCCCACAGGGAAAGGGCAGTAAAACAGGAGACAGGAGGGAGAAATGACCTGCGTTTGAGTGTCGCTACAAGTGTTTCAGCTGTAAATAGAACCGCTGCACCACAAGCACCGGCTTATCTGGAAAACACCCTAAACTCTGATGGAAATACCTTTGTTTAAACTCATAACATTGGCTCACCAATTTACAAAATGTATAATGAATTCATGAACTGATGAACTGATTAATTTAGCATTTTAATTAAGTTTTTGTTTTTTAAGGTTTGTATAAAATCTAAAATGGCCAGTCTGCAAAACATATTCTGACAGAATCCTCAAATAGGTATACATTTTTACTATTTTACAAATGCACTTGCAAGGAGTAAATGCATTGCATTTAATTGCAATTCATTCATTACATAAATACATAATTATTCTACATGTTACTCGTCTCGATGTTTAATTATGGAGATTTGTGCTCTTTAAATCTTTAAAGGGATTTAGCATGAATTAGGAATAGATGGCCCTGAAATATTATGAGCTGAGTATGTTAATTTGGTTTATTAATCTATGGAAATTTTGAAGAGCATCACAAAAACAAGACAAACATACTCAGCCAACACAGCCCTGCCTCTGTCATTTCTGAGGCAAATAAAATAATAATAACATTCCCTTCTAATTCAACAAAATGCAGCAAATAAATTTTGGTTAACATGTTCAAACAAACAAAACAAAATCTTACACAAATTAACATGTGTCCCTTTTTCAAATGTTTTTGAAGAGACAGGGGGAGGTCATTGCACTTTAAGATTGTCTGACATACAGTACTCCGTTGAAAATACACCAATCAGCAGAGTCCAGGAGCTCCACAGCCTACCCTCATAAAGGAAGGAATAGCAGAGTGGAGGGTCGGAATTTCTGACATCACAAAATGAAAAAAAAAAAAGAATAGAAAAAAAGAATATGTTTCCAGAGCAGAGGGATATTATGGGTAGGCTTTGTGTTTCCTTGGCTTTCCTTATCTCAACATAAATAATGTGTCTTTAAAAGTGAATCATTTACATTTTAAAGTATTAAAACAAGTTCAGAAGTGATAAAACTCTTCCATCCCACCCACCCCCCCGCATTGTGGTTTCACCGTTTCCGAGTTTAACATTTGGCAACAACTTGCCCACTCGTGGTAGGCCATTAATGTGTCAAGATACCACGCTGGTAAAAAGAACGGTGAAATGACACCAAAAACTGATATGTTGACAACAACAAACACCCAAACTGCAGTGATGCTGTGCATTGCATGTCCCCAGTGATCCTCTCAGCATTCTCCTCTCTCATTGACCAACTCGGCCAGTGCTGGGCGTGGGAGTTTGATGAATTCTAATTACAACGATAGGTAGTTATCACAAGTCTGTATGCATCCACACATAACAGGACTGGGTTTAGGTTCGATTCGGCCACTGGCAACGGCCCCAGGGTCCCAGGAAGGGTGGTCATGCCTGGGTCAACGCACACCAAGAGTTCTGGGCAGCTATAGAGGTAGGGGTGAAGGCATAGTCCTCATATTTGATGTCCACGTGTCCTGAGCTTGTGCTCTCCAGCTGAGAAGAGGCCTGAAATTACACGTATGACATGTCAAAACGTATGAAGGCTTTAGGAAAGTCTGAAATGTCAGCATATTGAATTAATTCATGTTTTACATAGATGACGGTTAGCAGGATTTACAACAAAAGCCCAATTTCAGTTTTTACATTTTTATCTTTTTCAAAATTTCCATTTTTCTAGGAAACTATTGAAGCTTCATATCAGTGAGGCCTGTGTGTGTGTGTGTGTGTGTGTGTGTGTGTGTGTGTGTGTGTGTGTGTGTGTGTGTGTGTTTTGTGATTCTGTGTTTGTAGTAGTGCATGGTTACCTGGGAGACTGATACAACGGTCTGTCCAGCGTATGGAGATGGGGCCATGTTGGGTTCACTCTTTATCGTGGAGGCGTTCTCGGATACGGACAAGGAGGCGGGGGAGTTGGTGCCAGAGGCTGAGGTCCCTACAGTGGATGGGTGGATGGGGGTGGTGGGGGGGGGGGGGGGGGGGGGGGGGGTACAACAGAAATGATGAGCAATATAATCCCACCGGACTGATAATGCCCAAAATGAACGGTTTCCGAAACTTCTTTTCTGAGATTTAGTAGTAGTAGTAATAGTAATAATATTATTTCCCACACACAAGAACCATGACATTGTAATGGACATTGTACTTTGGAAGATATATCCTTTTTTTTTTCATAGTATCCGGTCCATTTAGTTATATCCTGAGGCAGTTTCCCTCCTTACCTGAGGAAGTTTTGGATTTGGGCATCTTAGGTTTTCTTTTCCTGGTCTGGATACTCTCTTTCTTCATTGCCAGTGGTCTGGCCACCTGAAACCAGCAGGAATGATGAGTTAGTCGGGTCACCTACAACACGGCTGGAACTCGGGCACTACTCTGTATACACATTGGACTAGTGCCTGATTTTTCTCTCCAAACAAGAGGGATTTGCAACTCTCACAATCAAGCACAGTTGTATTTACAGTGTAGATATTTTTAGAAAATAATTCAACAGCTCAATGTGTTAAATAATGCTATTTTGACTGGAAAAGCAACACCATCTAGGGATTTTTTTCAAGCAACTGAGCCAGACTGTGTTAACATGGTCGACTTTAGGCAGATGCCAGGCTTGGCTGTTTAGCTGCACTGTGATGTTCCCCAGTGAGCTAACTCCCCTCCTGGGTCACCACTGCACTTATTCACTGGTTACCTGGCATATATATAGACTTGTTTTTGCCAGAGCATTCAACCAAAAGCAATCCACACTTTTACATCATGACCATATCAGTCTGCGTTTGGCCAAGCTTTTTTGGTGACAGGAGTATCAGGACGATTCGGAGAGTGACCGTAATTGCGACGGGTGTCTTTTGGGTGTATTTTGGAAGTACGCTGCCTGGGCGAAGGGACTCACTGACTCACCCCGTGGAGCTTCATGTAGAGGCCACAAGCGTTACACACGGGCTCCCCTTCAGCATTCCTCCGCCACAGTGTGGTGGTGCTGGTGTGGCAGTTAGTGCAGCACAGGCCCGCCCGACGAGAGGTGGTCTGCTGTGAGGACAGAGGCACGGAGAGAGGCATGAAGAAGTCTGTCTTATACACTCGTTAATAAACAGTGAAACATTACTTATGGATAACGCCAGAGAGCAAATTGTGCAGGAAAATAGCATTTTCTGAGACTAACTTCTGAGATGGATTATCAGAGACAGTGTGTGTGTGTGTGTGTGTGTGTGTGTGTGACTCTACATAGCGTTGCATTAGTGTTGAGATAGGAGCCAGGAATGCCATGCACTCTGATGGGAGCCCAGAGCTATGCAGCTTGTTGTGGGACACGAGTGAGAATTCTCAGAAGAAGTGCACAGTAGTTGAGCGAGTTGCAGCCAAGCCTTATGCTGCTGCCGCAGTTAAAAACAGACAGCCCAAGGACAAGGTCAGTGAAGGACAAATACAAACAACAGAGTGAAAAAAAAAGACTAACGCCACCCTCTGAATCTGGACTAATTCACAGCAGCTGCCGGAGACAGAACGGCGAGCCATGGGAAAACCCACAGCGGTGAAGGCCTCTCTCTCACTCACCGACAACCTTCTCCCACAACTTACTGACCTTGGAGCCTCTCTCTCTCTCTCTCTCTCTCTCTCTCTCTCTCACACAGAGTTTACCACAATTAACTAGAGTGAGCTATAGAATGAAACATGTTTCGGACAAATTCACTTATCTAACACACTATGACAACTCAAGAGTTTAATTTTAGGTGACCCAGAAATAGGCCTAACGATATATTTTGCTCTCTTTATTTTCTATATTTCTAATATATATATTAGTTTATGATTTTGTACAGAAGTGCTGGACAAAAGTTGACAAATGTACAGTCTTTCTATAAATAGAAATAAAGCTGCGATTTATAATGGTGCTTCAGTTTTTTTGATAGCCTGTGGGTTCTCATCAATGCCTTTAACATAAAGGTTATCAGCTGCACCAATGCCTCTCACTGATACGTACAAGGCGTTTCTGTGGTTTGATAAGCGGTCTGTTGATGCCGTTCATCTTGTGGTAAAGACCACAGGCGTTGCACAGGTAGTGACCGGTACCGTCTCGTCTCCACAGCGGGGTCGAGATGGAGCCGCAGTTAACACACTCTCGGCCTTCGCCCGGTATCTCCTCCAACATGTCTGCAAAGGCAAGAAAAAGACCATATTTGACATAAAGAACGGACACAATGTTATCAAATAAAATAAATGCAAAATGAACATTATGCAATCTGCCCATGGGGAATTATTTAAAGCAGGTCCGAAGGGGAAAGGTTTAAATACAATAGCCTAGATCTTGTTTTGTCTCGTCGGTATTTTTTCTGTGCATACTTTAGGATGTGATTTTGCTTAGAATGCTAATGCAATGATAAAATTGACATTATTAGTAAAATAGGCCTAACTTGCCAACATATAGCCTAAATCGCAACAATAGACGCGAAAGCAAACTCGTGGACGCTACACGAGATGCACGAGGTAGGCTATAGAGACGGAGAGGAATTTATAGGGTCCACTCTGACGACTAAAAGCGAACTGAGCCAGAACGTGCCAACGCCTGGACAGGGTCAGAAGTGCCTATTAGGGCGACTGACGAGGCACGGGTCTCCGACGGATGGAATGTCTATGGGGGTCTTATCAGTGTTGAAGATCCAGGGGTCTCCAATCAATCAAGCTACTGACACGCGACGGCCTCCAGTAATTAACTGCCCGAATTCCAAGGCCAAAACTGGATATTATTATTGTTATTATTATTATTATTATTATTATTATTATTATTATTATTATATAAATAAGAGTAGCCTATCACCAATCTCGCTTCCTAGCACCGACCACCTTGGAACCAGGAGCCCACTCTGTCTCTGTTCCAAAATGCACTGTGTCAATGTGTGGCAATCAGACATCTAAAACCACCGTTTAAGCCTGATCAACGTGACAAAATGTTTCAGTGATAGCTTTTCTAACCATTGTGATGCCTATGTGTGTACTGAACTCTTTCATCAGTTGATGACTGAAAACAGTCAAGTCAATGGAAGGGAATGGAATTAGCATTTAAATTAAACGTCTTTAGACCTTCGTGTTTCAAGAATGTGTATTAGTAGAACGTGCAACAATGTTTATTTTAAAAGCAAGGCACAAATTTATCAGCTCAAAGGACTGACACAATTGATGGTGGGGTTTGACCGTTCAGATAAAGAGGTCCATTAAAAACTTCAAGGCTACAATAAATAACTTTTAACACCCTATGCAGTAAATTGTGAGATCAATGCATCAAATGGGTTCATCCCTTTTGAGGTATTCCAACCATTCACCATAGTTCTGTTAAAACAAGCTTTGAAAATGGCTTAAAGAATTACACAAGTATGGTTGCATGATACAATGGCTATTCTGTAACCCAGGGATCAATTATCTATCTTGTAAAGCATATTTAGCCTATTCAGTGTTTTATACACAGGCCTCGTTTTAAGGTCTTGGAAATTGTTTTCTTTGCTGTTCTGCCTGCTCTAGTCTCACCGAGTGAACTAACAATTACGCCTGTTGCATTTTATACAGGCAGAATGACTAGAAGGAAGTATTTTGTCATTATTTCGCCTGCATTGGGTTATTCAAAACAAATCGTTTTTTTTATCGTCGCGGTGTGTCAGAATATTCTTTCTTTGAAAGTTGGAGGAACATCATGGGTCTGGCGGCGTGACTTATAGGCTGTTTTAAACGGACCTTCTAAGACTAAAAACTAAACATACCATAGCTGGATCTTCTCCCAGACAGCGCGCCTTGTCGTCCTTGTAGACTGATCATGCCACCGTCGAAGTGTCCAGGCGCCCAGGAGGTGGCCATCTCAGGGCTCATGTAAGCGTATGGGCTGGAGTACGATCCTCCGACCGAGCGCACCAAAGCGCTTCCATACTGGTCCCCCCGTCCGCTATTGCTCAGTACCAGCGGGTTCTGGTACGCGGAGTCCCTCCCGGTGCTGCTGCTCACCGGTGGACTGTGCGAATACGAGAATCCAGGAGGAGGATGAGGGCTGCCCGGGTTAAACGAAGAGCTGTCCGTGCCAGCTTGTGGCCAGCCATGGTGGCCCCCGAGGCCATGCGACTGATGGGTAGACTCGCACGTCTGGAGGTAGGGGAGAGTCTGCAGCATGGCAGGTACCCGAGTGGTGGGCACGTAAACGGGGGAGCTCGCTGACGGATGGATGTAGTTCCCAGTATCGTGTGCATATGGAGAAGGGTTGGAGGATAAAGCCAAACTTTGGTACATCGTGTCGCCTCTTGCTTGAGTCTTCTTGACGAGGTAAGAGGGTATGCACCTACTCCTGAGTGGAGGCCGATTCACTGCAATCTCATCAATCTCCACGAAATGACAAAAGAACTCCGTTTACGGAATAAACACCCGCTCCTAAAATAAAAGAAAGTTGAACGATTTAGCACATTAGCAGAATCCACAAATCTGTCCTGCGATGAATTCATAGTCCAAAGACTGTCACCTTGTTGAAGCTGCCTAGCCTACATGCCTGGCGTCACCTGTGAAATCACACCTGTGACTCTAATCTTAACAAAAGTAGTCTTAATGAAACCTTCAATACAATCAGGCGTCTTGTCAACGTATTTTGAGGCCATTAATCCTTTCACTTACAGTATTCAGGTAACACATCTGTAAATGTACTAGCAAAACAAATATATTTCTCTCGCATAGCAAGGATTAAATGCCACGAGTATTTTAAATAATATAATTATCAGTGCTCGGGCATTTTGATTGACTTTTAACGAGTGAAAATGGCTTAAATTGCTCCCAGTATCTTTGCTTGCAGATATAAATAATTATCAGCCGTTCCAGATATCCTTAGGAACTCTAGGCTTACTGTACCGTTAACTCATAATGTAGGGTCCAAATCAAAAGACACAATAGATAGCCTGTGGCATATCTCCGATACATATATTTTTATCATTGTAAACGCAGATCACATAAAACGTTGATAGCTGTATGCACTGGGCTAATACAATTTCATCCAAGGGCTCTCTCATATTATCTCACCAGATAAGGACGGTCGGTGATAAAGCCAGGAACCCTCGCTCCAACTGAGGTTGATTGAATGGTGTTTTAGTCGACGTCTTTCTCCCAGTAAGAGCACGGAAGGAATACGGTGTCGCCGTAAAGACGTCCAAAATGCCTCGGCGAGGAAATAAATATCTTATTTTTCTTCCAAAATTTCGTTCGATCCACGGGATGGCTGTAATGTTGACTCTTTGCCTTCTCTGTATCTTGAGATAGAAGAAGCGGCTGATAATCTCTAATATAACTGTTCTGTGATTCGCTCTCCACTGGGAAACTTTACTGCGAGTTATTTGTACGACGGGACCACGTGACTCAGTCAAAGGTAGGACCCATCGTTGTTGGAGGAAAGCGATAGGAGGAAAGGGTCAGAGGGACAGGGGGGTATGCAATTCCTAGAAGCGCACCTGAAATGGACCCACCTTTTAGCTGAATCTGCTGAATCTCTTCTGTTTCAAAAGTCAATTTATCTAACTTAAAAAAACTAACTGTTCACTCAATTCTCTTTGATTGAGGAAGGACGTTGATTTGGTCACCACTGTGTTTGTACTCTTTCTGTTTCTTTTTAAGCCTTGGTCATGAGATACTGTGTGGTATAGTTACCAGTGGTAATCATGTAACAAAGTACAACGTCTTTTATTGATATTATGTACTCCCTTTTAAGTTTTTAAACTAACCCTCTTCGTAATTAGGGCTACTGTGTACACAATGCCTGCAAACGTTTTAATTGAGCATTCCAGCAAAATAAAAACGTTGCTATAAAATCATTTCTCTGGCTCAACGGGAATGTTATGCTGGGTTTTATGGCCAGGTAAATGTGGCTGAGTTCTCTATAAAAGCAACCCTGAGATAAGAGATACGACCAACAACTATCCACGATGATACAACAGTAATCACTCTCATTATAGCAGGCTGGAAATATTGTTATCTTAGCGGTTTTGTTTGTGTAGCCTTCCCTGCAGAAAAAAAGAAAAAATAAAGCTAGTTATATGAATTATATGATTATATGCACGAATAATTGTGCAAAATTACATGCTAGCAAAATCACAGATGAAAACGTCTATAAGTAAGAAGAAACAAAACATTATTATTATTATTATTAATATTATTATTATTATTATTATTATTATTATTAATAATAATAATAATACCATCATCATTATTATTGTAATTTTTGAAATATATTTAGCCATCATTTAACTCCCCTGAAGTTTGCTTTTTAATGTGACATTGTCTGATGTAGCTTGTTTTTGGTTGAATATGTCCAACATTTTTGTGAGGCACACTAATTTTCAAGCCATCGGTCTGTCTACCTTCTCTGGACGGTCTGTCTTACCTTAGCCTCTGGACAGGTCACAGATAACAAGATTAATTAATGATGTGAACTCAGTCCTCGCGCCTATAGCGCAAGCGAGACAATCGACCGGAGGAGATGCTGTGTGAAACGCGAGCTGGCCTTTTGTTTGATCATTAGAGAAGGTCAAACAAGCCGACACTTAATCCTCCTCTTCATTTACCTCAACTGGCTTTTAATCAAGGGCAGTGTTCGACGTCGCCACTTCTCTCATCATTGACTGGTCTGTGGTGAGTCCTATAGCCAAAATGGAGAGAGTCACGATTATTCAATCAGCCACAATATACATAGGCTAACAGACAGATTCTGACACGGAATAGGGGCCACAGACAACCCATAGTTAAAGTACAAACTTGTTTTTTTATGCGTGCGTTTTATTTTTTATGATATAACGCATTCCTTTATGAAATTAATATAAAAATATAAATATAAATATTATTAGAGCTTGCACATTCAGCTGTAGTAGGCCTATAGCCTTCTGTTAGGAGATCTAAGAAGTCTGATTTTCTTGCTTCAGACAAGCAGACGCAGAAAATGAATGATCCAGAGCCCACTGTAAATTCTGTTCCGCTTGACTTGTCACGAGTAATGCCGAGTGTCCCAGGTGTAGGCTATGCGCGCGTGTGTGTGTGTGTGGAGTAGCCTGCGTTGTGCATTTCTGAGAGGATATCTCTTAGTGATGGGGGGGCTACCCTATTTTATAATTTTGCTGTCACCCTAATAGTAAACGTTTTTTTTAATCGCTCGAAATGCAGGCTAAATAGTCTACTTTGTGACTTTAATACAAATGATTGAGATACATTATTTTAATGTATTAATTAATTTCTCCATCTCCGCAGAATTCTCAGAACGCACTATTGTAGATACTTTGAGATTTATTATTCATTTGAATTCAGTTTGGGTTATTAATTGAACGACATAATGTAGGCTAGCTTATGCGTTTGATATTCGTTTAAGGATCGCTTCTATTTTTTTTTTATCTTATAAAAGTTGCTTTGCCCACAGAAATAGGCTACACCTGTTAGGTGCTGAGAATAGCATTTGTTCTAATCTCCTCTTCACTTTTAATGTCTTTCTTTCCTTTTTGTCTTTTAAAATATGCATTTGAGACGCATCGCCAAGACATGAGGCATCATCTGGTTATTTAATAGTTAACAATTAAATTTGTCAATATTAATGAGACACATGTAAATTGCAGTTTTTATAATGGCCAAGAGAAATTATAATCTAATTGACCCAGCAGAGTAATGTCGACTAGAATAATTGGCATCGCCCTGGAATGTGGCCTAGTTCCAAAATAATCTGGGTGTTTGTCAGATCTTGGTGGTGCAAAGGGAAAAACGCTCTACATTATAACAAATAACTTTGTTTTCTCACGATGAACTGTATTAATCTCACTTTGATCCCGTCTTTATTTGCAAGCGGTTCACTCGGAGGGCTTCGCTGTCTTAACCTCAATAAGTCAGCGGCTACCAAGAGCCAGGGTTAACGCGTGCTATAATGCTCGTCTCTTGCTGGTGGACGGCTGATACCGCGCTTATGAATGAGGTGCCTCCTGAGGCCTGTTCTTGCGCGAGACTCATTACGCAGTCCATCACGCGCTCCACGCCATAGCGCCAGGGAGCAGACAGTATGCATCCGCCAGGTCAGGTTTTGGTTATGTAAATAAAAAATCAAGATGCTGTCAACTCGGCGCTTGCTTTAATCACAAATACATATTTTTTTTCTTCGCTCAGAAATAGTCGACGCCATCCCCATAAGCGATAGTGCTTTTCATTAGACACCACGCTTTCTTTGATAAGCATGTGTCGCCAGTGGTGTATTTGTGGACAACATTCCTTAACCTAAACTGAAGGTTTATCCTCATTTTAGTCTACTCCGAGAGATAACTGTGGAATTCTGCTAGGTATTTATTGTCTGTGATTGGAGTATTGCTGAGATTCCCTGCTTATTTTCTCCATGACATAGTTGGCCAATTTATCAAAGTAAGGGGAAATCTGTGATGTGGATTTAGGCAAACCTTTTTCATAGTATGGCTGACAAAAAAAATCATTTTAAAAAGAAAGAAATTATTTCAATGTAATTCAATGTCATTTGTTGGGGATTTGAACATTTCCAAGGTGTAGGCTTTTGTCCATGCTTGCAGGCTACAGTTATGTGTGAAGTGTGTCTTAGGCGTGACTGCATTGCTACTTGTGAGATGTATGCTCTGGTATGTGGGAAATGTGTACACACATTTGTGTTTGAGATGTGTTCATGCATTGTGTGTGTGTGTGTGTGTGTGTGTGTGTACATGTGTGTGTCCTCACTGGTGTCTATGTAACGTATGCACACATGCCGCTGCGTTCTGGGCCTTGTGAGTGTGTGTCTGCGCTGAGCTGCCCTGCTCTGGTCTTGGTCTGGTGTGTGTGTGAGAGCGGCTGTGGCCTGGCTCTCACAGTCTTGAGGGGGACCGGTGGAGCCAGGGCAGGCTGCTGCCACTGCTGGGGAATGTGGGGCTGGAGTCAGGCTAATCTCCGGCCAGCGCAGAGGCTGGCTCCTGTCTGCCTGTCTGCCACTTCCCTATCTGTGTGTTTCATTTCACACTGTCACTCCCTATCTGTGCTCCAGCTACAGCAGGCCTCGGCAGGGGGCTCCTCAGCCCAGGGACTACCAGCACACACACACACACACACACACACACACACACACACACAAACCACAGATACTGGACCACACAAGGAACAAATACTGCTGTCATATCTCTTATGAGAGGAGTATAGGAGGAATACATAAACAGATATACATTCAGGCACACATGTATGGATATGTTCAAATCAACGTGCACACACACACACACACACACACACTCACATGCACAAACACATACACACACTCTCTCTCTGTCTGTCTCACACACACACACACACACACACACACACACACACACACACACACACACACACACACACACACGTGTACCCATGTGTTACTGTGAGAACCATGCATTCGTACTTAGGCGCTACAGATTCATTGCCATTTGATTCATGTCTAAAAATAAACACTCTAATGGTTATTGGAGGGCTAAGCAGAAAGGAATGTGTGGTCTGGCCGGGCCGACTGCATTGCATGATGGGAAACCTTACCAGAGACACCGCGGCTCTTCCTCTCTCTCTCCCGCTCTCTCTCTCCCGCTCTCTCTCTCAGCATCTTAAGTACTTCAGCGGCAAAGAGGCTGTTTTTCACGTATGACCTCGCCTCTTGTGTGTGCTTACTCCGCACTCTGTGCCCCGTACTCAAGTCACGGGGCCAAGGGTCAGAGTTCACACAGGTTGACGCAAATCAGAGACCCTTCGTCTGGGGCTGCTTTGGGTTGCTGGGTGAAGCTATCTCTATAGTGACGCCACTGATTATTTTGGGATGTGGGAAGATAATGCTTGTTGGTACCTAGTGGACACAATAATGAGCAGAACATGCTATGTTTCAGTTGTGTGGTTTATACTGTGCTGATCAGAGAGTGAGACTTGTCACCTAAAAAATGATGAACCCCTTGCTCTGACATAAAATAGGTCATAGAGAGTAGATGCTTTTCACAGAAATCTATAACCGAAATCATGTATGTGGATTATATGTATTTTAAAGAACAAAACAGAATCCATGTTGGCAGGTGTTAATACATTTTTCTTTTTCTTTTTTCGTGGGGCAAATACCATGTCCTGAGGGAACTTGAGTGCTGTTGGATTTGCAGGGAAGGTTTGGGTGACAGGTGAGCTGGTGGCAGACAGGTAGGGCTCCGGGGCCAGGTGAGCAGGTGAGTCACCGTGACTCGTTTTGTGACTTGTTAGAGGGGGAGAGAGCAGTCACTGGGTCAGAGGTCTGGTGTGGCACTGTACACACAATACCCGTGTGTGTGTGTGTGTGTGTGTGTGTGTGTGTGTGTGTGTGTGTGTGTGTGTGTGTGTGTGTGTGTGCACGCACAGTTGCCAAACCCCCACATACAACAGAATGCATGAACGTACCTTTTCACTGCAGGCCGGGCTGGCGTAGTCATCAATGGAGCCCATTTATTTCCCGAGAAAGGCTTTTCATCTCGGTGGCGAAAGCAATCAGACCGAGAAACACCTGGATTAGATAAGACACCTCGGAGCGGATATAAGCGAGGCGAACTATCAGTCTGAAAAGGCCTGGTGGATGTGAAGCCAATCTGTTACGAGGCCTCGACAAGATATGTCATGCGATTGCCATAAAGTGATTATCAACCAATATAGATTACAAAACACACAGAGTAAGTTTATAGGGGCAAACTTTTAAAAGCAAATGTTTAGTGTGCACATTCACACATTTACTGATTTGGATATGAGATAACTCATAACTGAAATAGCTATACAGCAAAATACTATACTCAAAATCATATGACACATCTATCTACTTACCTGAAACATTGGCTATTGTTCAGAGCCCTACACTGTCAAAAATAAAGGTGCTTAAATATTTATTTTCATCAATATATGGTTCCATATAGTGAACCATTGGAAATGGTTCTTCTGAAAAACTATTTTCTTTCCTGTTTGTTTTTTCTTAAATGGTTCTTCAAAGAACTATCACCTTGAGCGTTCTTTGAAGCACTACAAAAGGTTGTTCTGTGGCATCAATGCACACTGGGAAGATGTTATGCATCTCCAGGTGAGAGAGTTCAGGCTCGAGTTTATACAGTAATATCACAAACGGCACGTAGCACTGCATAACGTGCAGACAAAAATCAAGCCCTCCCATCTGAAAACATGACGAAAGTTTTGAGAACACTGCAGTGCATCCTTTCTCCCAGAATTCATCTGATACAAAGAGGAACTGCCGTTATCTCAGACGTCAGACATCAGCCTGAAAGGACAACAATGAGGTTCTCTCAGCAGTGACACGAGTGAAATTTTGTGACCAGAGAAATCCGTCTAGTCACATTATGCTCAAGAGAGAGGGGTCTTAGATTCATATAGGAAACTAACTCAATGAGAAAACAGTAATGAAGTATTCTTTGCCAGTATTCCACAACTAGGCAATGATGAGTGTTGAGAGAACTCATAGTGAAACACGCAATTCTGCTGAGTTTTTGAGACGCATTGCTTTAGTTTGCTTTAGTTTCCTAACAGCATTGTTTGATTAAACAAAAAATTGATTGAAATAATTGATTAAATAAATCATACAGTTAGTTTCAACTTATATTTACCACTGGGTTTATATAGCAGCGTGTTGTGATTGTTTCTGTGATTGTTTCTGTCCATACCATAGTGTATTCATAAACTGTTAAATAGATTTGTTCACTTTCTTTTGGTGAGTGCTGTTTTTCTAAACACTGTGTCACGTTTTCTGTTCTCTGTCATTTCACCACGTAATCACCCCAAAGATTGGGTGCATTTATTATTATTTTTGTTCCTTCTTTCTGACCAATGGTAATGAACGGTTAAATAGAGTGTGAAACATCTCCCCCTTCGGCACCATAAAAAGCCAATTTACACAGATCATTTACCACGACCACACAACACTGCCTTGCAACCAGCTGTCAAAGAGCCAGCAATTCCCCGCAAACAAACAACTTAGCCCTCGAACGCAGGAGGGGGATTAGCAGAAATGAAAAACAGCTGGAGGAGCTAACTAGGCCCTGGCCAGTGTGTGTGTGTGTGTGTGTGTGTGTGTGTGTGTGTGTGTGTGTGTGTGTGTGTGTGTGTGTGTGTGTGTGTGTGTGTGTGTGTGAGAATCATTGGGGCCATTGATCCACATCAGCATCCTTTGGTCTAACTCTGTGTCTGAGTGGCCAGTCTGGTCAAGGTAAACAGAGACTCTGGACGTGGAAGAAATGGAGGCACTGAAGTACTTAGAGCAAAAAGAGCTCGGGGAGGAGGAGGAGGAGGAGGAGGAGTGGAGAGAGGGGACAGGCTGATAGGGTTTGTTTCATTGCAAATTGAAGTGACATGAGTGACACTTCATGTTTACTGCCCTGTTGTGACAGTGAGGGGCAGCGGAGCTATGACATGCTACCAGTGACAGGCCGAAGCTTCCGTCCACTCTGCAGCAGGAGTCACAGGTCAACCTGTTGGACATAGGCTGCTTCATGAAATACTTCACTGAATTTACTGCTTTTTGAATTGTGATTGATTGAAGCTATCCCATTGGGTTGTTATTATTTATAAAAACTCATAATTATAGATATATACAGAATAATGTAAATTATTAACATCACCATAGGTTTGTGGTGTATATTCAAACAGTGTTTATTAACAATATAAATACATTTGTTTTATAAAGGCACTCAAAATGAAATCTTTCATTATCTAAAATTGATTTATCATATTCAGTCATGGCCTCTCCAATACAGTAATGCATTTCACATTAACATCATAGATGGATGTTGCCTCCATATCTTAGCAGCTGACATTAGCAGTAATTGACAATGGCAATTATTCGTGGAATGACGCACATATCATTGACTATCATTCTCTTCTGCGTCCTTCATCCTACTATGTTTTTACCCTGGTAAGAACACTGTGTGTAGTCACTCCAACCCACTATCTACAGTGTCTCAACCTATTATTTTGTTTTAAAAGAAAAGATGTCGGCAGAATCTTAAGATATGTTCAATCTTCTGGACACGCAAGGAACTGGCTGTACACAATAGCCTATGCAAGGACAATGCCAATACCGCCTGGCATAATTTGCCTTATCTATCATTTTAAATATGTCTGTAGTTTTTAGTGATAAGATTAAATTGTTTCCAGTTTAATATAACTTGTTAATTAGCCTAGTCATAAGTGTAACCGAGGTGAATCATAGAGTTTGGGTTTCCTTTATTGTGGCTCAAAGTTTTGTGGTACATGCAAAGTCAAACACTCCACTCAGTGCTCTGAGCAAGAACTTTGAAGGGACAGGACTCCGTTTGATTGCTACAAATGAATATATTAATATTTCAGTGAAGTCTTTTTAATATATTTTTAATATACATAATTGGTCAGAATCAGAAAGTTATGAATTATATCATTATGAATATATTAGATGGACACACAGGTAAAAGCCATTAATAATTATAATGTTAATAATGAATTGGGGCTGTGAGATTCAAAATAAATTTGTGAATGCTTAATGACTCTGATCACTTAACATAGTAATTGATTTTTTATACATATCCTGTACCATCACCTTTCACCAACACATTCATAAACCGAATCCACATGAAGTAAGATTTACAGGAAAATTTATGTCAAATGGTGTGTAGTTTTTTTTAATTATTGTTATTTATCATGGCATTGGTCTAAATAAATTTGTGTCTAATTAATAATGTTGCTAAAGTAATGAAGAAAATTATATTGCGTCTGAAATTAGTGTGTACTGGGTCTTTGCTGTTCATGTTAGGATGATGAGCACCATGGTGATGTAAGACAGAGTGCAGTTCTATAGTTGTTGGAGTGGAATTTGTGATGAACTTTGCATAGGAGACCAGAGGTCTGCATGAAGCATGATGGCAAGAAGAAAAAAAAAACTTCCTCCTCCACAAAGGAGGCCAAGGTCCAGGTCTTGTGCAAGTCTTGATTTACTGATCAAACCTCAGCCGCTTCAACTGGAATGCACTGCGACGCCTAGACAGCAAAACCACGGCCTCACCTCTAGCACCCGTGCCTTAAAATAAAAGCCTGTTGCAGTAGCTTGGGCAGAGAGGCTTTGCACCAGCGAGAGGGAAGCTAAGTCTGTTGAGTCAAATGTATTAATTAGCTGATCTCTTATCTAGCTTAGAGGAATGAGGAATCAAACTCGACCATGAAAGATAACAACAACTACTGCACTGTGGTATGATTCACTTTCTTCATGGTTTCTCTCTAGTGCCATGGGCAAATTATCATTTTATCAAAAAAGCAGCTGATAAAAAATGTTATGATTTTTTTTATTGCCCCTTTAATCTGTAGTTTATGTTACAGTTGTGGGGTTTACAGCTACTGCACTTGAGCCTATTGGATAGTAGATGGTCGGCTAGGAGAGGGTGAGTTTGCTGCTGAAAGCTGGAATACAGAACCCTTCTCTGTCCACTGGAGAAGTGTCGAGGTGTGCAGAGAGGTGCACACACACACACACACACACACACACACACACACACACGTGCACATACACACACAAACACACACACTCACATACACACACACACACACACGCACACACACTGCCCAGGCTGCACACTCCCCGAGTCAGCACAGCACAGCCTTGCTATCTTGTGTAAGTGCAGCTCTGCACATTTGCCTGAGCTCAATGCCCAGGTGAATTGTTAGTTTCTTCACCCCTCTCTCTCTCTCTCTCTCTCTCTCTCTCTGACCTCTTTCTCATAACTGTCATTCCATGTCTCTAATTCCATGGTATAATTTTCCATTCATTATTTCCATGGCTATCATTCACTAGTTACAGAGAGGTAATGAGGGAAAACAGACAGATAATAATGAGAGAAAGAAGAAGGGAAGAGAAACCAAAGAAAGACAAAATACAAAAACAATTTGGGAGAAATAGGCAGCTGACCTGTGACACTGAAATTTACATATTTAGAATGAAGCAAAGTTCATAAAACTCAGTCATTTAATATTATAAATGGTCTGGGGAAACAAAATGTTATTAAGAATTAACTATAAATAGGTCAAATACAAACCGATAGCCATTTATTTCAGGCACTCTATTATTACTATTACTATTACTATTTCAGTATCGCAACAATAAATTAAATTAATGTAATCCCCATTCACACTTCACTTCAGCTAAGTCTGTTATTCTGATTTAGGTCACATTTTAGTGTCCCACTGAAGACCAGGCTGAATTGATCTTAGCACCATGGTGAAGAAGTCCATTTGAATTGAATGAGCGTGTGGCGAGGTGTGATGTGCGAATGAATGGGTATTCAGGGGCCATGCCTCCTTCACCTCCAGGGGTTGAGACCTCTAGGCCAGGCTGTTTGCTTTTCCCATCCCACATTGTCACCTTCATCCCCGGATGTTGGCCTCATTTATAAAAGTGTTGCGTAGAAACCATCCTTCATTTGATCTTAGATCATTTCTTAAATGATCGTACGTGTGATTCAGAGAAAACGAACGTACGCACAAAAAAACGTGCGTACGCCACCCTTCCAGATGTGCCCATTATAAATCACAAATGAACGTCAACTTGTGCGCAGCCGGATGGTTTTAGGTCTCCGCCTTGTAAACACCCCCTCATCAATATCATTAGCATATGTTTTAATGAAATCAATGGCCTAAAAGCTGTAGCCTATGTAAAATTATATATTGAAAACATTGTATAGGCCTAGTCTATGCCATCTGATGTTAACTAGCCCATATGCGTCAGTTCGAATAGCTTAACTAATTATGTTTTTTCCAGCAAAGCTTTCTGGAAAGAGATCGTATGCATCCATGTCCATTGTCCTCTGCTCGCTTTCATTCCTTTTGCTTGCAGTAATGTGAATAATCAACATTTAGTAGCCTATGTTTAGACCTACTTTGTTGAAAAAAAAAATGGGTAGGCCTACCTTATGAAGGAAAGACCTAGGCCTACAGCAGAATCCTGTACGTTATGGTAGAGTAGGCTACTGTACGTTTCCAATATGACCCAGGGTAATATGCTGATTTAGTCTACAAAACAGAGTACTAAATTAAGCGTGATATGTCATGTAGGCTTAACGTTTCTTTTAGGATAGGCTATGTTTTTGCTGAAAAGGTAGCCTAGTTCGCCGGTCATTATTCATTTATTCTGCATATCTTTGCTTAAACATTGTCCTTTATTGTTTGCTTTAGGCCTACCTTTATATTTTAGCCTACATTATTCAACTCACGTACTGTCATCTGATCGTGGGCACTGCCAGTCAAAAAAAGCAAACAGGTGCGCGCTCTGCACCTCTTTACGCAACTCCGACGCAACACTAAATATGAAGATGTCTTGCTTTCAGAAGATAACTTCCGTTCCTTGGTTGTGTAGGCTATATATGATATATGATATAGAATATCTATAGCCTACATTGTATAGCTTACATTCAAATATTACCTTTCTGTTACGAAGCTGGGAATAGGCCTATGAGCGCAAATTAGGATGTGGTGGAGGCTAAACGCGAGTAAACGCAGTTTATCCACCTCTGAAATTTCAGAAATAGAGTTTAGGCCTACCCACCTCTTATTAGAGTTTATCCACCTCTCAAAAGAGTTTATTCACTTTTAACATTCAAAACTGTATTATCCAATCCTATCCTATATTCCCAATACTGTACAATAACCTCCACCATTAACAAACATGTTCTGAATGCCTTTTTAAAAAAAAATCCGATACCGCGTGGCGCAGTCCACCTCACAGAGATTGCAGAATTCATAGTTCACCCACCTCTTATTTTACCACTACCTCCCTGGCACAAATGTACTTTTCCTCTCCTAAACGAGGGCAAGTGGACATTTTATGGTCAAAATTAGATTGGTGAGAACACTAAATATACTAGATCACCTGTAAGAAATTTCAATCATTCTATCGTAGGTCTTGGTGTTTTTTTTTAGATATTATGAAATAAGTAGGATAAGCTATACGTTTTTTCACTTTCTTAAGTGGGCTATAGTTCTCATTAGCAGTTTTATGCTAAACCATGAAACATTAAGCTGCGTCCAAAAACGTCTTTAAAAATCTTCTGATATTGATCATGCATATGGCAAAGAAAGACATGAAATCGTTGGTCTTGGAATTTTGATCGCACTTAGACCTCAGATTACTTGCAGTACCCCGGCATTACCACAAGGAAATGGTCGTACGTCAAGTTTGAACCTGACGTGGAGACAAGCACTTTTCCACGTCAAAGACGGTTTTTCTAAATCTGAGCGTTGGCATGGATTTGAGCGTACGCACGGTCTAAGATCAAATCTGTGCGTAAGAACGCTTTATAAATGAGGCCCCTGGGACCCTTACTGACCCCAAACACCTGCTCAGTCCGACCTGGAGGATTGGTCTGAGAACTCTCTTTCTCTCTCTCTCCCTCTCAGACACACACACACACACACACAGACCACATAACAGCTAAAGCAGCTAAATGCCTAACCATCTGTAGTTTAATTAGCTGACACCAAGTTCATTTGACTTTGTAAAAATGTTTTTAGACAGAGAAAAATACTTGTTTACAGTATTCAAATACTGTGGTCATATATTACACTCCAGTCATTAGCCAGAGAATTATGCAAGAGTCATCAACTTTACCTTACTAATTATGCTGACCCTTGAAACTTCTTATCATGTATGCGCATAAGCGCGCGCACACACACACACACACACACACACACACACAAACACACACACACAGGCATCGTGCACTTTCTGGTAAACATTTTAAAGATGCTAATGCAAGCCTGGGCATGTATGATATTTGTGGACGAATTGTGGTGGCAATATGTCTGTTTTACTACCATATAAAAATGGTCCATATGGTCCTTCGCGCTCTGATAATAAATTAAGACACTTCTTCACAAATCAAACTCGTAATGAATCACAAGCTCTTAATCTAAACCACCTGTGGCAAGTAGGGGACTTTTAAATCGACAAAATCGATTTATAATCTACTATGATACTGAAGATATAGAATGGCCAAATCCATAAATGTGTATTTTTGACAAGGAGACTATGTTGTATTATGTGTAGCCAAATGTTCATGAAGGCTGGTTTCTTGGCATCAATAATTACAAAGCGGTGTATTTACAACATTTTTGACCAAAATAGGTCCACTCAAAGAAACCATTGTTAGCATTTGTGTGCTACACAGCAATGTGCTACAGTTAAGGCGGTTTGAGGAAACCGTAGGCCTAGTGTCTAGTAAATATCAGTATTTTTTTATTTGAAAAGGGGGAAAAAAATAGCCACTGAACTCCAGGTGACCCCTTCTGTTTAAGGTCATTTTATGGTCACCTGTTGGAGTCACGAATCCAAGGTGTATTTGCCTAGCCACTCTGCCACCACCAAGTGCGTTTACAAAGTTTAAGTCGTAGGTTCTCTATTTGATCCGGGTAGTAAAAAGGGCTTACAGCCATTTAATAAAGTCATACATTCAAGGAAGTAAAATCACTTTTAAAATCGAAATAATAAGGACTCAAAACATCTGTCATCATAAATTTAAATCACAGAGAGAAACAAATAAATGCATGCAACAACAACAACAAAACAATACGGAATAATATGAGTGGGAAATGTGTTGATTTCAATTTTTAATAATAGTACAATTGCCTACAAAACGAAGTGGCTGAACTAGGGGATGCGGTTATACAGAATCGATGCGCAACACAGTGGACTATCTGGTGAACTTAATGTTTTAATTGTAAATTAGCTTTACCATTTAAACTCGACATAATCGCTGAAACATGAACCAAAAAACGTGTAGGCCTATCACTTAATATCGCAGTACAGCATATGGTTGACTTAATATCGCAGTGCAGCATATGGTTGACTTCCACAACATTAGATTAGTAGAACAATGGAGAAGCCGCTGTCGGATTGGCCAAAACCCCAAATCTCTAGCGCCTTGAAGTCACAAGCATCCACAAGACACGAGAAGGTTTCACTGGATCGCCTTTCCTCAAGTAGAATAATGCCCTCTCGTGGAAGAAAGTGAACACGCATCTCGCTGCATCTTCGTTTCTCTTCCGTAGCCTATTGCATGAAGGATGGATTGAAGGGATAGAAAGACATCTTTTTACATTTTATGACAACATGAACGCTCAATAAATCAACGTGAACAGGTATGTCATAAGCACTGGTCAGTTTGGTCTGTAAATGTGTTTTCTTGTGAGTTGATGTTGGCTATAGATCCCTCATTTTGTTTTATGAGTAGTTTAAATGAAAAATAAAACAATTTGAGATCTGTCAGCTTTAACGATTCCCTAACTTACAGTCACATGTTACAGTTCCCTTAGTCACAAATGAGTCATAAGTCATACATTTGGATATATTTAAATATTTGTCATAACTAATGATGCTGATGGCACACCTATTACACGGAGGTCAAACGGAGCATACTGGTTCTAATCTAAAAATGCAATCATATCTCTTGTGTTGGCATGCCATGTTTCATTGAATTATCCCCAATGTCCTCTAGATGGCAGGCTAGTACGGGCCAGAAGTCCTCTTCTCAAAACCTGCCCGTGAATTTATTTTGGATATACCATGAATTATTTGTTACTATGTTCAAATACCTTGTCTGATATATTGCATATGCATGTGTAAAATTACAATGAGCAAAAATAAACATTCGTTTGTCTCCAAAAAAAGAAAAAAAAAAAAGAAACAAAAATGGTGACAGGAAGAACATTATAGGGATCATTTCAGAAATTCATGCATACACAAGGGACCAAAAAAGGGCTAAAAAGGACTACACACAACTCCATACATCATTCATATTTCAATCACAAAACACCTGGTCCTGTCTCTCCATTAACATTTCTCCATCCCAGGACTCTTTCATTCAATCATCCAACCTTTCTGATGTGACCATGACACACACACAGAGAGAGAGAGAGATAGAGAGAGAGAGAGAGATAGAGAGAGAGAGAGAGCGGTCACCGGGGACTGCTTTAATAATTCTCCTAGTGGAGGAGTTGAGAGAGGGGAAAGGGTGCTTAGCTTACTCCCTGTAATCATATTAGACAGCACTTCACTAAATAAAGCAGAAGGGCCGTCTCATCACATCACGCCAGCCACTAAATGGACTTCAGAGGACCCGCAGCTCAGCACACCGAAGATGTGCAAAAGTGTGTGTGTGTATGTTTGTGAATGAAACATAGAGGGTATGCTGTGTATGCTTGGTTAATGTGTGTGTGTTTTTTGTTGAGCACTTTATTTGTGTGTGTTTGAATGGATGTTGTATGCTGTATATTGCATGTTTGCATGTCTCTCTCTCTCTCTCTCTCTAGTGTGTGTGTGTGTGTGTGTGTGTCTGTTCAGCGCACCGTTTTAATTGTCATTGTTTTCAACACTGCAGTGCGTCTTCCCGCAAGTTGTTTTCAAAGATTGTCTGACTTTTCACTCTTTCCATCATTTGTCCTTAAAGCGTTTTCAATTTTCAGGATGTCACTTTTCATTTAATGGCCTGTTCTTTAACCAAATGATTAATATGGTTCTCAGTGGAGCGCGGATCTAATGCGTCACAGTTGGTCCAAGATTGTACCCACAGAACAGAACAATGGGTAGAATAGCAGATAGAGATACTTGGCCACAGTAGTAATATTTGACTCTGCACTTGCACTCTGTGAACTTATGGCAGTAATTTAAGTAAGTAAGTATATATACTCTTTTGATCCCGTGAGGGGAAATTTGGTCTCTGCATTTATCCCAATCCGTGAAACACACTCAGCACACACAGTGAGGTGAAGCACACACTAATCCCGGCGCAGTGAGCTGCCTGCAACAACAGCGGCGCTCGGGGAGCAGTGAAGGGTTAGGTGCCTTGCTCAAGGGCACTTCAGCCTACTGGTCGGGGTTCGAACCGGCAACTCTTCGGTTACAAGTCCGAAGTGCTAACCAGTAGACCACGGCTGCCCCAATTTGGTAGGCTACAGGCAACTAATTTGATGTTGGTAAGGACATCACGTAAAACAGTATCCTAAACCCAGTCCACAAGCTTATACCGTTCCAAATTACCATATTACAGTAAGATAATGCAAGAATTGCCATATTTACCCCCTAGTTTTCAATGTACTAGGTACCCCTTTAGCATAATTTCTAATGCAGGATCTATGGAAATTTACATGAGGGTAGCAAGTACGTTGAAAAGTGACAAAAAGGGTCACGTCATGGTTTGCTCCACCAGTCAGTGCAATATCAGGTCTTCCAGGTGGACACTGGCAATGACAGCCACACCATTCTGCCTATCATAAGTCAGAGTACCATCAAAATTAATTTGGAGAGATTTTTTTTATATTTAAGTAAACAATTACATTTTATTACCTCTAATCTACACAAATAAAGTAAAAAAAAGTGCAGATTTATAACATACAGAGGATGCTTCGCTGACTCAGTGTTAGCACTACAGTTTTGCTCAAGCAGCTCCAGGGTCCCCGATTAGCAGCCCAACAGATGGGAAAAAGCAACCGTAACCGTACCCAGGAGTCCACACCGTAACCGTACCCAGGAGTCCACACCGTAACCGTACCCAGGAGTCCACACCAGCGCGGTTCTGTGCGAAAATTTAGCATTTTGGGTCCTAACGGCTAAGACACACTTAGTTAGAAACCCCAAACGCAGCCATATCAGGAGTTTCTCAGCGAGTAGACATCATTTATGGTGCATCGATAAATAAATGCATAAGTGCATATTGGCAGGTGAAGGGTGTAGTGTTGCTGTTAGGGTAGGAGCACCAGCCCTAAGCCCAGTCAGGACGGCTGGGAGTTCCTGCAGGGATGAAACCTGATCTGGGCTTAGTGGAGTGGGAACCGGTGCTGAGGATGGAGGGACCGGCCCGGGAGGGGAGGGGTGGGTTGGAGAGAGAGAGAGAGAGGGAGAGAGAGAGGAGGTGTGTCTGCAGTTTGTCACTCTGAAGAGATCCCTATTCTCCTGCTCAGCCCTGTCGGTTCCTGGGGTGGAAGGATTTCTCAGCCGGGCTATTTTGGGAGATCACTTCAGTAAGCACATCTCTTCCTGCCTGCCTGCCTGCCGCCCAGTATACAAATGCCTACAAACACAGGGACTCACTGTCTGTCTCCCTCACATACGCGCACACACACACACTAAGGAAAAAGAAGAAAAAAAGAAAAAAATAATCCATTACTTCATGTAAGTTTATCTCTCTTCTTGTGAATCTATGTCTAATCTATGTCCAATAACAAGAATGTTATACAAAGCTTTAGTATGAAGGACACATACAATTACATATACTTGGCTCCAAAACTTTAAGAACTCAAGCACCTTGAAGGATGACTTTTTACAGTAAATAGTTAGCCTAATTTCCCAAATTTGGACAGCCCATGTTAATACCACATTAATAGGGAAAACACATCCATTCTAACTACCTCCGTCAGTGGTTTCACAGGCCTCTATTGCACCTGACTGTGTCCTGCACTTTCTCTTTAAGGTCAGGGTTCCTCATAAAAACCAGAGTGGAGTGCTGCCATCCACGCAAACACTTCCCTTATCACAATAGCTTGCCCTGGAAGACATGCAGCCCCACAGGGAAGCGTGCTGCGACTTGAGGGACCTATAAAGAGCCAATCTGGAAAGCATACAATGCGCCTGAGTTACGACCGCGTCAGGCCGGCGGTAATTAAAAAAAGCGTCTGACATGGTAACAACAGAACAGAAGAGAGAGTGAGAGAGAGAGAGAGAGAGAGAGGGATGGAGAGTGAGAGAGGCAGCGATGAAAAAAACCCTCTCTCTCGTTTTCGCGTCAATGAACGGTCAACAACCCATGACGCCGGCGGAGGCAGGAGCGGCGGCGTTAGCGACGGGGCGCGGCGGAGCTGAGCGGTTATGATTCCCCTCGTCCGCCTGACGCTGATAGATGGGCTAGTCACTTTTTAACGAGCTCCTCCATTCTCTCAGTGTGCTCGGAACCCCCCCCCCCCCCCCTTCCCCCAACACACACACACACAAACCCCCCCCCCCTCCCCCCAACACACACACACAAACCCCCCCCCCCCCCCCCCCCCTCTGCCACCCCCACCACAACCGTCCCCATCAGCACCAACAGCCTCCCGCGGATGAGGCCGGGGCGAGCCGACACCGGGGGATATAAAACCGCGATTGTGAAGAAACATCACATTAATAACTGACATTTATGACAGACTCTGGTGACCGTAACTCCACACAGGGGACCCAAACAAGAGATTCATTCAGCTGTCACCTTAAGGTGGCCAGGACGGATGAATGATGGCAACAGACTAAGAATACACAGGCAGCAGCAGGCCAACACGGAAAGCATATTTTTATAAAGATGCTTGCAGACTGCTTCATTTTTGGGAGAGCGATAGACAGTTTGTTAGATGCTTGACATGCATTATGATTTAACAAAATAAAGTACTCATTTATGAATTCATATAAATATGTTTGGTTGTTTTTTTTTCATTTGTTTATTTAATAGGTATACACAGACAATTTCACATAAACATGGATGTCTTGCAGGACAAATGTCATCAACTCATGCAAAAGGTAATGTCTGATAAAATATTAAGACAGGACTCGTCTGATATTTATTCTCTCCATTCTCTGCATGCAAGACATTTGATTCCTGTTCAAACTGCCATTCCCATGATTGTTGCACCTCAGCTAGTTTCAAGATCATTTCCTCCAGCGGTGCCTTATGGTGAAGACTTGGACTTAGATTATGGGCCCGTGTCTCTTCCGTCTCTTAACTTCCTTAAAGCATCCTGGTCTCCCTTGTGTCTGACACAGGTCTCATGAGTGACTGCTATCTGCTATCAGTGCATTCTGTACTGAAGTTGTCCATGTAAACAGTTTTCTGGGCTAAGCCAGTAAAAATACCCACTGTCATGGTTGGTGAAGGTTGTCTGTGTAGAGTGGACTAAGACTCCAAGACTGACTGGCACTGAGACTGTCGGTGGCCTAATACCAACTCACTGCAATTACAACCCCCACAACCCCTCAGAGGGTTATTTTGCTATAATATCCTGCTAACCAATATGACCATAAATGTCTAACCAATTTAAAAAAGAAATGATTACGTCATACTGGACAAGAACCAAAGTTATGCAGGCTACAGGACAGATCCTGGCAAACCAATTTTAAAAAATAGTGTGTATTTCACTATGCTCTTGGCTTCAGCATGGGACATCAAATACTTTGTACTTGCATGGTCACACCAGCTCATTTGGCAGTAAATGGAGATGGTGGGCCAAGTCCCAGAGGTAGGTAGAGTGCCCATCTCAAACACAGCCAAAACAATACACTAATCATTAGGCTGACTTACTACCAGCGCTCCTTTGAGCTACTTTGAATACAGTTTAATCATTTCATCTGGACACAGCCCAAAAGCAAACATATACTAAGTTAGAAAGGCACAACAGCAAATTGTTATCTAATTTAAGATGTGAAATGGTTTAATGACCAGGTTAAAGTTGTCTTGGTTATTTGAACTGGCCTGTTAAAGGCCAGTCTCAAAGTGGATCACATTCCCCATGTCTCATGATGTTTTCCAGTGTCTCTGATGATTCAGTGAGTCTGTGTCTAAGGACACTGGTCACATGCTTGTGTATCTGATTAGGACATGAGCAGTGATCACATGATGGCTGGCTGATGGACATTGATCAAATCACCATCATTTACTTGTGTAAACATCTACAGCAGTGCCAAACATCATCTTTCAATGACTGTAATGCTACCAATATATGTAGCCTACAAAAACAAAAATATGGACCGAAACTGTATCTACCAGATTGAGAAACTGTAAACTCTATGAGATGCACAAGCAGCTAAATCAGACGGATTAGCAACATCACTCCATTACACTACCTTAGTGAAAAGCTGTGATCACTTTGCCTGATATGTCATGTTTTACCTTTTTCATTGAACGTATTTATCAACAAGATTTAGGCCTCTATTTGAGACCGGCCTTTATTTATCCAAACCTGTAGCCACACCAGGCGTATAAAAGAGACAGGCGTCTATTTGGGACTCTATTTGGGGCTTTTATTTGAAGTTTTATGGTATATAGAATCTTGTGCCAATATACAGTAGCTATACTGTAGCCAGGTTTGGGTAGTAACTGATTACGTAATCAAATTGCAAAAAATAAGTAACGATAATCAGACCAGATTGCATAACAAATGTGTAATCAGATTATAGTTACATTCCCGAAGATTACTTGATTACATTTTGTTTATGTGTTTCAATACATACAGTCTATTTTAAAATAAAATACCAAATACCCTCTTTTTAAAGTTTATCAAAATAAACTACAAAATACTGTATTTTTGTATTTTGAAAACACTCAAAATACTTTTTTCAAGGGGCCATGGAATCACTTTGTAAATCAGCTTTTTTTATCCCAGGCTATAAACTCGAATAAGGCTACTATGGAATATCATGGTTAAATAGTTCTAAACAGTAGTTCTTCATATAGGTCCCCTCAATCATATAACATAGGTTATATTATACACCCTGATATCTAAACGGGGCCCCTCAGTCAAATAACACAGGTTATTTATAATTGCAATTATTTATAATTGCAATCTTTTTTCACAGCAAGATGATTTAAATGTGTTGATGGCTATATTTGTAAGTCTCAATCTGTCATTTATTTGCAGAAAACTTGCCAGAAGTCATAATTTAAGGGGTTATTGCCTTTTAGCATAAGTCATCATTTGTGTTTAAAAGGGGAAGTAAAGGCTACATGTGTGCTATAGTGTAGCAGAACTAGGGTGACCACCAACCAGACTCTGAGAAGGAGTCTATAAAGTTGTCTATAAAGTGAGGATAAATTGGCCAAAATGAGGACACCCCCCATTGTCTGCTTAGAGGTCTATTCCAGTTGTGTAAAAGCTGGTACATCTGTGCAGTATATATGTTGTGTATGTTAACTTCCTTCCTAACACCTTAACTCATCGAATGCCGCGCTGTTTTCGGAAGCTATGGCCCAGAGTGCCAGCAATCTTGAGCATTGTTGACGATTTTTGTAGAGCCACAGCGTATTCTACTGTATGTTAAAGCTATGGACACATACTATGGCTTGTTTGAAAGGTGAGACTTTAAGCTCTCAGTGGGTACAAACCGTTTATTTCTACATGCCTCTGTTCCTAAGAAATCCCAAGCTAAACAGTGGCTAGTTTTCATCAAAATCCCTGTTTTATTTCTAGAAATGGAGATGTAGCATCTTTGATGAATTATGAAGTGTTGCCTGTAAAGTTTCCAGAAGTGACCTAGCGAGACCTGGCGAGACTGCCACCTAGTGATAAACCCACGAAAATGGCCTGGTTTTGACCTGACGTGCATGTGTCACTGATTCAACCCAAAGCGGCAACCATCAAAAGAAGAGTTTTAAGATTAAATGTCCAGATAAAATGTCCAGATTGTGCGTTTTCATGAGTTTTCGATCGTCGTATATTTCATTTCCATTCATCACAGAGTTCCCAAAATCACATATAAGGTGTTAGAGTGTCTAGTTTCGTAATTAAAAAAAAAAGCTAAAAACGTAATATTACATTTTTGGCACTCAACGCATTACGTTTTTGGCACTCAATAAGTTAAGAGTTGTGCTATAGTTGTGCCAGCAGCCTGGGCTCGATTGTTAGCACGCTCGACTCCCGAATCCAAGGTGTTGCTGTTTGCGGGGCGACTGCAGGGCTGAGCGTGCAAATCAACACAAGACATTGGTGCCGTGACCCGGATCAGGAGTGAGGTTTAGACATAAACACGCAATTTGTGTTTAAAAGGGGAATTGGGGGCTACATGTGTACCACAGGGCTGCCAACTCTCATGCATTGGCCGTGAGACTCACTCATTTTATTGGATTCACATGCTCTCACGCTCTCATGGTGAAGTGTCAATCCAGTCGGTAAATACCTTTTTACTGGGGCACTTGCCTCAATACTGAACTGCCGTGCCCCAGTAAAATCTCACAAAGTAGGCCTACTCATATATACACACATATATCACACAGCATATCACGTGAACAAGCGGAATCTAAGGCTTTCCAATCATATTAACGCCAGGTTGCTGTGATAAATTATCCGTGAGTAAATTAAAATTGAACTTACATGAAATTTAATCATATTTGCATTCTGCACACTCATTACTCTTGGTGAAATATCTCACAAACTCTTCACTCAAAACATGGCAAACCCTATACCACAATAAACAGAAGACCTTACGGAATATGAGGAAAGCATGCCTCTGTACAATAAGCGGTTCCCGAGTAATCCGGTTTTGAAATTGCAACAAATTTTTACATGGTCTCCAACTTCAGGTCGAAATTATTATGTATTTTAATGTAAACTATTTATGTCAGTAGTACATACATTTTTGTAAATTGCTTAGCCACAGAGTATCCCACTATCATGGTTCTTATTGCCAGATTCCAGACAATACTTACACAGATATGAATATTTCTACTGGCATGCTTCCTTGCCTTCCTAGTGACATTAATGCAAAAATATGAAGAAAAAAAAGTAATGAGACACAATGTTTTTTTCTTGATATAAAGCCTGACATATGCAAATATTATCACATTATACTTTCCTATGATTAGGCCAGGCTGTCCTGAAAAAGGAAGATACAGCATGTATAGATGGCCATTACAATGACCAAGATAACTCGCTTATCTTAACTAGCTGAACAACACAGGTGACCACTTCTGCATAATTTCATGGAGTGCTGAAATGTACACTGTTTTTAACCATTTCTGAAATGTGAAACTCAGCACATATGCTTTGTGGTTGGGAACTTATTGCAGTATCGTCATAACTATTCCACCTGTGTGTGCATGGTTAAAATTCTGAAGTCCAAAATAGTTTGCACAAATATTTCCATCCATAGATTAAAAAGTGTAACCTCTGAATTTATTTTCAAAGTGCACCAGATTGATGCATTAAAATGTTAGAATATACAAAAGTTTCTTCCAGGGGGAGCTCCCCCAGGTTCCCCATGGATGATACATCAGAGCCGAGGAAACCCCTTTGGTCTTTGGCCACTAGTCCCCTCTGTTGTAGTAGTCCCCTTTTTTAGTAGATCCATTTGGTACCCCAATGTTAATTTAACTCTGGGACCCTGGTCCTTACACTGAAAACCACTGATGTACGGTACATTACAGAGTACGGCCTACATTTTTTTTTGTTAAAATAATTAGCGGGCTCTAGTTGCGAGCCTGTTCAAACTACACAACAAATCGGACAGACCTGATTCAAAAGTTTGTCGGATCCAACTGATTCTGGGCTAAAATCAGGTCAACATCACAGCGTCTGCTTGGCATAAATCAGCACCAATTATAGCTACCATCATTCTGTACTTTCATGATCACCACACAGATGTCTCACAGATATTATTTTGCAGTATTTTTAAAATATAAAAATGCAATAAAGTATTTTGATAGGAAATACAGAGTCATTTTCTTCAGCTCAATAAAATACAAATTACAAAATAGTATAGTAGCTTTACATCATGCAGTCAATATGCAGTGTAGTTAATAGTCAGAAAATTAAGATAGACCCAATTTGAAGTAAATGGGCACGGAATGTAGAAGACACAATGTGCACCCCATCTTGCACCCCAACACACACTCGCAAACACACACAGAGCCAAGGGCCTTTTTAATACACTTTTTTCTATATCACTTTTCTGAAACAGACAACAAGGGTCATGCTCCTACCTATGAGAATAATATTACATAATGCACTAGAAGGCATTCTGGGCGTGCATTGGCAAGACATGTTATTCAGTGTAGCATCAAAATTATCTTGATTGAGTGTCTTTTTTATTCAATGTATTTAATGTTTGAGTTTTTATTTTGAAGTAATCCAAAAGTAATCCAATAGTATCCAGATTACGTTACTTTATTTTTGTAATCCAATGGATTACGTTACTGATTACAAAAATTGGCATGTAGTCTGTACTCTGTAATGGATTACATTTCAAAGTAATCTGACCCAACACTGACTGTATCATAGCAGCTCTTTAGCTCAGAGGGTCGCTCAGACAATGACAGAAGTGCCATTTGTCATGTTATGAGGTTATGTGCCATCAAAATGTTCTTGGGTTAAAGGAACACGCCACCCAGTAGTTAGTAGTAATATATGTTCTTACCTTAACTTTCACGAGTTGAGTCATACCTCTCCCATGTCGGTACGTGCACTCAAACACTCTGGTGCACGGCGCGAATGTGTTAGCATGTTGCTATGCTAGCGGGCTCAGACGTAGCCATAGAGGGAGGAAGATAGAAGTAATCAAAAACATCCACGTTTTCCCTACTTAAATACAGTTGCACATGTAGTTGATAAAAATGTGTAAGGTCACACAACATGAAAGGTGGCGATTTTCCAAGCGAATAAACAGGAGAACTACAATGTGTGGCGCAATAGCAATTGGGAGTACTTCGACCTAGCATAGTAATATTAATTAACACCTAATTGTAGATCCCAGCCATGCTTTCCGCCGTTTGTAGCAAAGCGGAATTCTATGAAACATGAAATCACTATAATACTTCTGCTTGTTATCACAACCCTTCACAATGCATGTTATAACCATGATTGTTCACAATCTACTTTACCACTACCTGCTACTTTGCTAAGTCAGCTCAAACTAACGCCAGCAGGGCAGGTTGTCTCTATTTACGGAAATGACTGTGTGTGCCTCGGAGGGGGAGGGGGAGGCTGAGGCGTCGGGGTCAGCTGAACTCTGTGGTGGATAGGATCTACAATTAGGTGTTAATTAATATTACTACGCTAGGTCAAAGTAGTAAGTAAAAAAAATGACAAGGGTGCCTTTAAGCTCCTGGGTAAAGTGTCTGAGCTGTGCCCTCAGTTTCATTTACAAGTGTTCAGTCAATCTGAAAGATTGTCAAAGTGATCAACCACCTGCATGGAAAAAAAATAAAATATATTTTTTGTTTGGATTACTTCTATCGAAAATGTCCCAAGCTGTTATGAATTATAGTTTTGTCTTTAACTGAAAACCAATAAGACTAATAATTTTCTAGGGCAGGGGATTTGACACAGATATTTCAACCACTGAGGCTTTTGTTCAGTTACAACTGTATAGGGCCTTCTCATTGTTATGAAAAAAATGCACCACTCATTACAGTAACTAAAGTAAAACAGTATCAGGGGAAATAGAGAAAGAGACTCGTATTTTGATTAAAGAATAGGGTGCACTTGATTAGGAATCCAACACGTTAAAGTGCATGTGGAACATCAACTAGGCTAAACTAAAACTATTCGTCAAACTAGTGTATAATTAGTCTACTTTGTCGTACCATAGTTTTTAAAGACTAGATATATTTTGGATGATAGTAAAACATATTCTATGAGGTATTCAATCTTTTTACTTCTTAATAAGTGTCATCTTTGACACTTTGACACGTCATGTCTGATTTACCCCCAGACGTAGGCAGTTCCTGAGGGTTTGAGCTGCTGTTTCAGTAAAAGCGTGCTGCAATGGGTGCCCGTAGCCGTCCACCACGGCACGGTCCAGCGCCTTTGACGACGGACACAGTATGGATTTACCGGGTGCGCGGACGGACGGATTAATGGTATGGATGGCTGCGGTAAATATATACACACACAATTCTAATGAAGGCTTTAATTGAAAGAACGGGGAGCGTTGTCTTTATCCCGGTCCCAGCGGTGCGTGAAATGAGCGTCTGTGTGGGTCGTGCAGTGACGGCCGAGTGGCAGACCGCGCTGTAAGCACATTTCTTCATCGGGCTAATTACACTCGCCAGAATACCAGGCGCCCTATTAGTACTTCCCAACGGCACCCCCCCCACAATAAAGCAGCTGGGATCAATGCCCTCCTATACTGATTGCGCAACTCCTCTAAATTAAAGCTAAATAGTCGTGGACTGGGACGATATAGGCTGGCTAAAAGTTTAAAAGTGTTTTCTTCCTAACCGTACCATATGTTCCGTACCGTTTTTCCGACAGGTGTTCGGTTTTTACCTCCTCTCCTTCATTTCCTTTCTCCATCCTTTATGGGTTCTCTCTCGCCCTCGCCATGAGGTCGGCCTTTGAGAATAGTTCAGAGGCAGGCGATCGTGTGGTGGTGCAGCGTTCTCCCTTTGCTCTCCCGGCTGCTGACATATCAGAAAGATCAGAGCGAGCATGAGAGTCTGTTCTTCCCTCTTCCCTCAGCAAAAAGGAAATAAATAAACAAATTAATAAATAACGGCCATTAGGGAATTCTGCGTTAAGCACAGAAACACTATGCCTGTTTGTTTTTTGCGCCTTCGCTCTTTGTCGTAAAAAAGTTAATTTATTCATGGAAAGCAGATTTACAGACAGGACAATTGCAACATTATTTTCCTCGTCTCCCCCGAGGGCGTCATATCTGACTCTTGTCATATTTACAGCGTAATTGATTTTTAAACGCGCCCATCGTTTCCTGTGTGTTCCTGTTTCCCCGCCCAAAGGCATTGATCCTTGGTCTCTTCTCTTCATCACAGGGATGTGTTTCTCTTCTGTCATACAGTTCTCTACTTTTCTCATCTCTCTTTCACACACTCAAACCACACCCTGACATCTCCTTTACCCTCCTCAGAAGATATTGTGGCGACCTGGACCAAGTGAACAACTACAACTGAGAGAGAGAGAGAGAGAGAAAGAGAGAGAATAGGGGAGGTCAGGAGAATGTACTCCTTATGGCTTCACCTCTGCCACTGACTGGACATCAGAACAGAAAGTGTCCCTGTGCAGAGCCCTTCCTCAGGGGGAGGAGCCAATCGATCCACAGTAGCAGTGTAAAATCAATGTCCTGTATAATTAGGGCAATCCAAGGGTAAAAAAAATCCTCAGCTTTGCATTTTGCTTCTCTGTGCATGTGCAGTCAAGGCTTCAATGAGGATGCTGTAGTGTGTGTGTGTGTGTGTGTGTGTGTGTGTTTGTCTATCTCTCTCTCTCTCTTTGTGTGTGTGTGTGTACACGCACGTCTTTTGGTTATCTGCTATATTTCTTGTGCACATTTTCACTAGTGCACATTCATTCCATCATTCGGTGCTACCTTTCATGCTACCTGCAGTAAGGTTTGTTTTTTCGAATGCATTTTGTAGTGGGAGATGCCAGAGCTGAGCTGAGCTGAAATTGGCCCTGCTTGTGAGTACCTGTAAAGGATGACTGCCTCCATTCTCAGTTGTGGTTATGCTCCACGTACATCGACTGGTGCAAACATATAATGCAGACTATATTTTCAGAGGAACTTTGAGGTGGCACTTTAAAAATACATGCAAGCATTATTTTCCCCAGACATTTTCTGTATGTCAAGAAAATGGGGGAAGTGCAGAGATAGAGGTGTATTGCTTCCATTTTTTTTTGCAAAGTTCAGGTAAAGGGTACGGCGAGGAATATCTTCTGTCTTCTCGTGTCAGTTTAGAGAAGGGATGGCGTCCTTTACAGGAATAGAGCTTCAGTAGGTATGGAGCATTTTGCGAACCTGTATGCTATAGAACTCTGAAATCTGAGCTCTCTTTAGCTAGAGTGAGGCTGAAATGGAAATGTCTGTGTTTGTGTCTATAAGACTAGCTGCAGTCAAATGAAAAATAATATTTTAAGTTGAGCTTTACAGAAAATGTAGTATTAAGCACAGCACCGTGATATCACCTGTTAAACAGCTTTATCCACAACAATATTGCAAATTCACATTAAATGGACTGAATTTGTGTGTGTATTGTGATGCCAAAATAGATTGGAGGGGAAATGGCCCAACTCCACTGGTAAGTGCCTCTTCCTATGACTCCTCACGTTGCTATGAGACATGAGCACAGCCACACGCAGGACAGGCAGGACAGATCTCCTCCCCGCTGTTCACAGGAGAGCTTTTTAAAGTGTCCTGGGAAAGACGCTCTTGAGCAAATCACTTTCTGTCACTTTCTCTCCCTCTCTCTCAAACACACACACACACACTCACATGCACACACCTGTCAGCCACAGACAGCATAGAGTGCTCTGGCAGGCAGACAGGAGGCCCAGTAGCAGTGTTGGTAAGTGGAGCTCAGCGACCCTCTCTTTTTAACACGTCCCTCAGGGAAGCCTGGGATCCAGCCTCCTTCACTCACTTCCTGAATTATTAAGCAACTGGCAGCCCCATGGGAAACAGCGGGGATGGAACGATACCTGTTCCCTCGTGCCCTACTGTAGGACATGGGAGGTTCATACTAGTGAACCTCCCATGAAAACACACAAATGTGTGTATTTGTGTGTTTTCTGTACTTGCAAGTGTGTGGTTCTTTTGTTTCTCCTGTAGTTGTGCATACATACTATACTGTATACTGTATGTATTGTACTACGTATGTATGTATGTATACATGTGTCTATATGTATGTCTGTGAAGGCTGCTTAAAGAAGAATGTAATGTCATTTATAGTTGAACTGACATCACCGCGTCAAACTTTCAGGTCTCTTGTCAGCCTTTTGTGGACCCTTTTGCTCTTTCATTTCCTTTTACACACACACACACACACACACAATACTGTCGATATAGACACTGGTATTGACCCCTCACTCGTAAATAGACAGCTGAGACTGAGAGCTTTGTGAAACAGACTCAGTAAATGCAGTTTGCTGTGTTACACGACCAGCATGCAGGACTCACTGACTGGACACAAACACAGTCAACACCATGGAGACAGTGGACAGGATGTCTCTATAATTGAATATGTATAGAGATAGAGATATCCATTAATGACAGATCCCGCATATATTAAAAAAATAGGGTGACCGACTGCCGATCCATTACTGATAGCTGTTAGGCCTGAAATGTTTCCAGCATTGCAGCCCCCCCTCCCACACACACACACACACACACACACACACACACTTCACTCCTATTTCATCCCTCTGTTCTCCTCCTCCCCTCCATGTTTAATCACTCTAAGTGTTTTCCCCTCTTGCAACAAAGAGCCACCCGTCGTCCCTTTGAAATTATAACACCTGACCATTAGATTCCCTATGCTTCCCATTTTTCTCTCTTCATCCCTCTCTCTCTCTCTCTCAGATGTTAAAATCCAAAATTCAAAGATAGCTTTATTAGCATGACCATACTGTTGGCATTGGCAAAGCATTTGGGTTGGAGCATGTACACTGCATATGCCACATACATTAGACACATCAAAAGGGAACATGGGGAAGGGAAACAAACTCTCTCTCTGTGTCTCTCTCTTGTCTCTTTCTCTTTCTCTTTCACTGTACCATGATCCCTCTGTCATATTCTCTTGTGACTTCTGTTTATTGAGACGGGTGCAGGTTATTTGAGTCAGCCATAATAGAGTGTCCTCAGATTGACGGACGGCTTAAAGTGGACGCTCAGGACGGTCAGAGCGATACCGCAAAGCGGCTCTGGCTCGTCCTCCCCCGGTGAAATGTCTCTGTGTATCCCTGAGAATAACACAGCATGTATTGGAGTCTGTCCGACTGCGGCAGAGCTTCAGGCGTTGCTGCCAACCAGGTTGCCACGTATTGGAGTCATCAAAAAACAGTCGTTAGTAGCATCTCCTTGTAAAAATTAGCTGCTTATGTCGTACATGCTGTGAATGAGTTTGTTACAGCTTTCATGCAGGCACTCACAGATGCTCAGGAAATGAATGAGCTGACATGGGCAATGTTTTTTTTTCCAGGCATTTGTTTTATGCTTTTATTCCTAGAGGTACAATATGATAGCTTCCACTGAGCTTCTACTGACTTGGCATACAGTCATCATCATCATCATCATCATCATCATCATTGTACTTTTAGTTGACTGTGATTCAATCTCTTCTCAGTGGCCTTAACATTTCGCAAATAGTTTAAGCAGAGCAAGACATCCAACACTCACTGATAAAGTTGTAATAATTGTATTAACTAACCAAATGCTTCTTCAGTTACAGCATTAAATCAGTGAGCATTGATGCGTCAACTATATTTTGGGGAATGTCTTTTTTTTTTTTGCAAGAGGACAAGGAAGTGACCTCAGGCATACCCTGCACTGATACTTCTGATTATGATAACTACTTCTACCCCTGGAGCAGAGTAGTAGTGATAGACAACAGGTGAGAGATATTAATAGTGCATGTGAAGGGGGGGGGGTGTGTAGGGAGGACTGGTCTAGACACTAGATAGTCTACTTTCCAGATCTTATTTGCAGAGGAAGAGAGAAGCACACACACCAATCCATTTACACTCTCACAAATACACACACACACACATACACTACTTACTTACCTCTTTCAAAGGGAGCACAGCCATTTATAAATTACAAAATACTTCATTGTGATGACAGAACAGATTTGCTTATTATAATAATATAGTTCTATTGGCTCAAGGACTTAATTCCATGATGTGTCGCTGTAATTTCATTATCTTGCCTGAAGGCACAGGGGATCGGAGAATTGGACGACTACGTCCGCAGTTACTCTGAATGACCAGTAGAGGGAGACGAGCCGCAATCACAGGGCTACAAGGTCCAGCTGAGTTGGACAATGTGCTTCAGTTTAAACTTTGAACTCCAGAAGTGCTATCCCTTTTTCATCAACCTAGATTGACATGACATCATGAAAGGATCGCTGGAACTAATTTGAGCATCCTTTTAGTCCAATTTGACTGGATAAGAGGCTGGCTCATTCATCTGGAGAGAGGGAGAGAGAGGGGGGAGAGCATAGTGATATGTAGTAATTGGGTGAAAAGATAAAGTGAAAAATAGTGGAAGTAGTCCTTTACCAAGCTAACAGTACAGACATATAGGAGTGGTCTGTTGAAGTGTGTATATAATATTCTGTAGAGAGAGAGAGAGAGAGAGAGAAGGAGGAAGTCGGAGAGGCAGAGGAGAGAGTGCTGACTCCAGCTAAGCACAGCCACTTTCTCCCTCCTCGATCTTAATCGCAACATTGATTCCGGGAGCTTAAAGCCCAAGACTCGCCTGGCAGAAAGAGGGGGAGATAGGGGGCGTCGGGGATTGCTGTCCCCACACAACCTGTCATAAAGCTGTGTGTGTGTGTGTGTGTGTGTGTGTGTGTGTAGGGGTCGGGGAGGGGGGCAGGGGGGGTCAGTTGTGTGTTTTTTGTGTGTGTGTGTCTGCATGCTGACGTGTGTGTGTGTGTGTACAAATATGTTATACATGTGTGAGCACATCTGGAATCTCCATCCATTAAAGACAGGGAGAAAACATCTTGCTTTTGCCAGAAAGATCTTGACAGAAGGGAGATTTAATTTATAAAAAGCCTAATAAAAATGTTTTATGTCATGTTGCAAGGTTAACACTGATGATAGTCTTATTGCAAAAGAATACCCTTTCACCCTGGGCCTTGTAAACTGTAACAGTCAATAAATAAAATCATGAGGTCTAATTAGATTTAGCGGACAAGCTATTAAATATAAACAAATCACAATTATACTAGTTATCTGAGAGAGAGAGAGAGAGAGAGAGAGAGAGAGAGAGAGAGAGAGAGAGAGATTGTTGTACATACTGTGAGAGGTCTGAGACACTCGAAATACTAGATGGATGATGTGGTGTGTGTGTGTGTGTGCGTGTGTTTCAGAGAGGAGTGTTTAGGGTTAGTGTGTGTGGGTGTGTGTGTGTGTGTTTCAGAGAGGAGTGTTTAGGGTTAGTGTGTGTGTTTCAGAGAGGAGTGTTTAGGGTTAGTGTGTGTGTTTCAGAGCGGAGTGTTTAGGGTTATGAATGACGCTCTCCCATTGGGCTGTATCCTTCCACATCAGAGAGCTGACCTTTCACCCCTCCCATAGATGTCAGATGATTACAGTACAAATGCCTCGTCCCAAAGAAACCATGTGCATAAGAAATCATTAGGTGGTCATTTAGACTCACAAACACACACACACACACACACACATCCCCGCACACATACACACACACACACACACACACACACACACACACACACACACACACACACACACACACACACACACACACACACAAAGGCAATATCTATCATGAAAGAGAATATTAAGATTTAACTGACTTTCTCTGGAACTTGATTGATTGAAATAAGATGATGTGTATATATATGTGTCTATTTTTTTACTGTATACTGTATACACCCAGCAGAAGGAGATACATATTAAAGCTTGTAGTCAGCATCCTGAAAGGTGGAGATACATTCATTTCTTTGTGTGATGTCTGACCAGGTAGCTTGCTCCGTACTCCGTACATGTATGGGGCTACAGAAATTCAAATTCTCTCCTCTCCAGTCCACACAACTACAGCAAGCCTGATGAAAACAAACACTTGACATTCGCCAGTGAGACCAAACAGCCTCTAGCCCTGTAAAAAATGGTCAATCAATTATTCATTGCCCTTTGATGTTACAGTAGTGCAGAACAAGAATAAAAGGTATGGTCTTGTGTTGAAGGTTTTGACTGGAGCCTCTCCCTGGTGACATCAGAGTGAGGTCTGTGCCATGCAGAAGGGGCAGGGACTTACACACTCCATCAGAGGGGCAGACATTTCATGGTGTGCCCCCCCCCCCCCCAAAAAAAAAACAGGGCGCAGGGCCCGTGTCCAAAAGCAGTGCTCTGCTCCAGACTCTGTGGTTAACTGCAGGAGGGAGTTAAAAGGGGCGAAGCAATGATGTGTTCACCAAATGTCAGTCATGCTTAACAAATCTTTGTGAAAAGAGGGAAACTATACAAGACTTCATTCACTGACGATTACTTAAAATGCCTTTAACTTTGGGGGGCGCTGGGGCACAACTGGCCACAGCACCCATACCTTATTTGGGTCCACTCACTTCCTGTCAGTCTCCAACTATCCTATTATAATAAAGGCCAAAAGCCCCAGAAATATACAGTAGTAAGTTTACAGTAATGCAGTAAGATTGGTAGAATTGATGGACAAAATTGCACTGAATATTTATTCTTTAGTAACAGGCAAAGCATTTAGTTGTCCCTGCTAATAATGCAAAAAAATATTTAAAAATATAATAAATCACTAAAGTCTTTTAGTCCAGTAAGTCCAGTAGTAAGGACTATGGCCATTTCCAATTAGTTCTTAATGAATGTGTAACAGGTGACCTAAACACATCCCCACTGATAACTGTTATGTATGTGGGTGTTTATTTCATCACAAAGTCTCAGTGGCATCTAGCTGCTAGTTAAAAGTATAGTACACTGCCTTGAAGTGCATGCTTCACTGCTCCAGGCAGGCCCAGTTTTGTGTCACAGAACAAGCCTTCGTCAGTCCGAAGTCAACAAGGGCATTTCTGGGAGCCGGGGAGATGAGGGAGGGGGTGGGAGTCCCTCTCGTCTGAGGGGCAAGACTGACCTGAAAACGCAGCCGGTGAGGCTGTGAGCCCAGTGCACGTGGAGGAGTGGGGGGAGGCATTGGAGTTTGTATGTGTGTGTGTGTGTGTGTGTTGTTGGGGGGGGGGGTGGCTTACCTCCATCCTCTCTCACACGGAACACAAGGAACAAGGGCAGGTAAGCTGCTAAAAATGGTAGGCACAGAGAATATGAAAGGAAAGGCAGAATAGGCATAGACATATTAGTTATGTAAAGATTTTCTTTGCTAAAGAAAGAAATAAAATGCATTATATGAGCATATTACTCTCTTTTTTCCCTCTATCTCTCGCTCCCTTGTCTCTTGTCTCTCTCTATCTCTCAACACACACACACACACACACACACAAACATATGCATACACTCACGTGTGTGCTTTTGCAATATCCTCTGCTGCATCGTTTCATTTTAAATGATTGATTATTGGTCTTGATAAATGCTTCAAAATAGGCTACCTGCATTTAACATGTAGGAGATGTGCCCTTCATCCTGCCAGGACAAATCCGCCCAGCTCACCCATGTGTTTGATAGCAAGGGGAGGAGGGCATGTCATTCCACACATGTAAAGGTGCATTGCGCACGTTCGCTCGACGGGGTGCTTGCACACACACACACACACACACACACACACACACATACGCTTACACACAGAAACGCTGATGAAGAGGCCTCCGACTATTCAGATGCTGTTTGCACTTCATAAAATATACAACACACACAGACGTGCGTGTGATCAATCAGCGCAAGCCGACACACAACTCGGAGCAGATGAATGTGTGTCCATTGGTATGCACAGATGTGTACTGGTGCACTCAGCCTCTCTTGCTTGCATACACAGATCTGCGCATGCACATGTTTATACACATACACACACACACACACACACACACACACACACTTACTTACACTCTCACATAAACGTGCGCAGAGAGACATCAGTCATGCTCCTTGCTTCAGTGGGCTCATCTGCACCGGATAACCCAGTTTTAATGCTCATCACGAACCCTAATGTTGAGCCATCTTAGCATGGGAGACAGAATTATGGTTCAGTTAAAACGGAGTGGTCGGCATCATGGTTCTTTTAAAATGAAATTCTTTAGCGTTGAAGAGGCGCACTGAAAGCTAATTAGAGTGGAGAGCACCTCCCCGTACCCCACCCACTCACCCAGCGAAGACGACCAACGCCGTCAAAGGAATCCATAATGTCTCCTGGTGTCCTGCTAATTTGTATTTATCTGTCCGAAGGCCCCATGGGCCTCCATGATGGATCCATTTTGCATTGACTTGAGTACGACACAAGCTGGAAGGGGGCTTGTGCCGCAGTGGAAATGTCTGATATCTCTGTACGGTGGTCACTCTCCTTTCAGTCTGGGTGGACAAGAAGTCAAATGGCTATCACAGACAGGAAGCTTCTAGTCCTGTGGCCACTCTGTAATTCAGGATCCTTTTTTTATTTTAACCTAGTTCACACGATTCACATGAACAAGGGGCTTGCAGAGAATGTAGCAGACGCACAGAGCTCTTTAGTCCATTCACTGGAACCCTTTTACTTGACCTTATATGACAAACTGGGAATTGACTAGGTTGACTTATAATACAATACATTTAAAGTTGATATATTATCCGACAGAGGAAAAAGAAACAGGCCTCGGGAAACAAAAAAAAAGTGTGTCCGTTTGTTCCCGGCTCGGCACGTCTCCTCGTAGGTGACGATATACAAATTGGAGCTGGATATTTTTGTATGTAGACCATGGAGGCCTCAGTGGGACCTGAGGCTGAATTTAGACCTTCCCCTGCTGGAGGAGTTCCTTTGGCAGGTTCCAGGCTGCCAGTCGCATTCAGGGTAGCTGCGAGTTTCACTGGCAGGTGCGCTGAGAGACATTCCTCAAGGGTCTAGTTTGGCCATGCTAGAAGCGACCTTGAAATGCGACAAGGAACAATAAACTATAAATCAACGCAGAACTACAGAGGAGCGGTTGTGAGGAAGAACGAGGAGAAAGAGCAAGTGGGGGACAAAGAGGGAAAAAAAGAGAGAGAGAGCGTGAAAGAGGGGAAAACGGTCGACACCTGTCATTCTGCATTTGGTTTATGGACATCAGTGGTCAGTTCAGTAGCTTGATCTCTCTCTCTCTCACACACACACTCTCCCTCCCTCTCCTTTTTTTTTTTTTTTTTGTCGTGGCTGTTCAGCGGACTCAGCAGAACGGGATCTGCACTCTCGCCACTGACCTTCAGGAGCATGAGGGGTGGCAGACGAGCGGCAAGGAGGGAGGGAGCGAGGGAGGAGAGCAAGCGGAGAGAGAGAGAGAGAGTGTGTGTGTGTGTGTGTGTGTGTGTGTGTGTGTGTGTGTGTGTGTGTGTGTGTGCATGAATGTGGTGGTAGAAGGTGTCGGCTGTGTGGAAAATCAAGGGAATGCCTTTTTTCACAGACCAGCTCTGGGGTGATTTAAAAACACTTCATATAACCAGTAGGTGCAGAGACCACTCAGCTACAAAGTCTTTTTACCCCATCTCTCTCTCTCTGTCTTTTTAACAGAACATTCCTCTGCATGTCTCTCTCTCTCCCCCCACCCCCCCCCCCTTCTCTCTTCTTGTCTTTGTCTGTGTCCCTCCATTTCCTTTTTTCTCTCTCTTTGTCTCTTGACACCCAGGAAGGAACACAAGTACACCGTGTAAGAGGCGAGATGAGGTCCCTGACATGAACTTGTAAAAATAGCCGCGATGACCAGACTGCAGTCCGGTTTGAGTGTGATTGAACATATGGTGTTTGCCAAACGCACAGCTAACTTTGGGCTCACCAGAGACAGACAGCATATGGGGTGAGGCTTTTAGTAGTCTGGAAGCGGGGCTGTGATTTCAAAGGAGAAAGGTTGGATGCATTTTCCAGAAACATTATCTGAAACCATAAATTAGCATATTTGCATGCAAGTAGGCACGTGCACACACACACACACACACACACACACACACACACACACAGATATGCACAAACCTACACACACACGCACACACCTGTACCAGTATATGTACGCACACATGCACACACACACATACAAGCACACACACACAAACATTATTTCTGAATATCCGTGTGTCGCTGAGTGTGCCTGTGCGAAAGAAACAGAGAGAGGGAGACTGATTACACTGCAACTCTGTGTGTGTGTATGAGTATGTGTGTGTGTGTGCATGTGCGTACATGCACTCATGATAAATCTCACCCTAGAATAAGCGTGTAAAAAGCTGCCATGTTTTATGAAACACACTCATAAGCAACACTAAGTGAAATGCATTAAAGAGCCGATGATTTGCCACTGCAGCCGTTAATAGAAGGAAATACACACGTGGCTAATTTATTAACGCTAGTGCATCTGACATTCATTATGAGAGAGGCAGCGCTCACGGCGGCTCTCGTATATAAAAAAGGGGAATGATAAAAAAGAGAAAGTGTGCACCCAGCAAGAAAGAGAGAGAAAGAGAGGGATGGAGAGAGAGAGAGAGACTTGGCACAGGAGCGACGTGAGAGATATGACAGATTCATCCTCGACTCCACACCAGGACGGATCATTTTAATCAATGTGAGACCCCAAAAAGACTAACTGGACATTCGCCAAATTAGCCCACAGTTTAGTAATGGTCTTCTCTTTTTTATATGAAACTTTTTTTGCAGCTGTTTAAACATAAATTAGCCTTGATGGGACTAGAGTGGAGGGTGGAGGATGAGGGTGCGGGGAGTGGAGGAGGGAGGTGTGGTGTGTGGGGGGGAGGGGGGGTGCTGGGCAGCCCTTTTAAAGGGACAGGTAAAGATGTGCTGACTGCACAGAAGAAGGGAACGGGAGAGCACATCATCATCGAGTCTTGCTCCACACGATTTGGCTGAGCGCTGGTCACGCCGGCCATTATCATTTAATCTGTGAATGCTTAAAGAGAGCCCAGGGGAGGCCGGCCGGCCAAGGCGGCCGGCTGGCCGGACGAACAAACGAGCGAGTGAGCGGGAAGTCGGGAGTCCAGGGAACTGGTGTTCATTTGGAGGTGCGAGACCCAGACAAAATAAATCAGGGCCTCCTTTCAGCGGCCGTGGTGCAGCTACTTGGCATGAGGCTGAGTTAAGTGAATGGGATTTTTCTCTCCGCCTCGCTGGTGAAGAAAAATAAGAGCACCTCTCGGTAAATAAATAAATAATGTGCAGGGGAGTTTCTGCAGTGGACTGAACTAAGTGATGTGGAGTGGTGAGAAGTTATCCCTCTGTTTAACATCAAGGAGTACAAGGTGTTTATTACAAAAAGGACTGGTGTTCATTTGGAGATGCAATTTAGATCAGGTGTGTAAAGTAATTTGTGTATCACAGATATTTTTGTGTTCTCTATTAATTAGCTTTTTCTTTTAACAACATTTGACAGGATGCACTAAGGATGCTGTGGTTACTTTTGTAAGTGAACAACCCCCCCCCCCATGAACACACACACTGCATCCTCCCAAAACAAATCTACCCATTTATCAAGCTCTTCTAGCCTCTGCAAAAAGACAGACAAACTCTGATAAATGGAGTTGTGTGTACTAAATTCCAGGTGTCCACTTCAACTGTACAACCTCTGCACTTTTACTTCCAAAAACCACATCTCCATGCAGGGATGCAGGGAACCCCCCTGGGGCCTGTGACCGCCTCCACGGCCATGCTAATAAACCTGCAGTAAGTACAGCTCATATCGCCATTTTATAGAACTCCCCCTGCCCATTGTGTGGACAGAACCCTTTCGTACCAATTACCAAAGCCCAGCCTGTAACTGCACTCAGCTAGGTTATTGCTATCACATACTAAAACCAGGCGATGCTTTATAAACTTAAAGAGATCAAATGCTACAGAATCATTCCTTAGACTCTGACGGGTCCAAAAGCATCAAGTGGGGTGGAACATGCATAAAAGACAAGGATAAAAATGAGAGCCTATGAACTTTAAAGCATGGGTGATATCCCAGTATCATAAATTTTAGCTGCATGACATTTTTAAGTGTGAAGAGGTTTTCTTCTTCTTCTTCTTCTTCATCTTCATCTTCCTCATTTCGTTCTTTCTCTCCAGTCTTGCTGTCTTGGCACGCGGTTATCAATAATGCTGAAGCAGGCGCAAAAGGAAATGAGTAACACTCTCTAATGACTGGTGCAGCAGCCGGCCCCATCGGACCCCTCCAAAAAACATAGGCAAGTGCTTTACATTTTACTGATGAAGAGAGCGGGGGAGGGAGAAGGAGTGAGAGAAATAAGAGAGAGAGAGAGAGAGAGAGAGAGAGAGAGAGAGAGAGAGGGAGAGAGGGAGTGCTGAAGCTGGCTTACAGTAAAAACACTCCGTCCTGCCCGGAATGGATTTATCCTCTCGACCGAATCGACGGTGAGGGAGTCGTCCAGGTTCCCGTCGATGGCCGTGCCCTCGGCCTGTCTCAGGTGCCCACCAGTGGGGGGGTGGAGCTGGGGGGGGGGGGGGGGGGAAACGCTGACGCACGGCCCCTCTGTACCCGGGGCCAACGCACTGGTTTGATTTTCCGTGAAGACCCCGTGCCCAGGATGAGACTCTGACATGTGGTCACCCCGCAGTGTACTAATCATCCCCCTCCGCTGCTCGTCTGCTTGTCTGCCCCCCCCCCCCCCCCCCCCCCATGACTATTAGCACACATATGCTGTTGCACCAGATGCACAACTGGGAAGGGCAACTTCCCATATGTAGCAGTTTTTTCCTAACCGCAGGAAAGGGATCGGGGTGTGTGTGTGTGTGTGGGGGGGGGAGACTACAGTCTGCCACTGTTAGGAAATGAGGCAAGGGAGCGTCGGAAAAGTGTGCTGCAATTGAAGGCAGGCTTCATCCAAGCTGAAGCGGAAGCTGCAGCAACCATCTCGTGCCTGTGTGTGAATGCACAGCACGTTAAAGGCTTGATGATTTCACACAGCATGATGAAACCACTGTTAAATGTAGGTACAGATCTAACTAATGAAGGGGAGAAAAATGAATGGCAAAAAATGATATCACAAATGAGTGAGAGAGCGAGGGAAGGAGAGAAAGGCCAAAGAAAAGAATGAGACAGCAAAACCCAACAAAATGTCTTCTTTCTTTCTCAAAATATCTCTCACTATTTAGACAGCCCCATAAATAGCTAACAGCATCAGACCTCCGTCACCTGTCTAAGGCAGATACTTTCTAATGAGGAGATATAGCACTCAAGAAATCCTCCATAAAAATGTATGGAGTTAGCTTGTAATGCCAATTTGGCAGTTGTCTACACATAACCTGCCCCTTCCTGTAATGTAAGTAACCAACCACATTTTTGTGTTTTTTATACTTATTTTAGCGATTTGGGGGAGATCTTTCTATTATTCAATTCAGATTTAAACACAGATTCACCTGATGTACTTTTTATCTCTCAATATGACCTCGCTCATGTATGCCTCCCTATTCATTTCAATAGGAAAACAGCCGCCCAAAATAACGTCCGAAATGCGTTACTATGATGGTCGCTGAGTGGGGGGACCTGAGGTGCTTCAGTAAGAGAGCAGGTGAAGTCATGGGCCAGGGGGCTCAGCAAGGAGTCCTTTCCCCAGCCTCCCCCTTTCAGTTGGGCTGCACAAGGCAGGCATGAGGATCGGTCACTGGTGCCTCTCTTCTCTTCTCTTCTCTTCTCTTCTCTTCTCTTCTCTTCTCTTCTCTTCTCTTCTCTTCTCTTCTCTTCTCTTCTCTTCTCTTCACTTCTCTTCTCTTCTCTTCTCTTCTCTTCTATTCTATTCTCTCCTCTCCTCTCCTCTCCTCGTCTTGTCTCGTCTCGTCTTGTCTCTTCTTTTCCAGATCCCTGTGGAGAGGCGTCTTCTCACGTCTCATTATTCAGCCCTGGCCGCTCCCTTCATGGCCAAGTGAAAGTACATTAAAAACATCTATCAGTATTCTGATGGCTCTCCATATTGGAAACTTAGATAAAATGACATTTTCATTTCTCCCAATAGGACTCGGAGGATATATCTCTCTCTCTCGCTCCCTCCCTCTCTCCCTGTCTCTCTGTTTCTCCCCAGACACCCTAACCCCCCCCCCCCCCCACACACACACACACACACACCACCACCACCACTCCTGCTGCTACACTTCAGCCAGTCAAATCAAACTCATTTTCTTCTCCACTTCCCATTTAATCTAACGGCAATATAGGTCTTGGCCCAAGGAAGGTGGAACGAAAATAATTGAAA